>NC_045734.1:12446353-12487147 GCF_008692095.1 Etheostoma spectabile
TATTATTATTATTACCATGCTTCAGTACCATTTTGAGGCACATGTTTTTTTACTTAAGTATTTCTGTTATGCTGCTTTATACTTCTACTCCACTAAATTTAGAATATTGTACTTTTTTCTCCATTACAACTTTCTGACAGCAGTTACTAGTAATACATGTATAATCAGTATTGAAATTATACGCATACATGCATTGAAAAGAAGTTACAATAAGACTAGCATTTAGATACTTTTAAGCAAGTTTTTCTGATAATTTTTACATACCTCAACTTAAGCAAGATAGTAAATTACATGTAATTGAGTATTTTGATCTTGTGGTGTTATTCCTTCTACTCATGTTAAAGATGTGAGTACTTCTCGTCTACTGATCCTCATGAGACACAGTTACTGTTTTGTTTGGGTGGGCAAGAGGACAGAAGAGCATATTCAATTTGGAGGATTGTTCAAAGGTTGACCAAGAAATGTATTACCATTAATAAGTTAAAAAATCTAATTAGAATATGCAAGCTAATTAGATAAGACCTAATACCTTTCTTCTGGCTTCAGAACAAAATATTTTGTGATTGTGGTCACTTTTAGCACCATTTTTCATCACCAAGCAGTTACAAATGTGAAAGGGTTTACTGTAAACAATTAGATTTTTTTTTTTAGGAGAAGCAAGGTGTGCGATTGAACTTTTAATGTGCCGTAAAGAAAAGCAGAAGAGAAGGGCAGAAATTAATAAACGTGCGTTGACAGTGGCTGACTTGGCACCAATGCCTCTTTATTTCAATTTATCTCTCAAGGATGCACTGTTAACAAGATGTATAAAAAGTGAAAGCATGTATTACACCCATTCATCATCTTATACTTTCATTACTACGACTGGCACGACTGCACGCGGATATAGATCTACACATGTTTTTTCTCTCAGAGTTTAATTCATAATCATTGTGTGTAATGAAGAAAAACGCCCAATGTGCTTGCTGATTTTGCTGAACATTGTGTTCATACATCTCTGTTAATCTCATTGACCACGGTAATCGAAGTAATAGAAACTAGTATAATCTAATAAGGTATAATCTTCAGGTGTGCCCCCCCTGGCTTCAGACGCTCAGAGTGGGGGGGGAACATGTATCGGCAGAAATGGATCCATGCACCATCATATTTAGAGTTTATGAATCATACAGCTACAGTGAATTGTCTTTGGTTAAAAAAAACATAAGCGGAACAAAATCACCTCCTTTTCCAGGCTGTACTTTTATTCAGTTATTCATTCATTCAGTAATAGGGCCTTCACAGTGGTACATCATCAAATTGAACACTGCTGAAGATGATTTTGTCCTCAAAGTTGCATTAGCACATCCTCATCAGTCATCATCATAATAACTACAAATACACACTGCCAAATCTGTATTATGGTAGACAGGATTCAGCAAGCTAGTGTTGTTGTATTGTTGAAATAATATAACCATATATTACCAGTAATATATAACATATAGAACATAACTTCTAGCAATTTGAACAAATATTTTTTTTGCCTCAGATCTTTTTTTTTTTTTTTAAACTTGTTGTCTAATGCACACCTGGCAGACAGATACACAGGAAAATGTCAGCACTGTCAGCAAAGAGTTTATCAGAAATACAGCGCATCTATCCTGGAGCTTTGGCACATGGAAATGTAAAATAAGTGATTTTTTTTTACAACAAGAAAAGCACCACAATAAACATGAGGTGATAGAGGAAGAAAGATCTGTCAACGAGTTCATGTCTCATACAAAAAACGGAATTACCTTCATCACTTTAAAAGATTAAAAGTTTAAGCTTCATTTATATTCTATGTGCCTTGGCATATACTGTATTGTTTCTAAAGTATTTTAAGTATGCTTTTATTACTTATTAATACTGTAATTGTCTGATTGGTGATCGGATTTAGCTCCTGTTTTTATAGTGTGGATTTGGTGTCTCATGAACATCTGTAACTATCAAGAAAATATGATTTCAGGGCCTTTAACAATTAAATAGCAAATGCTGTAGTATTTTGAAACCAAATTAAATATGCAGTGTTTACAGTGATATCCAAAAGAATTTTCACTGCCACTGGTGCAAAGACAAGATATCAGAAAACTTGTGTTTATCTCACAAGGACTTAATTCATATGCAAGTTAGAATAATTATGACATTTTATTTGTTTACAAAATACTTGGAACTTCTAATTGCAGCAGCAACTAATATTGTCATATCCTGCTCAGTATTCACGATGATGCCTGCATGCACACGTGCAGAGAAACGGAAGCAGGAGGCATTTAATCTGTGTAATAAATTCAAAAAGTTGAATGTAACTCACACAGACCGTATTTACGATGTCTGCACCCCTCATACATCTGGCCCCAGGTGTGTTAAAGCTGTTGTCACTGCTACCTTATAAATGTGAAATTTTTCTTTTACGTCATGTTTTTCTCTGCTCTCCTCAGTTTCTATCCAGACGTATTTTCACCCATCCCTTTTCAGTGGCAACCTCTACTTTCCTCATTCTCCCCCCTCCCCACTTGACTTGTCAAGCATCTGAGTCTCTCTCTCACACAAAGTCTGTCTATTTTCCGTTTCTCTGTTGTAAACAACTCTGCTCTTACCTTTTTGTGCTATGATTCATGTCCTTTGGAACTCTTGAGATATTGTCTGCTACCTTGGACAATCGAAGCATCTGTCTGCTTGTGTCACGAATACCCTCTTCATTCTGTCTTGTCTCTCTTTCCATCCCTTTACTCCTTTTTTTTGTCATCTCCTTTCCTCTATAGCTTAATTACTGAACACTGTGCCACTCCTTTTTTCTTTACCCCACCTCATCTAAAAACAACAACAATCTCCCCTCCACCCATAATGTCTTCTTCCCAGAAAGTCGAGGTAAGAGAGGCCAAGGTTGTCTCTAAAGCAGAAATATGAAATATTTCCTCCTCAAGGTGGCAGTAGATCTTTAGGTATCCACAAGCCACATGAGGAATCGGCCAACATGTGCATGAGTGCTTGTGTGTTCTGCAGACCTGATAAATGACATTTGCATTAAGTTACTTTCCCCCTGTGGAATGGAATATTCTTGGGGAACGGCATATTCTATCATTCTACGGTTTGTGTGATATATCCCAAATTGAATATGTAAATAGCTACATCCTTTTTAATGGATAACATAATGCTTTCTCATTTGCAGTCACATGGTTGGACTGTGCTGATAAACACAGCATCTGTAACCTCACATAAATCAGATTTTTTTCAGATGTGTAGCCTTTATCAATCAAAGAAAGTGAGCCATTTTATTGTTGACAACTGGAACTTACTGACACGTACAGCACTACATGATTTGCACTCTCCAGGATAAAACAACAGGCTCTCCAGAGCCCCAGCCGACTCTGTTTCCCCACTTCAACATTGTATCTCATGCACGGGATCAAAACAGAGACTGTGAATTTTGCATGAATAAATCATGCACATCTATCTCACTTCATTTCACTTTGTCGTCTTTCTTTCATCTTTTCTCTTGTCCATCTCTGTAGGAGTTTGAGAAGAGGAAGATGTTGTAAATTGTGTTGGAAGACAACCAACCTTTTACCCCCTGCCCTGAAATTGAGATGGACAGCCTGATTCTGAAGGTGGATTTGCCTCACACCATCTGTAAACCCTAATTATTTCAACTGTGATGCACACATACAGTGTTTATATTGTAATTTCTTCTATGAACTTGTACCTTGCACATAACAAAAGAATAAGACTTAGTGTCCTAATGGCATCATAAAGAACTCATTGTACACAAGATAAAAGCTTTGTAGATGTATTTCTTCCTCCACATGTAGACAGCTGAAAGGAAAGGATGCCATGGTAACCTTGGTGATTTGTTTCCTTCTGTTATACTGCTGCTGTAAGATGTATTCCATACTCATTTCACTGACTGTCCACCTGAATAAGAAATATCTCTTGTATGATTTTCCTGTGGTGTTGTTACTCTCCTTTCATACGTTTGAGAAACGGATGTGGTCTAATTTTTGAGTAAGCTTGTCTGTCTCCAGTTTTCTACCTTTTGCAGTTACTTGACGTACTGTATATAAGAGAACCGAACGGGATGTAAAAGGTACCACATGTTGAGTGGACATGCTGCTTACAAGCTCTTCAGTTACACACGGTAAAGAATCCAGGTGAAGCATGAACGGGGTGCAACCCATTCCCCGACTTGTCAAATACCAACGCTTTGTCACGGCCCAGATACGTACTACCGGCTATAAAAACAGAACAGAGAAGCTCCAATTACAACACACACAGAGGGAGTGTGACTACATCTTCGCTCAGGACGCTGTTACTCCACAATATCATTACATAGCAAATAATTGTTTGCTGCTCTATTAATGTTTTGAGTCATATCAAGTACAGCCCCTTAAGAAGAAGGTGCTTTAATACAATATATCTTAAATTTAAGAGTTTCTGAAACTTGTGGATCCATAGCGTTGAAAGACTTAGGTGAGAGCAGACACAATTAACAGATTCATCAATGTGTCAATAGAAGGCTTAATTAGCAACACATTTAAAAAATGGTCTATCATTTCACTAGCATTTCAGTTGGCAACATTTTGCAGAATTCCATTAAAACAAACGACTTTTTGTGACCTTAGTCAGTCCAACGTGGAAGAAGCTTTTGTAGCTTGTTAGCTGTGTTGCACATCCATTTGTATTTTAACTCTGTTGAAATATCAACTTCTCCACAAAAGAGGAAGGATTTGCAGGAGTTAATGTAAAACCGTGTGAAGCGATTATTGCCTTTAGCTTACTGTCATTTAGTGACATTTGTATTTCCCTTTATCCTATTAACTCCTTATTAAATGAAATGTTGCAACATCCTGGAGCAAAATTTCAGAGAGGAGTGAAATGAAGATGGGCAGCTATTGTGACTGACGAGCGCTGACATTAGTAGTGAATTTTACTTTGCCACCTCTTGGTGTGGTTGGGTCAAGTTTCACTATTTTCAGTTTGTTAAATGTTAATAGTTATATTGTCTTCCGTGACATTTTTTCAACGTCAAATTACAAATTGAGTAAGTTGACTTTTGCTTTGGAAAGATGGTAACATTTTTTAGACCAATGGCTTCATCTAGAAAATATTGGCAGATATTAGAATTAATCTTTACTTGCTGCACTACTATTGGGATATTTATAACATGGGAATGTTTTGTGTTGGCAATTGAGTGTATTTGGCTACACCTCTGGCATAGCCTCAGCTATTACACATTCCAGGTTAGGTGTAGGCATTGTTCCTAATACTAGTTTTTATTATATATTATATATGTAGAAAAAAAACAAATGTAAAATGCCCACTGACATCACAGGCTGTGAACATGCTGCCTTCCGCTTCCTTTGTCTTGGCATTTTAAACTCCGGTGGATGTATGAGGACTATGGTTGACTGCTCCTCAGATCTCTGCAGGGTAAATCCAGACAGCTAGCTTGACTATCTGTCCAATCTGAGTTTTTTTTTGTTGCATGACTAAAACAACTTTTCAACGTACACATGTTGCACCAAAACAAGTTCCTTCCCAAGGCGATTTTGCAGCAGCACCAGCGCTCCGTACGGTGCCTAGCGCCACCCGTGGAGATTGTAAATGCGTTTTCTCCCATCTCGGAACGCTGCATGGACTAGCCAGACCCTCTTCTAATTAAGACAAATCTCCCAAGTTCCACAAAAAAGCCACAGGGTTAAATGAACACCTTATTGCTGTACACAAGATGAGATTTGAGTGACGGAAAATGAAAGGGGAAGATAAGGTTACAGTTGGTTCTGCTCCTGCTCAATCCTTTTAAATGAACACACTAGGAACAAAGGTGTGTAATGAAGCATATAATGCCCAACACCGGACATCTCTACAGCCTGTTCTTATCTGTTCCACAGCCGTCCACCAAGGCAGATTATGCTGTGTACACATGGTTAACAATTACTTTTTAATCTGCATTAGCGAATTAACATAATGACTGACAGTGGAACAGGAAGCCTATTTGTTTAGAGGCTCAGAAGTTTCTTCTTTTATTGAAGTTGCAAAGCTGTGTTCTGCTTTGCTTTGACCCATATATGAGAGGGAGTATTTTGTACAACTTTAGTGCAACAAATTGCATGTTGAAAATGAAACTTGTGAAAGCTGTGTCTTCAAACTGATCCAAAGGTTTTCCAAACTCTCTTCATTGGTTGTGATGGTAGAAAAAAAAGGTTGGTTTGAAGCAGTTAGCTGCATCATTGTGAAGCCAGCCACAAAAGTGAAGAACTTAGTTTCCACAAGCAACCCAAAATAAGACATTTTAATATTAACTTTTCCGCTAAAGAAAGCCCATTTTACTTATCTTGTTATTGTTGATCACTGCTTTTTTTTATAGTTTTGAATGCTGTGCTTCATTTTGTAGGATGTATGAGCTGCTCTGCACTTTGAGTGTGTGGTGTTGCCCTGTTGTCAAAAACGTTTATTAGCAATTGCAAAAAAAAAAAAAGCAAGACATGTTTGTTCACATTAAGTTTTCAAATGTTTTTTTTGCAACAAAATAACAAATTTGCATCCCATTGTTAACTTTGGACTTCACTAAAAAAAACAAAAAGAACAGCACCGATGGCCATAAAGAACCGGAGACATTTAGCTGACAATTTATTCGGTCAGACCAAAGAGCTAACGGTATTCATAAGCCACGAATGGCAGACTGAAACCCAGCCACATACTTACAGCAAAGGCCTCATTACTAAAAGAGTGAAGACCTCAGCCAAGTCTGAGCTAAAGACACAGAAATATTCCACGGAGCAGACGACAGTCCTAATGAACTCAGCGGGGGGACTCTGCGAGTGCACACACTGCAACACCTTATGACTAATGTATATGAGAAGTTGAGCAGTGCGAAAGTGCCCTGCATGTAAATCAGTCATTTAATTAAATGGTTGCTAATGAAACAGACAACATAAAACTTATGTTAAGAGTTAACGTTTTTTTATTTATTTCCAGACAGTGTTCAGGGATGAGCTAACATGCTATTGAAACGTAACAATAGTACAGGTTCCCACCTGGCAATTAGGATAATTATGTTGCTTCACCAAAATGTTGTGCAATCTGGAAGCTGTACAGCTGCTGGTTAGATTTGTTGGCAGCAGGGCTCAATGAAGTGCTCCTCCAGTTAATGTCACATATTGCTCTCTTTTTAGCCTGAAAGTGCCGGAGATCATTGTCGAATTATTCTGTTGATACTATCGATGCTACCTGATGCCGCGAAGTCTGGTTGGCACAATCTCCATTAAGGATTGGCAAGCAGTGGTAAGGAAGAGAAATAAAATCAGGGGAGTTGACAGTATCAATTTGCATGAGGCAGTATTGTATTAATAGAACCAATGACTTGAGATTGCTTTGGGAATTGAGGGCAAGAATGAGGACAAAGGAGCAGGTGTGTAGGGATCTTGGAGCAGTGCTCCATTCTTTTTTTAAGTCAGCTGTGGATTGGTTTCTTCAGACAGGAAAGGTTTTATTCGTCTGGCTTATGATGATAGAAAGACACAATGCTTCATAAAGAGAGTGAGCTGCTCCTTTTACATAATTGGTTTTTGGAGGTTTTTGGAGGTTTTTGGAAATTCATATTTTTGGCCCATTCAAATTTGTTTAGTTTTTTTTTTATTAATACATAAAAATAATGGGTTTTTTTGTACCGCTTTCTAACCTATGTGTTATAAGTGGTTAATAAATAAATCAGCGGCTAATGATCTGTAATGAGACTTTAACAATAATGAAAGTAGTTTGACGTTTTGGGAAATTTGGTGAGAAGATCGATGCCGCCGTCATATTTATGCATTAAATATAAGGCTACAACCAGCAGCCGGTTAGCTTAGCACAAAGACTGGAAATGGGGAAACAGCTAGCCTGGTTCTGTACTTAGGTTTAAAAAAAGAAAAACATCCAGCACACTGAAGCTCACTAATACACTTTTTATATCTTGTCTCTTAGAAACTGCATGTTGAACTATTCCTTTTGAGGAAAACTTTGTTTTAATACAGCTCGGGTTTTATTTTGCTGGCTTCATTATGATCATTTCATACAAAAGGAACAAATTGAGTAATTAGACTACTCTAAGATCTTGGAACGCAACATTAATAAAAGTGGGTTCAATGGGGCAAAAAAACACCAAAAGTGATAAGACAATCAAACAGAGTGCATGCATGATGCCAGATTAGCTACCATTGTGTCTGTAAGTAAAACTTAAAGGAAGCGCACATGCAATGTCTACTGTCTACTAATGCCTCTCTGTTCAGGAAAACGTGAATATGGAAAGAACAGCAGGTAAAAGTTTGTAACCCGTAGTGCTGGTGTTTAACAGTCTATATAATCAATTAGCTGGACTTGTTTTTGGTGCTGATGGGGAGTACAGACTTATGACTTGGCGGCAAATTTTAGGTAATTCTCTCTTAAACATCAAATATTCATTACTAATTAAGCAACAAAGTAAAAAAGCATTGTATTACTTATTCAGAGTACAACACTCAAAAACTATTCACAGTGACCAAACAAGCTTCCAACTGTCATCCAGCAGATTAAAACGTTGCTCAGTCTTGATTGTTCACATTATCCAAATTCAGCCAAACCCACTTCATCAGGATAACAAAACATAAATCAGTTATATAAAAGAACCAACACTTAACTAACAACGTATTACTTTACAGAAAATTGTGTGTGCATGTAGGACCCCATTGCTCATAGTAAGGAGCTGATTAAATAAGTCTTTAGGGCCTTTAACGTCTGGAAAAAGGCTGCCGACAGCTAGACCCAAATCCATGTATTACCATCTTATTAACATTTACAACTGCAGACTTGATTGATAACCTTTTAACAACAATTAATGATTTATCAACATTCATAATTGCACACCACTTATGCTAATAGCTCATCGAACATGTAAAACCTGTGATCCTTTATTGATTAGACAAAGTGAGAAAGCACTGGATGATCAACACCAGATAAAGGCAATTTTTTACAACCTATTTATGTCATTTTTTTATATCGCCTTGTGTTTCTTGCGATGTCTTGTCTTAATGACTTAATGTCTTATGTAAAGTATTTCAATTTGCCTTGTTGTTGACTGTGCTATGCAAATGGGCTTGCTAATGGACCCTCAATGTCTTACAACACCTTTATGAAGAATAAGTAAATTATTTAAAGGTTCATTAGGTACAATTTATAAACCATTTGTAAAGAGTGTCCTATTAGAAAGCTGCAGTGTGTTTTGACCTCACGGTAGAGTAAAGATTTGTAGGAAAAATGAGTTGACACACGTCTCAGTCGGTGGCCATATAATGACTGTAATGGTGAGATCACATGCTGTGTTATCATGTCCGACCAGTCGGTGCTGGCAACCCCTCATCAGGATTCCTCCAAATGGGAATAACAGCAGTGTGCGTTAATCCCCAGGAAAGATGGGTTTTTATGTGCAGGGGTATATTTTATGACATGAATACATAAGGGGGGCCTTTAGTTCGTTTGTCAACCACAAATTGTGTTTGCCAAATAGGAACAGGGCGGACAAGAATATGAAATCTAAAAAGCAGGCATGGGCCTTGACAGGACTATTACAATCCCTTTCATGTGTGCATCCATATCATTTTATGAACAATCTTCCCCCAACATTACGTCGTCCTATCATATTTATTCACGCCATGATTGTGCAAAAACACAAAAGCATAAGCCCTACACAGGACATGTTCATGTTGTGGAGATATTCTGCATAACCTTAGATGCATTAAACTGAAGTTATAGAAGGATGTAGAACTTCCTCTGATACTTTAATGTTTGAAATTGAGTTTACATGCAGATTTGTTTGCATGCAGCCAGAGGATGGATTTATCTCTTTATGTGTCATGATTAGCAGCTCCGGGCAATGCCCTAGGATAGAGGTATAAACTGTAGAACATGAAGCCCATTATGAAGGACATTCATTTTCCACTTTAAAGTCATAAACAAAACATAGCCAGACCCTTGAATGATCCGTGAGACTTCTGCGGAACTGCTTTTTAATTGTTATGGTTTTATTGATCCACTTGTTGACGTTTTGTGGACTTTTATACTAGCCAAGCTCGGCGCTCTCACCTGCTGTCCTCTTAAGAGTCCCTCTGGACCTGCATAAATAGTCCCACTGATGTTAAAGATATTGTAACTTCTATTTCACCCAAAAGGGATTACAGAAGAGGATGATAACTGGTAAGGGCTGCCTCAAGCCGGGAATTGTCCCTTGATCGATGTATTGATCGCGGCCACGGCGTTCTTCGGGGCACAGAGGTAGGTTTACCTGTGCTATCGATGAGAGGAAGATTGAAGAACGCTGCAGTTTGCCGCATAATGGCTTCATAACAGCTCAGAGTCTCATCAGAAAGGCAGTGATCTTCTCCTTCATCTCTCTCAGTATCTTAAAGCAGACTGTGGAGTACCGCTTCACTGCTGCCTATCCATCATACCCCGAGTGAACAAAACAGATCCAGAAATGTTAAACTTCACACATTTTACACTTTTCTCTATGTTGTGCCTTTATTAGATATAGTGCCAGTGCAAGTATGTGAGGGAGTCTCAATGGTCAGGTTGACAGGTAGCCAAAAATCCAAGAAAGAAACAGCTCCTGTATAACAACACATTGGAAAAAAGGCTGAGAGAGAATCTCCTTTGATTTAAAGGTCACAGATTTGATTTCCAACAAAATGAAGAAAATTGGAGAACTTTCATTGGCCTTAAACCCTACAGGGACTCTTACAGTGTAACACCAGTGCTTCTTGGTGAAATATACCTCAGTAATAACTGACAGCAGTCTGGACTATGGTGACATGCAGTTTGCTCGTGAATGCTGTCTGTGTGCTCAGGGTTAAATGGAATATACTGTACATGGCAGTAAATAATTATATAAAGTGGAGTTGTTCCCCCTCTTATTCTATTCTTTACTGAACATTTTCCTCTTGTTTTGTTATAACCAAAGATGCCCTTAGACCCCCAGTGGCTCTAAAAAAACAACCAGATTCACTATGTGGCAATTGGTTTGTAGTAATGTGATTACTGTAACTTTGTGTGGGAGTATGGGAATACTTTATACTATAGCACAATAACCGCTGGCCTCAAGGAGTGTCCTGCTTTTTCTCAAAGCTTTGCGTTGAAATCTAGTTATAAAGGAGTAATATAGAAGAGAAATACACTCATTTTCTTTCTTGCAGGGAGTTAGATGACACAATGGATTGCACGCTCACGTCTGTACAGCAATTACCTTATTAGCATAAAGACTGGATGCAGAATCAGAATCAGCTTTGTTGGCCAAGTATATTCATGCCCAAAGAATTAGACTACACTGCTTGTGTAAAGCAGGGGAAACAGCTAGCGTGGTTCCGTCCAAAGTTAAAAATCGTCCCACTTGCTGTTTTTAAAGTTAGCTAATTAGCACTTATTTAATTTGTTTAATCCGTATGTGCTGTAATTGTTCAACCGTTTCAAATGCTATCACTTCATTGAATGGGCGTTATTATCATTGGTTACCAGCCTCATGTATATGGGTTAGAAGGGGTCTGCTACACCTACTAGGAGATTCAGAAGGCCGTCATCATCTATTCACACGGCAATGGTCGGCGTTAGCAGGGTCTCGTCCCCTTGTTGTCCCTTTTTAACACTTGTAGTTTTAGGTTAAATTACTATTCTTCTTACTAAGTCATCTTACAGTGCTGCAGTCATGCAGTTCTGAGCATCTAATATTGATGCAGATAACAATAGATGCTAACAGCCTACTGAGCCAACTGGGGAGCGTAGGGCCATGTAGGGCCTCATATGTTAGTGATAAACAACATAACGCCCATTCACTCCGCTGATAACATTCAATGCGGGTGAACTGTTTCTTGGTAAATAACATCAAGCCAGGAAACTTGTTTTGACAGTGAGGTTGCTAGGAAACCAGCAGAGACAATGCACAAGTACTAGACAAATTGATAAATTGTTGTTTGCCAAGACCACAAAATGTTGTTTTTACATTACTGTTTGGAGAAACTAATAATTATCGAGCTTTAGAGGTGTTGGTTACCACATTCTTTACCTTTGCAGAAAGCCAGGTTAACTGTTTCCCTCTGATTCCAGCGATTATGCGTACAACAGTGTTGTCTCTATATTCAGACTGGTTTTGTGAGCCCTAGGCTTTGACTCACAGCTCACTGTGCTGAAAAATGATATACCTTTAAAATATAGGTCTTTGGATTCTTTTCTTTTGTACTTTTATTTATCTCTCGTGGAAATTCAACTGAGCATGCTTGCTCTTTTCCAGCTACACCCTGCTTAACATTCATGGTACAGTTGCACACATTCACGCATGGGAGCAGCTCAGTACAGCCGCAGTCTTCAACTGTTGGCCGTTGAGTAGCTCCAGCGGAGCAACTGAGTTAAGTGTCTTACTCAAGGGTACCTGGACCAAAGTGGCTACAGGCCCCACAAGGCGTGACATAACCCTCCTCTTCCGTGTGCTTTTTTTTGATGATGCTTCTTAAAATACATTTGAATAAATGCTTAAGGGAAGGAAAGTGAACATTTTCCATCCCAAAAACTGAAACTGCAAATATGTATAATTTTTAAATTCTCGTAGAGGATAGACTGGCTTGATGTTCTTGACCCTGGAAAACCTCCTCTTGAGCAATGTCTGTTTATCTATCTTTTTTTCCCTTTGCTCTGCATATCTGCCATGCTGCTACTCTCCCTGAGGTTTTGAGCCAAATTCTTCAGAACAGCAACTGCAATAATCACCTCTATGGTAACTCATTGAAAATGCTTTGCTGCATTCGAAGCAGAGAGGACAACAAGCAAGTGCGGGAGGAGGAGAGCCACAGAGGCTCTGAGCTTTTCTTTTCATTTTCAGCTGTTTTCCAGCCATCAGTTATTCATCCATGTTTTAAGTCCGCCACTCAAGCTCGCTTATGATTCCCAGATCGCATCAAAAATGGAATTGGGTGAATGCTATTTTTCCTGCCAATCCTGCTCTATAAATAAAAATGACAAAAAAAAGTTGTGCTGTCAAAAATAATATATTCCAATAACAATCTGATTTCTTCGAGCAGTGCTGCCTCTGTTTATCAATAGCTTTAGAGAAAAAATACATTTTGTGGTTTGAAATTGATGTGCGGTCATGTCTTCGGACAGTGCATTTGCCTTCTAAATATCTCACACTAACCATGAATTAGTGAGCGTGTAGTCAGTTTTACATTTTGGTGTGTTTTTGAAAAATAGGGCTGTAAGTGGTTGTGCTGGAGTCACTGATGAATAATCTGTGTCCACTAAATTCTGCTCCCATCCAGCTGGGAAATGAATACCAAACCAGCAGTGCTCAGCGAGGTGTAGAACTCAAATCCCTGGCTCTTTACTTTTATCTTTTGGTGCAAATATTTGTCTCATGAAATTCTCTGCCAACTGTTCCTAAAGATATTATATCCCAGAGATAAGAGGAAGCGCAGGTTTTCCTCAACATTTATTTAAATCTTTATTATCAGTTCAGCCTCTCTTTAAAGCGCTTAGTTCAGGGAGTATTGCATTCATATGTTTGCTGTTGGAATATGTACATAGGGTTTCAGTGCCTTCTCTTGGTGTCAAATGTTTTCGTCTGAGAGGAGGGCTGCCTGTGCAGGTGTTGGTTCAACCTCTGAATGTATCACTCTGCTCAGATTAATTTGTGCTGCAGGTCTGACTTAAAGGTCATAGCTTGGGGATCATAGCAGTCTTGGGACATCTGGATAAGGATGGAGCAAAGTAATGTGAAGCTGTGTGTGTGTGTGTGTGTGTGTGTGTGTGTGTGTGTGTGTGTGTGTGTGTGTGTGTGTGTGTGTGTGTGTGTGTGTGTGTGTGTGTTGAAGTGGCTGATACTGTCTGGACAGGTGAGGTGTTCCTTTTGTTATTTAAACCCTATGGAAGCCCATTACTTCCAGAAAAAGAACTTACTATCTTTTTTTTTTACTTTGTATCTCATCATTGTATCTCATTTGACTAAGAGGCCACAGTTTTGACAAACAATCTCATAATTCTGATTTATAACCCATAATTGACCATTTGCTATACCCATCCCCCGAACAGCAATTGTGTAATCATGTCTCAGGACCCTTAGGCATGGCACGTCTGTCAAGCTTTGGATTTCTCCAAATCTTGAAACTTTTTGCATAGTGCTGCAACAAGAGCAATCGTCTGCCTTGACAAGAATGGGGGTTATGTTAGAACAAAAGAACAGTCTGATCTATCACTTTTCCTTTTCATAATCAATAAAACTAGCACCAGCTCTCTACTGCTCCTTCATTACACGTCTTTTACATGGATCATCAACTGATGAGGAGGCTGATATTTTACTTGAGGCATACAAGTTTATGAGCAATTTAGAAATTCTGCTAGAAAAAGTTGCTATTTCAGCGAACAAAACTGACGGTAACTAGAAATGAGACACGAGACCTATAGCTTCAAAACTTGAAAAAGTATTACAAATTTCAAGCGGTAGATCTGGAACTCTTATGATTTTAAACTGCATACGTGCGTTTTATTTTGGTAGAAATGGGATTCCTATCCATTCAAATTTGCATATTAAATTATGCTGCAAAACTAGGAACCTAAACTAAACATTTTTCAGCTTCTGCTCTGCCCATGACCTGGCACATCATAATGATGTCTGAGAAAACGTTAGGCTGCTCCCAAGTCCCAAAGTGAATTATTATCTTCTTCTATGTGTTTTCCCACCATTTCCTAAGAGACAACAACTTTCTCTCCCGTGTTAAAACAGTAATGACCTAGCATGACTTGCCAGGTGTTGAATTTTTCGGGAACCCCCCTCTCCATGAAATGTTGTATTTACACCACAAAAGGAAAATGTGGGAATCGTTTTCAGGCGTGTTAAACCAGATGGGCTAATTAGGATGGCTGACTACCACTCATACTGCGTTTTAATTTGCTTCTCACAGTGCAGAGATTCTGTTTCACTTTACAGTTTATTGCCTGCCAATGTGTGGAAACTAAACGCTGACATTGGATAGAGACATTAATAAGGATATCTCTTCTGCTACCCTGGACGCCCACATCAAAATAATGGCATTCAAATTGTATATACTGTGTTCTGCATAACACTCTGCTGGAGTCTAATTCAATTTGAAGGCAATCAGACAGTAACTTGAGAGCAGTACTCTGATTAGATAACTACTACCATTATACAAGATTAGCTGTGCAACCCTGGACTCTTATGGTTTGCTAACATTTGTTCCACTCACCCTTCTATAATATATTAGAACAGCTAGCAGAATGCTGGCTCTCTCTTATTCCCACAGTGGAAAGGATAACAAGACGAGAAGAAGAATGTTGCAAAGACCATTTAAATTGTCTTCTGCTGAATAAATGACAGCTTGCCCTGGAAGTGACTTGCAGATTCACACATACCAGGTTGGCATAAACCATTAGAGTGTGAAATGGAATGATGAAGACATGTTTTGTGTTGTGTGACTCAAATTACAGTTTGAGAGAGCAGAGTACAAAAACTGGGAGGTAGAGGAGAGGTTTTGGTGTGTGGGTGTGAGAGCAATGAGCATGAATTGTGAATGAGCAAGTGTCTGAGCTGAACACTTGCATAACAATTTAGCTGAGAGAGAAATCCGGGTTGCTAAAACTGAAAAGGATGCACTGGGTTTTTTGAAGACATCCTGTCATCTTGTTCACATTAAAAGATAAGAACTTAGAGGCATCCTTACGGTTTGCACATTAAGGTTGTTCATAAATTATTGAGTGTTGTGATTAACATCCTCTAAATGTACTCAAACATTTGAAATTTCTGATATATTTTTGTATCTAGATTCATTTTTTAGTTTTATGGATCTTCATGAGGCTAATTAGCGAAACAATTTTAGTAGATTACCTGTTCTCAGCAGCAGCCTGGGGAAATGAGAACTGATGCAGGAGAAGTGTTGACTGAAGTGTTGCTTACTTTATCATCCTGCTAATTAATAAAATAAACCATTAAAGTAGCTATTGTTGCTGTTTCCATTACTTTGCACTGTGATTTATTATTGTAAAATAAAACATAAAGGGGCAATGAGGAGGCTTTTCCTTAAAAACTGTGTATCACTTATGACCAACTAGGAGTGTGTGGCGGGAACTATATCTGCAGAGACCCTGCCCTCTGGTCGTATTTTCTTATGCGTGACATTTCTGGGCTTCTGCCTTTGAGCGCTGAGTGTTATGCCCCCCCTCTCAATAACACCGCGCATGGTGTAAGGGCTGATCAGAGCTGACCAGATGCCAAATTGTAAGCACACATCCAAGAGGAAGCCAAAAAATTGGCGGACATTGCGCCAACTAAACGGAAATATAAGGAGGCAAAACGCGGAGCGGACAAAGACCGTTCCAAAATGTCTTCAAAAGCTTTGGTGCCTTCAATTTGGTCTGGTCTGAGAGGTTGACGTCATCTTACCTCTGTTGGTGTGTATGGGAAAGAGTTCCTGGGCACTCCCTTTCAATTCATGGTTGCTGAGCCTGAAAGAAACATTTGGGTTGTTTCAATTAGGAGCCCAGGATAACCCTGTAAACATAAGACTTTAGAAATCTCCACCAGAGCCACAGAAGATTTTACTGTTTTCACAAGCAAACTGTGCCATACCCCCTGACTTAGTCTTTTTAAGTGTTTGTTAATGTTTTTGCCTAATCTGTTGTTGACCGTTAAACTTGAAAAGTGTGTTTTGATGTGATGCCAGTTTTCCATTTCAAGTGAACTCTGTGGTGTAGACTGTGGGGGGCAGCAATACTCCTCACAGCAGCACAGCTTACCTGTTACACTCCAGAACACTGCAGAAGATTGGATGATCACACAAAATGTTTAATTTTGAAGATGGACAATCAAATAGAAGATCAATCAATACATCAATTTAAAAAGAGCGGACTATGGGTTTTGGGTTAAAAGTAATCAACATAATTCAAATAGAGCTAATGACTTATAGAAAGATAGAAGACCTTCCACTCGTCAACCAGTCTATCTAGCCATCCATTTATCTATCTATCTATCTATCTATCTATCTATCTATCTATCTAACTATTTATCTGTCTATCTATCTATCATCTATCTATCTATCTATCTATCTATCTATCTATCTGTCTATCTATCTATCTAACTATTTATCTGTCTATCTATCTATCATCTATCTATCTATCTATCTATCTATCTGTCTGTCTGTCTGTCTGTCTGTCTGTCTGTCTATCAATTACTAGTTACATAATTAAAGCAAATATCCTCTGTTCAACCTCGACCAAACTACCATTGGATGAACTGAATGATATGAGCTGTATTCCCCTTAATGATATTGCATCAATTAAATAAATGGTCAGTTGTGTACTGGCACTATACATACGTTCATCTTACAGAATAATGTAAGTTCTATAAATTGCATATCAGTGTGTGTTCCAGCATGTTTCCTGCTGGGCCAATTTGAATCACTTGGACACAGAATACCAGCCAGACACTAAACTACTCACCTGAAACACATTCAGCTGGTGGCAACAACAACTCATGCATGTCAGAAGCCGCTGAAATGTCTTTATGTGTCCACTTTACCTGAAACTGTCACACAGTGCATTTTTATATAGTGAGTAATCAGTTTAAGTGCCTTCAACAGCATAGGAAATAAAACCTCTTTGCAACATTCAGTAGGCTATGTAAGTCATATCGATTTTCCATCCCCTGCTTCAGAATATAACACTGCTGCCTCTATTTTTGTTTTGTTATTCAGACTACAGTAGCTTCTATGTGGCCTCTTTATTAATTATGTTAAATATATTGTAATACTAATAATTTAGACCAGTGGTCAAATTAGATTGTCTGAGTCAGTTACGTAAAGTAGTAAAACTTGACACATTATTCATCATTTCAGCTGGCTTATTTAAGGGCATGTTTGCCACGAAGCTTTAAAAATGGCACTGCGATACAGTCCGATGATCTACAGCTTACACTTTTATTCTATTCCTGTTTTGAAGCTGGTAGAGCGTGTCCTCTTTTTTTCCTCAGCATTTATACATGAACAGAGTTTCTTCTCCTTTACAAGCTTTGCCCTTTGGCTGGTACATAAGCGCTGCTCGAGAAATGCTCACTCTTAAATCATTTAGCACGTTTTGTGGATCAATGATCCCTCAACTTTGGAGAGACGGCGCCTATAGGATTGATGTTTCCCAAAGCAGCACTCTGAGTAAATAAATCTGCATTCATTGAGCTGCCCTGCTCAATCAAACTGCTTTGGCTGCAGCACTACAAGATAGCTTGCACCCAAAGGGAGCTACTGGCAGACTCTGTAAGGCATCCTGCTGACTGCTCAAGTGCCTTTATCTGTGCATTTCCTAATGGCATAGTGCTTGCACAGACTTTTATGTTAAAAAAGAGATAATGTTCAAAGTGATATTTTGTTCCCTCATGAGTTAATTTGTGATAATTACACCACAGTATTGAAGGTGTTCAAACTTGTCTTGACTCTTCAGTCCTTCTTTTAGGTTTGTTGTGACTGAAAACTTCACAAAATTGATTGGTTTAATGGTTTTGTGAAATTGTTTTGTATTTGAATCTTTTAGCATCTTTTTGCTCTGGCATTAGTTGGTATTCTTTCAATCATGTACGGTGAATCTTGCCTGCCAGTTATTTCAAATGTGCACATGATGTAATTACCGTTAAGTGTGTTGTCTATGCCATTTGAAAAGAACAAATACAAGCATTGGCTCGTAATTATTCTGAAGATCATTGCTTTACCTGACAAGCGCTCTCAGATTAGACAACCTCTAGACATCTACTGTATATCCTCTGCTGTCATTTGACAAGTAATCAATGGGTCCTTGTGAGGACAAAAACAATCCCAGTAGAACATTATAATGTAAACATACTTTCACTTGTTTAATAGCTTGGCTTGTTCCAAGGTGCCTGCCAAAAAGGGGTGATGCCATCTGTTTTAAATTAGCACTGGCCAGGAAGAAAGCCTTTGCCAGTGTTGTTTAAATCAATCAGACAGTAGATGGAAGGGATCTCATTATGGTTATGCTGATCCTGGGAATCAATCATTATTCAGCAAATGTTCCCCCCCAAAAATGTAAGTCTTCACTTTGGCCCTGCCATACTCATCATCTGTCAGCTTTCCAACATCAGCTTAAAAACATGAATAACCAAGAATTATTCTGTTTAGGTGCAGAGGTAATGCAATGGAGGTAATAATGGAACATTAGTTCTTTGTTTATTTATCTTTCTTATCTTTAAAACTGCATCAAAATGTCTCAAAAGGAAATGACTAAAGCTGCTCCTTTGTCATTCAACTTTAAATATGTTCCTTTTATAAATCAATACATAAATATAAAAAGATATTTTCAATGAAATGCTCTCCTGTGAACCCTAGACATCAATTTACTTGCTGTACGTATAGCCTACAGTGTGTACTGACTACAAATTAAATGAGTTATATTGTGGCAAGACAAAGTTTAATGCCCATGTTGCGGTTCCAAGTACATGGCCATGTGTTGGGGTAAGTGTGTGTGTGTGGTTGTGTGTGGTTGTGTGTTTGCGTTGTACGCGTGCCCATGCATGTGAATTTTTGTGTGCCCCAATCGCTGACTGTGTTTCTAAAAGTTTGAAACCTGCTGCACAGTCCGTCCCCATACAAGAGAGGACAAAATAACAGAAACACCTCACCATTTAATGCAATCCAAAGCAAAAACAGCAAAAGTAACAGCCTCAAAAATAGTCTACAGAGTAAAATCAATGCAATGTCAACAAAAACAACTAATCTGTATGCTTTAAACAAACCGCTTTTCAGATCATCTAACAGCATGTAAAAAACCCTCTCTAAAAAGACCCTCACGTCTTTTTAACGTCAATTCTTTTTTTCTTCACACAACTTCGTCCGTCACTTTTTTGTTTGTGCAATCGACTGCAACACCTTTGAGGAGAGACTGTAAAGTCTCCATGTGTATGATTTATCACAGCTCTCTATGATGGCAGGGTATCTTAGTGTAGCCTAAGAAACAAGTGCATATAATTTTACATTTACATGTGGTCAAATGACACGTTAGACCACAAGTCACTCTCTCAAATGAACACATTTTTTGTTTCAATTATTGCAAATTTCAGCCTACGTAGCCTATGCTAAAATACACTATAGAATCAATAAGTTTTAGTGCCTCCACTGCCTCACTTGAGTGACAACTGCTGAGGTACTGTAATGCACTTGCATTTTACCAAGTCAGCAAACAGCCTCAACATTATCCCCAATCTTTCTGTCTATGGTGTTGAATTCCAAATGTTTCTGCACACTTCTTTTCAGATGGTTAAGTGTCATGATTACCTATAACAACAATAGCCTAGGGGGACAGCAATGGGCCACACACATTTTAACACCTTTGGCTTGTGTACATAAATGCGATGTTACATGTTAAATGGTGACTTTCAGAGGAGCTCGGAGACATCTCTTATTTATCTTTGGACAGAGCCTGTCTACCTGTTTCCTCCTTTTCCATTTTTTATGCAAAGATAAGCTTATTGGCTGCTGGCTGTAGCGTCTAGTAAAAAGGCCCGGATATGTGAGTGGTATCTTCTCATTTAACACTTGGCAAGCGAAGCGAAGAAGCATATGTAAAACTATTCCTTTACGAATCACACATGCGGTATTACTCCAATGGTACCTTGCTTACATGCTATTTTAAGCTATCCCTTTTATTTTGAACAACGCTTGTGCATTACTACAAAGGTAGATTAGACATGGTGTAGACATGAGAAACACCAATGCCAATGTGAAATACTGAGTCCAAAACGCATGACACAAGATTACACCATGCTCCTCCCAGCCACCAAATTACGAACACACACACACACACACACACACACACACACACACACACACACACACACACACACACACACACACACACACACACACACACACACACACCACCAACAACAACAACAACAGAGTACACAGTCATGCATGCGCTCATACACACACATACACAAGGGCTTTGGGTAAAAACTAATAAAAAAGCCTGGCAGAAGAGAAATGTTTTGAGCCTACTCTTTAAATTGATAACATTAGGAGCACATCTCAGGTCATCTGGCAGGCTGTATCACATTTTTGGGGGGCAGAGAAACTAAAAGCAGTGACACCAGATTTTGATTCCATTCTTTGAACAGCGAAAATGATCAGAGAGTTCTGAGGTTGATCAAAAGTAAACAAGCTAGAAATGTATTGTGCGGAAGTGCAATCTTATAGTCAATTCAGGAGGCTTAAAGGGAGCCAACTTAAAGGTCTAAGCCCAGGAGTGATGTGCATAGCAATTTATGTTGCAGTCTGTAAAGCAGCACCACAGACTACTGGGGGGCAATCACAAAGGATGGCATTTCAATAAATATAAAACACAAATATGCTGGACACTGACAGTAAAATAAGATAAAATGAGCATATTGAACATCAGAAAGTTTGTGGACTTATGTACCTTTTTTTTATTATTGCTAAACGAGTGGGCACAACTGAAGCCACATGTGCAAAACTCTAACTTCAGTCTGCACAGCAGCAGTTCATGTGGACCAAACTCTAGTTCTTTTTCATTGCTTGGACACAGTTTTCAAAACTCTGCACACTTAACCCATGACTTTAACCACAACGTGCACGACACTGTGGATTTACAGCACTTTGTTCAAATACTAACACATTGCTACCAAAACTGTTAACCACACATTCAAAACAGAATAGATTTCAGTCTGGTGTCTATCAAACACTGCTAATTGCAACTTTAGCTGAAAGCCTAAACAGGTGTCTGTTTTAAACTAGTTAGTGAACATACACGGTGTTTATATAGAGACAGCATTGAAAGCCATTGTTTGTATACAAACACCAAATAAGAATGAAACAATTATACACAGCACCGTTAGTGAAAAGCCGGTAAAAGAGTTAAGATACCAATGTGTCCAGGTAAGATGTCAGAGGTTACATACACAGCTATGAAAAAAAGTGACAACACTTAATCTTTCCTATAGTAAAACTGTATTCTTACTGTTTTTCAGAAAGTAAAGGAGGTGAAAGCAATGGAAACACCACATTCTTTTGTGTTTAGAGAGGATGCAGACATCCAATGTGATGAAGAAAGTTTTTTTTTCCAGTGATTCCATAAATTGCTAGAGACAAAATACTATATTGAAACAAACTGCTCATTTTCATTCCTTCTTCTTTACCTTCTGTAAAAATGTGTATATTGTAAATTCTGTATATAGTATTTTCTTTAAATAAACTATTAAGTTGTGTGAAGTCACTCAAACTGTAAAAACTATAAAGATGAGAAAGTTTGTTTGACGCTAGTGTTTTCACTCAGTGTGTTCTGACTGACAGTGTGTGTCATCTCATTAAGGATTGTTCAAAGTGTGTGAGACGCGTGTTAAGAGTTGTGCTGTTTGGAATGAGTTTTGCACATGTGGCTTCAGTTGTACCCACTGTCATTAAGCAATCGAAAAAACTGCACTAACACTACTGTTCTGACATTATACACCAGGGGTCTTTCATATTCAGAGCCTGCATCAATTTCTTGGGATTAGACTGGAGGATGTCATCTTGCGATACACTAACCGTATCAGACTGAAGCATCCTCGGGGGAAATGTAAACTTCACCGGCTAGAATACATTATCTACTCGCCTGATGATTTACTGTGACAGGTGTTCTGTGGTCAATTCTTTGCTGTACACTCTCAGAAAAATACTTCAAAAGTTCCTCTCACGCTCGATTGGCACAACAACATTTGATTGAAGTTGAAGGGTGAAAGGCCACTCCTCTCTTTTGGGGCCTTGAGATATTTTTCGACTCTGAGAGAGAGATGGAGCACTGAAGAAGACTGATTTATCAGCTGCTGTCACTATAATTAAGTTAATAGCCAAAGTAAGCAGTGAGAAGAGAATTACCACCTGACTCCGCAGTCCCCTCCATCTCTATGGAGCTTGTTTTGTTTCAGTCGCTGCGCTCTCATCAACTTCATTTTCCAGCCACAGGCAGCTGTTTTTAGTGGAAAAAGCTCTAACAAACCCAATGTATGCTACCTGCCCAGGTAGTCAACAGCTACAGTATGTAATATGCTTGCATGGCTTCAGCCCCTGAATGCAGCCAACAATGATTTGTCTGCAGTTAAGTGAATTTGACGAAGTAAATCCTTAAATCCAACAGCAAAACAAGGAACTGGAATGTGGTTTCAAGACATTTTTAATACCCAAATCATCAAAATGTTCACTCCAGTGTTCATCCATCCATCCATCCCTTTCAAAACTTCATTAACTGAAGTATTCAGGGTTGGGTTGTGGAGGCAACAGCTCCAGCAGGAGACCCCAAACTTCCCTTTCCCAAGCATTCAATATCAGTTTGTTGTTAATATATCCCAAGTTGTTTTTTCCAATTAATCTCCATTTACACCCTATCAAAGCACACTGCCTTGAAGAGGGTTCCCTCTCTGTCAGACACTTTCTGCATGTTTCTTCCATGTTTGTTTCCTAATGAGAGTTTTGCTTTCCTTGCTCTCTTTCATGATGCAATATTGTTTTTTTTTTGTCTTCATTTATAAAGTCAAACGTGCTGGGACTGTGACAACCTTTGAGGATGCGATAAAGGGCTATTGTTAAACTTTATTTAATTTGACTTGCTGCAAACTAAACTGGTGTTTAAAAAAAGAAAAAATGGACCAGATGCAACTTTGATGGTTATAATATTGGTCCTTCTATATCCTCTCTTTTTCCGTTTTGCTGTTTTGAATTTCCTAGCAAGTGACAGAGTAAACAGGTGTGAAGCTGAACACGGTTTGCCCACAACAGGTAAACAATCTTTTCAGGGTCCTCTCCAAGATGTTTTGGAAAACCACTCTTCAATATTGCATGTGAACACACATGCAATTTACACAAATAGTAGTCTTTAATTCATCTTTTCTGATACTGAGCTTATTGTGGCACTCACCTAAAACTTGAAGAAGGTGTTGTTTTATGTTTTAATTATTGTCAACAAATCCTTTGAAAAGACTCAAATAACATTGTGTTGCGCGATACTTTCCATCTCTTAAACCCTATCCATAACATCCAGTAAATACTTTAAAAAACACAAGTCTTTGTAGTTCATTTCATCATTTTAATTCAAAGAAAGTTGTTTCCTAAAAGAGCTGGGCGCTGCATTTTTTTGACAAACATTACTCACAGGAGGAAATTGTGCATTTGCTGGGGACTATTTTCAGCTTAACACACATTTGGTGTGCAGGACATTGTATTAAAGCTGTGCTAGGCACTTTATTTTAGTGTTGTTGGGCAACAATTCTATAATAATCTTTCAGCATGTTGTAATTCAAGTGAGAAAACTGGATTTTAGCACCTCCTCTTGGCTCCCTGTTCAGGCTTCAGATATCACGGGAGACTTTGGTCAATCCCAAGTCATTTCAGAGAGACAGAGCATTCCTATTGGCTGTTCTGCGCATGTCTTATCCATGCGACAGAGAGAGGAGCGCTGCCAATTTTGCCCTTTATTTCTTTTCATTTGACTTACATTGCCCATGTTCATCAAAGTGAATGAACATGTCACCACCGTGCAACAGTCAAAATAGTTTGACAAATATTGAGTTTTATGACACTGAAGATTAAGTTATGTCAGACAATACTTGTTTGTAGAATAAATTCATTGTTAGTATTTACCTACTGCATCACATTATCTTTCATTTAAGTTATTTAATGTGCAACAGGAGAGCACACTTCATATATTAGGTGATTTAGAGTTCCTCTAATGGCTTCTAATAACTTGTTGTCTAATAACATTAGATAAATTGCTAGGCGTCAACTAGCCATTTGGCTGGTAAATTAATTCGACTTTAATTATAAAAATGTACTTCCCAGGACTTAAACGTTCAAGCATATGTGGAGCAGCGATCCCAGCTGACAAGCACATTCATCTCAGTTCTTCCCTATATGTCGAAACTACAGAATAAGAGATAAACATTTCAAAATTAAAGAAGGGATTTATCTGTGGCGTTAGTGGGTGGACAGCTGATAAGGATTATCAGTATGGCGTGTTGGGACAGTAAAATGAGAACTGAGCGTTGGAAATGTGTTTGCCAAGGGGTCAAACACTTTCACAAATTCATAGCACTATCAGGCAAATGTGATAGTGTGATAAACTGAAGTGAAGCAAATATAATGAAGCCAAAATAACTATGGCTTTAGATAATTAATAATTTGTAGAACTGTAGGATTATGAGCATTGTACTATCACATTAGAAAAACACTTCTAAAGCTGTATGCTTGCCCCTGAGTTTAGCAAAAATCTCCTCTAACCTACAGGATTTTGTGGACAGAAAAAGAAGGAAAGAGGCAGAGGTCATTGAAATTCCTGCTGTTCAAACAGCCTGTGACATGATGTTTTGTAACATTTTGTCCAAACATAACACTGTGCCAGGAAACAGTTTACATGTCCTTGTAAGTATTCCAGCTGTAGTACAGGGCGTTGCACAGGTGGCAATATCTCCCACTAAACTGCAATGTTATTTCTCCTTCCTCTCCTGCAATTTATTTTTATTCTCTCATGCTCGACAACCACTTTGTTGTGGTTGCTAAACAGTGCACCGCTGAACGATTTGAGAGACTTTACCTACTCATGCCAGGCACACATAAAGAGAGAAGTTCTCAACTGTGTGTGTGTGTGTGTGTGTGTGTGTGTGTGTGTGCACGGTGCATTAGTGATTTTTGATATTGAGTAGAAACTATGCAGCTTAAAGTAAAAAAAAAAACTGTGTATAGCGTGTTGCCTGAATAAGTGGTGTACTGTGCTGTGCATTTAAAAGATTAGAAATACTTTTATATAGAAGTAGTAGAGGTGTTAGTTTACAGTATTTTATGTCAGAAATTACCCATCTGATGATCTGTATACTACGGAGCCCCCGAGGTGACATGGAGGAAAAAACCTTGAGTTTTTATTTGCGTGATCTTGACTTTGACATGGAGAAAACAAAATTGGAAAAAAAATATTATAATTAATAAAACATGTACTGGAACAATCACTTTTGCGAGATCTTGATTTTGTTTTGCGAGATCTCGAGTTTTATTTGCGAGCTCTTGACTTTGACATGGAGGAAAAAAAATACATCTAACGTTTATTTTGATAAGCATTACTAATTAATACATGCCAAATCGAAGAGTTATAATGGACATTGTAGTTGACTGCTGATGTCAATGACTGCAGGCTAACCTTAGTAGCTAGCTAGTATCTAGCTAGAAGCACGACATGATTGCATCACCTTGGTTGTCTAAATACATCCATTGTTTATTTTGATAAACATTACTAATTAATACATGCCAAACAGAAGTGTTATAATGAACAATGTCATTGATTGTTGACGTCAATAACGCTAGTTTGTGTTGTCGTAGCAACACGCTTGTTCATGAGCTTTTTTCTCGTGTCTCTTACGCAAGTGTAGCCAGTTCGTTCTCTTCATACAGCC
Source organism: Etheostoma spectabile (assembly GCF_008692095.1). Taxonomy (NCBI): domain Eukaryota; kingdom Metazoa; phylum Chordata; class Actinopteri; order Perciformes; family Percidae; genus Etheostoma; species Etheostoma spectabile. Next base: position 12,472,860 of record NC_045734.1, read on the forward strand.
ATGGTATTGCTAGCTAGCTATGACTATGTAGCAAACTCATGAACTCATTCTATGAAATATTCAACGGTAAACATTGTGTTTTCATTGTTCCTGATTATTTACATGCGTATCAAAATAAACGATGAATTTATTTGGACAACCAATGAGTGTAATCATTTTGCCGTGCTACTAGCTAGATACTAGCTAGCTTCTAAGGTTAGCCTGCAGTCATAGACATCAACAGTCAACAACAATGTCCATTATAACACTTCTGTATGGCATGTAATAATTAGTAATGCTTATCAAAATAAACAGATGTATTTAGACATCCAAGAAGATGTAATCATGTCGTGCTTCTAGCTAGCTAGGTTTGCCTTACTGTTTGTTGGATTTGCAAGAACTTGCTAATGAAAGACGTCAAAGTGACACCAAAATGAATGGCGGTCAATGGAATGCTAACAGCAGGTGATAGCTTGTTCGCCTTAGAATCTCTCCATAGGAGGTACGCTTTTCAGATGCTTGCTTACCCGCTTGTTTAAGGCACCTGTGCCATCATGGCTGCCTCTAGTATTCTCGGCCTGTCAGTTGCCACATGGGAGCCTCTCTGTGACCATTTAGGTAGATGAGTAAATTGAAACCCTGGGTTATGCTTTAAAGACTTATACATGTTGATGTGTAAGTTCCCTTGCATGGAATGCTGTAATATATGTCTTGGTCTCCTGGGCACATGGTGTAAGGTAAGAATAACCAGTAAGTTAAACTTTTTGTTAATGTGTAAATGTTTTCTGACTTGTAGGTTGTCAGTTGCTGTTTTGCCTTGGTTTAGTTTTTTTGTATTTCGATCCATTTAGTGCGTTGTTGTTAAAGTGCCACCAGGCACTCTCCCTGTTTGGTCTGCTTGTATTTTATATATGACCAACTGTTGTTTTGATATCTTCCCTTTTGTTGTTTCCTTGTCAGTGGCGCTAGTAGCCAGCTTGTGGTGGAGGCTAGGCACGCTAGTGTAGGTCCCTGCACAGTTTGTAGTGAAAACAGCACTAGGACACAATTTGCAGTGAACTGGTTTGCAGTGACTATCGATTGCAGTGATCACATGTGGTGGATAAGTTGATGCACCCCTGGAACACATCCTGAATTAGATTGTCTATCCACAGCTGACCTCTGCCGATTTCCCCTTTTCATTTGGTATTTTTAAGTAACTGGGAGTGCAATTTTTTTGAAAAGAATTTACCATTTTAAATTGTCAACATTGTAATAAACATTTCTATCTTTTCTACTTAAATTTAATAATCCTATCCTATCCTAATTTAATTAATATATATGCACATATATATATATATATTATATATATATATATATATTATATATATATCTGTATATTTAAATATACAAACAGTATATATAGCTTCTAGCTGTTGAGTTACCTGAGAACTTCTTTCTATACTCAAGCTATCTTGTGTAAATAATCTGTTTCATATTAATGGGAGTCGTTTCTTGCCTGAGCCACTTCCTGCCAGCTGCTAGTCTCCTTAGCAATTCATTTCAGTTGAAGTGTATGGGCAGGAGATGGAAACACAGTAAGGAGAGAAAGAACGTCTTCTGAGAACAGGGGGCTTTGAAGTTGACAGTGCCATTTAAAATAATTATGAAAGGAAAGGAATGAAAAACATGAACATGTGGCTACATCTCAAAGACAATGGGGAATAAACCTAGATCACTTGTTTATTGGAGGGAAATCTGTCCCTCTTTCATGATTTCTATTGATATTTCAATCAGACAAAATCTCTGTAATTGCATTGGAATCTTGAAAACAATATGTTTTTTGTTTCTTGCACCCTTTGAGACAAATGTTCTTACTTTATTGTTCACAGCTTAAAAAAAAAACTGTTTCAGACTGACATTTGTCATGGTAAAAAGTAAGATCACTGAAAGTACTTGCTGTGATGAAAGCGCTGGAAGTGGTGTGAGGGTGGTTATTAATATAGAATACAATGGGTATATGCAGCATCAAAATATGTATCTATTCAGGCACCTTATTCATATGCACGCCAGATCCTTGGGCCTCATTAAATCCTATCTTCCTGTTACACAAGCAATGCCTTAACCCATGGCTGTGTCCTATCCTATCTCCTAGACTTAAGTTATCTTAACTTAAGAAATCCTAACTATGTAAATTTGATTCTCCTATTGGCATTCGTCCTGTCATTCCTTTATCCAGGGTTTCCACCAGTGTATTGCAAATAAACTGACTCCCCACATGGTAAAAAGCATGAAGGATGCTTTAAAAAATACATTTTGGAGATGTTTTTTTAAACTAATGTGCATATACAAGTTTGAAAACAGTTAATAAATAACTCAGGGTTGTGTGTGTGTAAGACAGAGACATTGGCCAATCCCTAAGTCCAGACTCACAGATTCACAAACTTTGGTACACGTTCTCGCGAAATTCACAAGGGTTGTCCCAATGTCGAATTTCAAAGGCCGTGAGGGTTTGAGTACATACTTACCGAGCCTTTTCCGTGAGTCTTCATCGATGCCGACTTCACCAAAGGGAATAACCCAGAGTTCAAAGTGTTGTTTACCGCAGAGACCATTGGGAAATCCGGGCACATCAAAAGCCCTTAAAGCCACACGGTATGAAACCCTGTGGGCCAGCCAATAAACAGAAAGCAACACTTTGAACAGTGGCCGCCATCCATGATCCCTCCTCTAATTCAAGATGCTCAAAATGCCATGAAAGGCCTCTCTGGATAGTTGGAAATCAGGCCTCATATCATTCTCCACATCCAGATACACCCTAATAGCTGGCATGTGTTGGCATATGGGGTGCGCTGGTAAGCCTGTGTACAACGACAAATACTATATTAAAAACTAAAAATATGTAATAATAACATAATCATTTATGTCAAATAACATGAAAGAGGGACGTAAGATTTTGTTTACTACACATCTAATTTATTTTCTGAATAAATCTAAAAAAAATAAAAACATTAAGAATTAATGATAAGAAGTTGTAAATCAGTTTTTGGACCAACCTGTTGTTCAGCTTATAAAACAAGAGTTTGAAAAAAATGTGTCAGGCAGCCGTCTACTGTGCCTTGGTCGTGTGGAAAGCAACAAACTTTAAATGAAAAGTCCCAAACTGGCAAGTGTCAGCAACATCTTTGTTATTAAATGTCGCCAAGGTAAAGTGGTCTTGTGAACTGCTGTCCCAATCCCATGTATACCTATCTGAGCCGATGTGGCCTCAAACACACACTCACTCACTCACTCACTCAGCACCTGAGCTCAAATAAGTCTGTGAGTCTTTAGTCCTCAGGGCTCACTTTGAGATTGCACCAGTGTGTCTGATGGTGAGAATGAAGTTAGTATAGCGCTAGATGTGAATGTAGCTGAGCAGTCTGTGTGTATTTGTCGGATGAGAAATGCTACAACTTAAAACAAGCCAAGTTTCACCTGATTAAAGTGAAGGATGTTAGCCACGGAGCAAGCAACAACTTTGGCTAAGGCTTACTGAATGTGGGCCGAGCTTAAAGGGTGGATCAGCCATACAAACCTAGAAGCAGTGCTGCTGCCATTTTTGTCAGCAATTAACTATGTCATACTAATTTAGGATTCCTAACTTGGGAAATCACTAGGTTAGGATGGTTCTGCAATTACTAAATTCCTATCCTAAGGTAGGAGCATTTAGTCCTAAAGGCAGATGTTTTCCATCTGCCTTTAGGACTAAATGCTAATCCTCCAAATGCCATCCTCAACTGGGATAAGATGGATTTCTGACTTTCTGAAGGACTAAGGAGGCACCTGGTTACCATATGTAAAGATCTTAGAGATTTAACACTAGAATGAGGAACAGTGATGTCATGGTGTACTCTGGAGTGCATTTTTACATAACTTCAGCAAGGTGAGAGCCATTGGGTGAGACATTAATTGGAGGTCAGCAAAAACAAGATTTTCAGAGGGTGTAATAGGTGTCCTGTGGAATGTCTGACAACTAGTCTTGCGTTATTCCAACAATCCACAGTTGTAAGTGATAATTTGCCAAGAAACATAGAAATGCACTAGCAAATGCGTTAAAGAAGACTGCTAGAAAGTGAACATGGATGATTCACCAATGTTTTATGAGGAAGAAAATGCATTTGTTCTGTGTTTTTTATTTTTCAAACATCACAGTACAGAATATAAAACAAACACAAACGGTTAAACAACATCCTATAAATTGTGCACTTAATAAATCTGAATGAAATGTAAATGATGCACTTATGTGTCACTGCAAATCAATAGGTTGAGCCAAAAAGTTGATGCTTATACTCTGATTATAATGGCTACACTAGAAAGAAGGTATACTTCATTAATGAAAGTAAATTCTATATTTTCACTCCATTGTTAATTAATAATTAGGTAAAGTTGTTTACAGTATTGGTAAGAAGTGCTTTGCCCCACAATAATAGTGCACATCTAAACATAATCAGAAAGATTCAAACTTCCAGTATTACAGCAGATAGGTTTAACATCATTAAAATAGAACATTCAATTGACACATTTCTTTAATTTGAAATAACATGTTAAAAGATGTCACTGAAGCTTAAATGCAACTTTGGCAGTGCTCCTTACCTCTGGAATATTCATCTGTATGTGTCCCTTTATGTCCCTTTCTGGTTAATTGTAATTACTGTTTAAGCTTATCACAAAGTGGAGTCTATGTAGATTAAGCATAATAACATAACAAGAGAGCATGAATAAAAATCCCAATCTAACATGTGATCTAATTATGTTTGATTATATCCAGTTATTTGAGGCTGATAATTCTTCACCATGAAAAGAATCAATGGCTTGAAAAAAACAGTTTCTAAAAGTGGTCTAAAACATCCTATTTTGCAAAAAAATTAGGTAAAACAAACAAATAAGATGCTGAAAGCTGCTCTGAGGAGAAATCAAGGGAAACTAATTGAGAAAAGCAATTTATTTAGCCGATTTAAAGTTTCATAGTGAATTTAATTACCACTCAGTGAATAATTTCCTCAAGTTTTTCTCATTTCACACAACCAGGGCTGTAATTCTCAAAGTTAAACACAGTGTCATAGGTTTTTTTCTCTTCTAACCCTAACAAAGCTCATTATCCACTGCTTTCTCCTCCTCCTAGCTCCTCTGGCTTACTTCACTTTCCCGCTCCACAGCTCATCTTGTTCACTGCAGCCAATTTAAAAGCAGCTTAATCCTGGAGAGAATACTGTTGCTGCTTCCAGTTGCACTCCTGTGATGGATGTCTGGCAAGATCTAATCTAATGTGCGATGTTTGCTTGATTGGCACCACACAGATGTGCTCCTAATGCTAGTAGATGCACAAAGCACGGTTTACTTTGTGCTCACCGTCTGCTTGGAGATTAGTGCCACATGTCAAGACTGCAAAACTAGCAAGAACTTCCTGATTGCTCTTGAAATCAGCTTGCAAATCAGGGTTTCTCTCGTCCTTATATTGCTTTTTTTTTTTTTTTTTTTTAAATGTTTGCAACAGCCTTGATTGGCCAAAGGGGTGGAGCTGTGATATGGTGTACGCAGAAGTTGTGAGAAAGCTAGCTCCTCTAAAAACAGTCCCTTCCATTAATTACCCATGGGTCCTCTGAAGCAGTCGTTCTCAGCCCCCCGCCTCAGAATAATAAGGTTGGTGTTTGCGACCCCCCCCCCCTTCCCCCTTGACAACAAGAGAAAAAGAGCTGCAGACTGTTATCTACGCCTCCTCTGCTGATTTTGAGGGATTTTGTTTGTGACTGCTCTGATTAATACATGTAAACATATAATGCTTTGCTTTACAATTTAGTTGTAGCAGTTAGCCCTAGCAGCTAGACCCAAGCCTAGCCGCTCCCCCCCGACCCGTCTTCAGACCCATTCCTGGGTTCCTGATTAAAACATGAAGCTTTGAATGTAGCGATGAAAAGGAAATGTACCAAATTCACGCAGTAATATAATTACTGTAATTTCCCAGTCTAGAATGTTACTTCATTTTTTTCTCCCCAACCAAAAAAAAGACAGAAACTAAGAGTTACTGAACAGAAAGCGGCTCTAAAGAATAAAGGGGTTTGGCTAATGGACGGACTAATGAATGTGTTTTTAAAAATAGAATAGTTCTGTAGAGTTATGCAATATAATAGCTATGTAGCCTACAAGGAAAAATGGGTCACATCTTAAAGAATAAAATTACAAATTAAATGCAAAAACAGATACATGACTTGACATCAAAAAGGGAGAAATCTCAATCTTACCCCAGACAGATCCTGGTTTCCTCTGTTAATTTGTGAGATACTTCATGTGGATTACTGCCTTCACTCATGCCTTACCAACAGCTTGTTCTTAATCTGTTTATACCTTATATGGTGAGTATCGTGAGTTTGAGCACCAACGCTGCTCAGTAAACAGCAACTGACACCAAGGGCCTTTCTTGTTGTTACCCAGTTGTTTGTGCCAGACTCTCTGCTCCAAGGTCTGTTAGTTGGGGCACTTTTTGCATCTGTGTCCTTCTTCCAGGCCCACTTTCAAAGACATACCTGATTGAAGGCCTGCTTGATCTCACGCATAATTGCACAAAGGTGTTAATGACAGGTTGACGGTCATTGTAACCAAACTATCCGTCATCTGCCTCTCGGGGCCAAGCCCTTCAAGCTGACACCCCAGTTTGCGGGTTCTGTCACTATCACCGAGTGGGTCAACCCCTTCACATTCAATGCTTGGTGCGTGCATCCAGTACATACATTTAAAGTCAAGCTTGTCAGGGCGAGTTCTTCGTCTTCTGCCTTCCCTCCCCCTGGCTCGTAAATGGCCAGAAAAGCAACATGGTCAAACTGCTCATGGGTGTTCACCTTCAATGGAGGGACCGTCAGAGTCTGGATGTGTGGGGTATGGACCTAGGGAGAGGGTGTGCTCTGGTCCGAGAGTGCTGCCTGACTTGATAGGGGTGTAATAAATAATATGTAAAAGCCTAATCTTTTAATTTTCTCTCTTAGTGGTTGTGCTCCAAATTTAGACAAAGATGTAATGCATTAATCCCTCATTGGGAAGTTTTTCCTAATTAGTGGTGTTTTCCATATGTATGGCGTTCACAGATAAACGCCACACATTATTACACAAATACAACGCACCCACAACTTTCATGTGTTTAACTAGTGCAACTATTTACAAGTTACTTCCTATTTGTCAAAAACGATGATGTGTGTGTTGCTGTTATGGCAGAGAAAATGTACCTCCAGTCAGCCTGAGTGAGAACACAACAGAGAAAGGCTGCAGTGAAAAAACTCATGGCTGCACTGATAACAGCCTGAAAGTGCTGGTAGGATTCACAAGAACCTTCACAATAGCATCTGGGAGAGGATTTTATTGGACTTTCACACAGAAGTCAAAACGTAGTTTTGGGAGACAGTTTTTTTCCCTGTCTATATTGGCTTCGTTCTGATGCTTTCTTCCCCCATTTCTACTGTAAAATCCTTTTCTGGTTTGCCTCTTGAAATTGCTTTTACAACTGAAAATGTGGCAAATGTAGTTTGGCAAATGGACAAAACTTTTCCAGACACCCCCTACCCTCGGTCATACTCGGGCATACATACTGTGTAATAGTTTGTCTTCCATATGCAACCCTCCAACAGATGTCTTCTTTAACAAGTTACAGACTGAACATTTAAACATGCATTTGATATGAAATTATAAGATACAATATGCAATTTTTGTAAGGTACTAGTTCTGTCCTCCTTTACCCTAAAGCTGGTGAGGCATCAGTACATTGTCACTGTAATCCATTCTTTTTGTCAGTATTTTCTCATGTTACTGTTGGGCTTTGGCCGGATCTTGTGATAAACAACTTGCTATATAAAGCCAAATATGTTTGCATTGTAGCTTTAAAATTGGTTCTAGCATAATCAGAGCATTTAGAATTACTATAAAATGAATGAAGTTTAAAGTTAATAAAACTTAACTAACTTGGTAGTTGATTTGAAAGTACTCCAATATACTCAACACTGACATCTTGTATTAAGCAATACAATGTGTTTGGTAGGTCACCAGTGTCTTTTTTTAGCCATGAGTTATACATTATGTGAATTAAGATGACATAATGGGATCTCATGGCAAGGTTTACAGTCTCGAAGCATGTTTACTTAGGTTGGCTTGACTTGGACAGAAACAATCTTTGTCACCTTTGGTCTCTACTTCTGTATCATCAATGTAAATCGTGTTCAGTAATTGTGCATCCAGAGCCCAAATGATGATTTAATCCTACAGTAAGTGTTCCTGGATGATGCTGTGAATCCCAGTGTGAATGTTAAATTACGTCTCAATGCTATCTTAAATCAGGCTCCATGCTAGGCGTCTTGTGGCCAGACAGTTTTTTCCACACACTAACAAGAAAATGTATATTTGGGCAGATGCTGCGAGTGTGCATGAATAATACACAGCATTTCTAATGACTCCTGTGCTCCTGGCTGAAGTGCTGTTTATGCTGCAGTGGGCGGTCTTGTGTCAACCAGTCTGACATAAGAATCATGCTGAATTCTCTTCTGCACCGTAAAAGCTTTGCAATAATGTCTGACTGCTAGAAAAAAAGAAATTGGAGCCTAATGTATTCACACTTGTACTGTAGCTACTTCAGACTGCATTGGTGAAGTTATGAATAATATTGCAGAGTAAATATTAACTTTTCTTAAACCTGCAAAAACTGATGTTTTTTTATGTGAACATTAAAGGAGAATTCCGGCAATTTCGACATTGCTCTGTTGTTTGGAAATTTGGAATGCTGTCAGTAGAGAGAAAAAGGAAAATAATCGGTGCTGTCTACACCTTGTTATGTCATTGCAAGTGCCTACCCATGTGCAGTGATTCCTTCCTCCTGTGAATCTAACTGCAGTGGATGTACCAGAAAGGCATACAAGTTGCGTTAATCCATACTACAGTTTATTTCCTGTTTTCCAGTGAAGTCCACTCTAGTCCATTGTCAAACTCATACAATCCAATTTTCTAAAATGTATTTTTTCCACAAAAAAAAAACGATTTGCAGTTGTCATGTCCTTAGTGATGACTATGTAAAAGCAGGCTGTAACCTGCCACCCCAGTGGAGCCAGGAGAGCTGCAGTTCAAGAGTTCAAGAGCTATCGCGCATGCACATAGGTAACTAAGCAACAGTGGGCTCTTGAACTTTTGACCTGTTGCAGTCGGCTGCTCTGCTCTCCTGGCTCCACTGTACGAGGACAAGGATTTCTGTTACAAAATGTCCCTGACTACCATACAGCATACAAGTTGAAGTAGTTTCACTGTGCATACATGGAAAGTTGGATATTGTATATGTCCTCATTTTAAAACTCTCATAAATTAAATTAATAAATGTTTTCCTTCAGAGGTTTGCTGAAATGTTCAATGTGACCCTGTTCAGGATGGCCCTGAAAAAGTTGGCAGCCCTGGCTAAACAATAATCTGAAGCTCACTACAATGTTTCAAAAAGCTGCGTGGAGCTGCTGATCCCAGCTCACATTGTTTTCACATTCTCATTTGATACATTGTAATTATAACATTATGAAAAGTATCAATTATAGCCATTAAACAATCTGTCATCCACAAATATAATCACCTCCTACAGCTTGTTAAAAGCCTATAAACATGAATATTCTAAATGAGCGTAAGGCAGCTTTATAGTTTGTGAAGAATGACATCTAGACACACTTTAAGCACGAAGCACTTTGTTGTTTTAACGAGTTTTACGTTAGACCCAAAAAATCTTTGAAAACAGAAACATCAGTTGAGACATAATGTCGCCCTTTAATGAAATTTTGAAGACAACATTTGTTACCATGACTATTAACACTGATGAGAGCAGTAGGGAATGCTGCAACATTAACATTTATGTCTTTCAATATCTGGCATCTGATATTGATTGAGCTTTCAAAAACAAAAAACAGGCATTATATTGTGGTGGTTTGTATTTAATTTATTACTTGTCTCAAAGCAGCTTAGACCGCTGCACCTTGCTGCTTTGAGACAAGCAAATCCCACCAGGACTGAGACAACTGATCGAAAAATCCTGCTTCCTTGTTTTTATCGGATACAACAGCTGTCCAACTACTACTACATAATCAAAACAATATAATATAATAGCTATAAGAGCATAATGAAATGTGTGACGCACATGCATTTCTCATTTGAATATATATCTGTTTTTGTAATAATATGACATTGTGAAGTAGGGCCAGGCCTTAATAAACATGCTTCTGCCTGCTCCTTACTTATCCTCTTTTTGTACTTTGGTAAATTCTGATTCATTTCTCTGCATTTGTAATTTCATTTTGTGTTTTTATTTTGTTTGTTTTTTCTTTTTCCAACATTCCTACTTGTAAGTAAGTGATAGAATAACACGGCATTCATCTGCTTTCTGTTTAAAGGACAGTTGCACTGTTTTTGCACATTGTAGGCAGATTAAATAGCATTATCCTCCCTATGATTGCAGGGTTTTATGAATAAATGCCAAGAGGACCAATGTATCATGCTGATTCACTCCACATGGTTAAAGTGAAGGGGATATGAGCTGTACATAAGACTCAGGTGGTCTTGATTGAATGTTATGGTAAAAGATGCGAGAAGCAGCTTTTGCCCATTTCTTTATCTCCCACTGTAAATGAGTTTTGTACTGCCTCATTATAATTTACTTTTATGATGAAGTGGGTAGTCAATTACATTATCTATTGCATCTCTGGATTCCCATGGAGGGGTGGGTGTTTACTGAAGTGCAGAAATACCTATGTGAAGTGTATTTAACAACTGTGGTCCATCAAGGAAACCATATTCACACCTATATGGGAAATCTGGAGTAGTGGGATTGCTGGAAGAAACATACCGAAGGAGCCCCTTGACGCGTAGACAAGGGGGAGAACATAGACTTCACACATAAAAGGCTGCAGTCAGACTGCAGATTCAACTCTGAACCTCCCTTCTTCCCAGTGGTGGAAGAGCACATCAAGTATCAAAAGTAAGAGTACTTGATCTGCAGAAAGTGTCCCCTGTGATGTTGCAGCGGGTCAATGTGGAGCTTAGCTTTAACTACTTTATATACAGTTAAATAATATATTCCAGTGGCTCTCAATCTAGGGCTTAGGCCCCTTTAATGGGTCCCAAGAGAAATCTGAGAGGTCATGAGATGATTAAAAAGGAGAGGTAAGAGTTTAGAGAGGAAATCCTTCTTTGGTGGAACTGCTGGCAACTCATAGACATCTGAAATATGAAAAGGGTCCAAACAAGACATTCTTTTTTTGGGAGGGGTCACAAGCAAAAAGGTTGAGGAACCACTGGTTTGACCTATAACAATGTGTTGCATTTTATTACCTCATAGTGTGCTTTTTTAAAGCTCAATCTAAAAAGTAACTAAAGCTGTCAGATAAATATAGTGAAGTAAAAAGTAAAATATTTAAGTATAAGTAACATCAAATGTAAATACTTAAGTAAAGTAGAAGTACCTCATAAGTATGTTGCTGTACTTGAGTAAATGTACTTAGTTACTTTCTATTACTGTTTCTTGCTGTGGGTTGACTTTGCTGACCATTGAGCCAGAGGGCAATTGTTGACACAAATACTGAACTATCATCAAATCATTAAGATACAGGGGATGAGAAATTAGAAGGAATAAACACATCAATGAATGGCATCTTATCTAGACAGCTCTTGTGGAGGTGGTGTGGGTCAGGCTTGAAGGTGGTGTGGGTCCCCCCTTTACTGAGTGTTTCACTATTGACCTCTCCCATTGGGTTGCTTTTGCAGTGGATAAAGAAGAAGTCTGAGACAATCAAAAGAAACAGAGTCTTTTATGACGGCGTTGTATCATTTTCATGAAAAAAAACACTACTAGATTGAGCTGGTTAACTGCATCACAATTGAATATAGGGCAACAGCAAACAATAACACAAGTTCAGACTGTTCCTTATCTTGTTGTGGGGCTGTTACTAGTTCAATCCCTTACTTAATCCTTAGTCACAAGGGGATACAATAAAATTGTTCTTGCTTTTCGTAGCTGTCATTTATTGACAGTGTTGCTGCCATGAGAAAGGCTAGAGTGCACCTGCTCTTACTGTGATGATGTGTCTTCTTGTCAATTTAACCTGTGTTTTTATAGCCTTGAAGAATGGATGTTGATATGCCTTAAAAATGCTACCACAACACTGGTACCATCCAGCTGTGTTTAGGCATCAAAAAGTGACCAGACAAACAAAAAACTTCTTTCACTGTAAATGTAGCCAGATGTTGTTTTTAATTTGGTGTTGACACTGTATCAATTCATAGCAATTCACAAGGCTGTAGTTTATGATGTTTTATGTATTGAAGTTTATTGGTTTGTATCAGTATGCTGTATATTCTTCGATATATTTGTGTATATTTTTATTTTGTACTTTTTATTTATCCTCAGTGGGGAAATTACAATTTACACAATGTTTGTTTGAAATCACTACACACAGGCCTGAAATACACATACATGTGCTCCATATGGAGAGATGATTGGGCTGCCAGTGCTGGACCAGCAACTTGAGTGGTTGGGGGACTATGGCGCCTTGCCAGTACCCAGGTGGTGAACTGGCATCTCTCCAGCTACAAATTTACAGTCCGTACTTTGGTCCATACGAGGTCTCAAACCAGCGCTCCTACAGTTTATAACCCGACTTCCTATACATGGACTGAGCTATTGCCACCCAAATTAGCTTGACGCACACAAGGTTGACACATCCAAATTAGCTTGACACATACTTACAGTGATATTAGAGTTAACTTCATCAACCATTATGGTAATAAAAACATTGTAGTTTCACTAAACTACCTAACAAGCAAAAGGAAGCTAGGCTATGCATACATTTTGTATCATTCCTGAAGATTTTTTAGTCCCACATGCATATTACGTAATTGTCAAGAAAATGTTTCTGTGTGTCTTAATATTGTCCACTATCAAATATTATTAATGGCAGTAGCCTAACATAGTTACAAGTTAATGTTTGGCTCTTAATGGTCAAATAGGCTATCCAAGTATGGTGGTGACTTCAGATTATGATTTGTGAAGAACCTTCTTAAATATGTGATATTTATCATATTTGTAAATATCATACTGTTTATTTAGATTAGTTTTTAGATTTTCCCCTTTACAATTGCCAGAGGTCTTTGAGTTCTTTCGTGGATAGTTAAACCAGCAGGTGGCAGCCAAGCCACAGCTATAGAGGGTACGACGGGAGTGCCAGGGCACAAGTAGCCACGCCTCGCCCCGGCTTCCACCTGCAGTGAGGGGCACCTGCTGATGGAGGCGGCATAAACCTTCAGGAGTCAGAGCATTTGCGGTCCCTGAGCTAGCTAGGTAACGTGTACCATCGAAACTGTCCATGTTCATCCAGCATCAACAGATAAACAAGTCAAAGACGCCCCAGTCAAATGCACAGCATGGTTAGCCAGCTTTGCCCAAACCACCGCCAAACACACCATACCTGTTTCACCTCTTGCTACAGAGCCAATGTTGACAGAGGCAGCCGAAAAGCTAACCAGGAGCCAGACGGGAGTAACTCCCGCTCCGACCTAGCTAGCAACAAGGAGCCAACGGTAGCAGACTCTAGGAAAGAAAACAAAGACTCACTTCAGAAGGTACAGTCATTTTCTTTTCGTTTAAAAAAACTGATTTATGTACTATATACTTTACGTATATAGGCCACGTTATTGGTCCAGTGATGTGAGACTAATTGAGAAGGTTATGAGACCAAAGTATGCTATTATACCTAATACAAAAACCATTAGGCCTACATAAGAGTAACACAAACTATCATTTATTAGACAAGCAAATTAAATCATTAATGTATTGGTCTCTGACCAGTCTGCTATTAATGTCATCTGGGAATAGCTGTCCCACTCAATCTCCGGAGCGTCCTTATAAACCTGAAGATGCACAGACCACGGACGCCGCGCTGCTCATCGCTACTTTTACAGAGAGAGTTATACGTTGCTGTTGCTAAGAACTTGCAACGTATAACTATTATCAGACAGGCCCTCGCGGCCTCGAAACACTACCGTCCCACCAGGAAAAGTCCCGACTCTCCTGATTACCGCTCGGCATCTGGGTGCAACCATTTCTAAACAACTGCTATAGTAGGGTTTAAATCAAACTCGTGACAACAATAGCGACAAGTAATACATGTTAATAAAAATAAAGCAGAACAAATTCAGAAGACAACAGAATAACTGTTGAACACGTTTATTTGGTGTCAGAGCAGCAGCAGCTGATTTAACACATGAGACGCCAGGATTAATTTTAGCCTGGCTGT
>NC_045734.1:12487157-12487671 GCF_008692095.1 Etheostoma spectabile
CTGGACCAGGCTAGCCGCAAAGAATATATCTCCATTACTTGGCTGGGTTTGTTTCAACCTGCTTTTGTGCAGCCAAGTCAAAGCTAAATTCATCTAGGATAACTTGAATATCCCGTCTTAATCCCTTATACATGGTCTTTTGTCAGCTGTGTTTATATATTGTGTGAGTCTGTCAATTTGTCATCTGGTCTTAATGCAGAGACATGTGTGCAGCAATATGTCTGTTTGGCAGCTGCATGTAGCTCCTACAGGCTAAAGGGCTATATGGAATGCTGTTTTATTCAGTATACATGAATAAATTCATGATACATGAATGAATAAATAAATATGCCTTTGAAATGCATCATGAAATAAATGAGACAATGCATTTATAATTAAATAAATGTAAATATTCATATAAAAAAAACAATCAATTACTTAAATAAGTATAGTTAAAGGTTTTACTTTGTATTATTTCATGGTACTTTTATTTCATAAGTCCACGTTTATTTATTTCAAGAGACTTTTATTTCAT
>NC_045734.1:12487681-12489103 GCF_008692095.1 Etheostoma spectabile
CACATTTATTTATTTCCGTGGACTTTTATTTCATAATGCCACATTTATTTATTTCCCACTCTATATGTTGCCAATTATTTTCTGCAAATTAGAGGGCCGTGGCTATCTTTTTACATTCAGAACAGAGCTGTGGGCTCTACCCAGTCACCTATTCTGGGGTAACTGAACCACCAACTAGCGCTGACCTGACAGAGCAACACGACTGGTAGCTCGCGGGGCCCTGTACCCAGCACACAGTCTACTTTTCTGGGGAAACTAGACCACCAACTACCGCTGACTTTGCCGGTTGGTCTGTTTCCACTGCGAGCTGACACTGGGACTGCCCATTTCTCCGGCGCTCCATTGTTCCAACCTCTCAATAACCCGAAAAATTCCTTTTGGTCCTATAGCCCACTAGCCCCAGTTACCCCAGAATAGGTGACTGTGTGCTGGGTGAGCTCCATGAGCTGCCGGTCGTGGTGCACTCTCATTTCGCCAGCCTTTTTTTGCCCATGGCTCTGCTCTGAATGTGAAAGATAGACACGCCCCCTGATTTGCATTTAAGAATTGGAAATATATAGAGCAAAATAAATAAATGTGGCCATAGGAAATAACAGTACCATGTATTTATTGCCTCATTTATTTATTTCATGATGTATTTCAAAGGCATTTATTTATTTCATGATGTATTTCAAAGGAATTTATTTATTTATTCATGTATTTATTTATGTATTTATTTAATATTGAATAAAACGACGTTCCATACAGGCCTACTGAATGAATCGTTGAGTGTTTCATCATGGGACTTAAAAACTTGGTATTTTATCCCGGTGGATTTGGTTTGGCAGGATGTAATGAAAGCGCTTTGCTCACTCCCTTGTAATCATTATCTTTCAACTTCAATTTTAAAGTTGAAGTTGGGAAATGTTTGTGTCAAAATATATTATCTAGTGTTCTAGCTAAATCGTCCATGATTAAGGTTCCCCTAAATCCACTAGCATTGTTCTTGTCCAAAAACACTTTTCCACAGATCTTTTTCCTTTACTGACAGACCTAATGCAATCTTGACAATAGGTTTATTTCTGACCATTTACTCTCAATTTCTGTTGCTAGGCAGCCAGTGGTTATGTGCAGGTGTATTTTTCCTGAGAACAACTTGTTGTCCAGCCTGACAGCATGTGTCAGAACCTGCACATAATAGAGAGGCAGGATCAGCACCTACTGTAGCTGAGAGTTTGGGTTAACCCTCATGTTGTCCTCGGGTCAAATTGACCCGTTTTTTCTATATCAATGTTCTTTTTAATTCCCCAAATAACATGGTTGATTCCAAACAATGCTCTTTGGCAAGTACAAATCTCTACTTTCATTTGAAAAAACAATTGAAATGCTTAAATGATTAAAAGTTGACATATTCCAGTCTGTGATTATCCATCAACATACTTT
>NC_045734.1:12489113-12495990 GCF_008692095.1 Etheostoma spectabile
TTTAATTTTAGTCTAAATAATTCCTAATTTCTGCTTTTCAAACTCAAATATTCGGTATAATTTCCTAAAAATTAGGTTTATTGACCATTCAGTCCAAAAATGACTGTAAAACTAAAGTGAATACGTTTGTGACGTAGCCTAGTGTTGAACATTGAAAAAACGTAAAAGTGTTAAAAAAAAGAGACAAAAACGTAAGAAAAAGTAAAAAAAAAGATAAACGTCAAAAGTGTTAAAAAGGAAAAGAAAAGCATCAACAAAAGTGTTGATTTTCAATTTTGATCGGAAGACAACACAAGGGTTAAAGTTAAAAGCCTTAGGAATGAAAAAGTGTTGGGTTACTGTGATTTTGTCATAGTGGCCACAGTTGGAATTGCAATTCATACTTAATTACAAAATAAATAGTCTTACTTTGTCAGACCGACCTCCAAAACGCTCTGAAGGAGTGTCTGGCTAGTCCTCACAGCATTCAGGGATGGGAGGAAAACATGCTCTGGTTTAATGGCATTTCTTTAATCCAATCACAATCGTCATGGGTGGTGCTAAACTCCGCACAGAGCCGCTGCAAAATAGTTTTAATAGAGAGAACATTCCGATTGGACAGATAATCTAACAAGCTGTCTCAGTTGACCATGCAGAGATCTAAGGAGCACTCAAAAATGGTCCTCATAAAACCATCGTATTTAAAATTCCAACACAAAGAAAGTGAAAGACATGCATCCGGCGGAATTTTCGGCAGTACCAGAGCAATTCCGGAAGTGCAACATAAAATACCGTAAAACTCTCTGACTTTTTCTGTTGAAACCATTTGGCCTAAATAGTTTTAACATAGAGCCTAAAGACAAATATTACTTTATTGTTATTTTTTTAATGTTCAATTCAACTGTTATGCCTTTTCTTGCATCATAAGGGTTGTACGTAATATTATTGTAGACACTTAAAATATTTGTTGCTACCTTTTTGAAGAAGAAATTTACAAAAAATCTGTAGTTAATAGAAAACTGCACTAATAACATTATCCCTGTATGCAAAAAAATATGACCTAATATTGTTTTTCTTATCTTCCGTTTTACATAATATTCATTCAAGAGCAAACAAAACAAAAAGTGGAGAAAAACAAAAGAAAGGAGTGCTCACCTGTAATGTGCAGTGTTTTATTTATGAAGGCTCTGCCAGGCACGATGGAGACAAATTACCTTTTAACAATGTGAAATAGAATTTTGTTTACAAGGCTACGCTTCCCCTTGCTTTTTCAAATGAGATTTTTCACAGCTTCCTCATTTGTATCTCACAGCATTATCGTCTCAATCTTTCAAAACCAATCAGTCTCAAGAAAAGAACAGAAAAAAAGCAGAATGAATCACTGCTGTTCATAAAACAAACCATTAGGTGTATTTTTGGAATGCACACCACATCAGCCACCAGCCTCAGACACCCTCCTCCTCCAGACCCCCATCAGTTTAGTCATTGCAGTGACATACCCTCCACAATTTAATCAAAAGCCCAATACAGTCTGCAGCGTGCCCTCTGTGAAAGGCTGCACTATAGGTGAGATTTGGGAAACGTATACACAAACTGAACAGAAACAAGTGGTTAGAAGAGAGCCAAATGGACGGACACACACACACACACACAACCATTTATAAACCTGGAATTCATTTCATGGATTACCAGAATTTGATACAAAAGTTAACCAAGCAAAGAATATAGTCTTTGTTTGGGATTTAAGCCGGCAAAATCATCTGAGGCCCGTTTCAGGAAGGTTTAACTAACTCTGAGTCTAACCCTGATGTCTGAGTTGATTTACCCTGAGATGGGAAACTGAGTTTTCAATTTCAGAACAGGTGATTTGAGTTGGTTTGATCAACTCAGAGTAAGTTTACACGTTTGCATCACCACAATAAAAAGGCAGAATGAATAGAGCCATGATACTACGTTTCACCATGGCAACCACAAATAAACGGGGACATCAGAAATACTCATGCGCACATACAGCGAGTTTGAACATGTATCTTGTTAAAAAAGCAACACGGCGGCTGCTGCTAAAGAGAGAATTTGCGTGGGAGAAAATTGCTGCAAGAGTAAATGCGTATATATTCCAATGTAATGTATATTAATCATAAGTATAGCCTAATATTACTGGTGAAATGGTATTGAGTCTATTTCATTTAAGTGCAATTGTGTGGGCAAAAACGTACTAAGCCTACTAATCCCATTCTGAGGCTGGAGCATCTTCATTAACAGAATTATAATTCATAATCTTTCATTTCAAAGGGTTTACATCATTCACCTACCCTAGAAATCCAGAGTTCTCTCAAGAGCACAATTTGAATTTGCTCAGAGAGTTACTCTGGCATCAAGTAATTCTGCTCATTAGCGATCATTCACCTGCAAGATTGTGGAACTCATCTTAATGGAATTTTAATAACACTACAAAAAGGTTTAAAAAACGTTTCAGAGCAATCAGGTCATACTCCTCTGATGGCGCTTTGCTATACAGTGGCTTTACTAATATGCACCGCATCACCAATGTGATAGAAAACTGCTATAATATGCTGGGATATTGAGCATGTCCACGATGGGTGACGTTAGTGATATGAGGACGGATATAAATACAAAGAAATAACTCCCCTTGAAATAATAGAGCATTTTCATTAACAGGATCGTCAGCAAAAGGAAATGCCATGTTTTGAGAAAAAAAAGTTTTATAGTCTGCCTAATAGGCCTGCACGATTGTTTTTTATAAAGTTATTTTTCAATAACTTTGATTTCTTTTTTTAATGTTTTTAAAAATACTTATTTTTTATTTTTTTAAATGACTTTGGCTCTCATTTAAACGCTACTACTTTCTTCTGTGAGTTTTTATCAAAGACTGTATAAAATTGGTGTTAAAGCGCTGCAAGCCTGTTCAATGAAGAGAAGGGAGAGCATCTCCCTACTCTTCATTGAACAGGCTTGTGGTGATGCACAATGTGCTATAGGTGCCAAAAAAAAAAATGTTTGGTACTGGCAAATTGTTTTGTTTTTTCATGGTTTATGTGTGCAATAAACATTACATTTCGTGAGAAAGAAATCGTGGCAAAGAACCGTAATATCAATTCTAAGCTAAAACATCGTGCTTATTTTTCACCTAATCTTGCAGGCCTACGGCCTAACATGGTAAATCCAACACACTTTTATTCATGCAGATAACAAACTCATACAAACCTAATACAGACTGAATGAATGAATGAATGAATGAATGAATGAGGAAATAAAAGAGGGAGTGTCAGAGGGAGGAGACTGAAAGAAAATCAAGGTTTCTTGAAGAAAACCTGCTCCCGACCAGGTTAGGTATCCAGGGTCAGTTACCATAGTAACTGACTCAGGTTAATTTACCTCTCTTTCTGAGACAGAAAACCCAAAGTTTCCTTTATCTCAGCGTCAACAAACTCAAAGTTTTCACTAAACCTGCTTTCTGAAAAGGACCCCGGTTAAATCTTCACTTTTAGCTGACTTTGTTACGTTGCCTTTGTGTTGAGTTTGTGTATTTTAGCTTTAATTTTCTAAGTTATTTAAAGACTATTGTTTTTAGATGAATACTGTGTTGCTGTAAAACAATACCACGGGACGTTACTGTTACAATGTTACAGATGAAGAGAACAAATAATGTTATGTGTATTATAACGTTAACAAACGTATACATTACAATAACAAATGCGTTATCATGAGCTAAGCTTAAAGCTATAGGTCCAGGGAAGAATGTTAGTAACAAACTCAGAAATGAAACCACAACCTCATACATCTTTATATAAATATAATGGATGTTCAAATGTCTGATAACTGTTTTCATGCAGTACATTAACAATTATGGAAGTGTTTTATTTGGTGATACAGTCAGTAAACCTGTGGAAATTGAAAAACCAAAAGGCATCAAGATGCATTGAGAATCATTTTTACTAGACTTTCTTTTTTAAGTTGACGTAACATTCCAAGGAGCAAAAAACTGCAGTTCTTAAAAATTCAGCCAAAATATTTTTCCCAACTATTTCTTTTTGGTTTAAAAAAAGCATACAATTTGAACACAATCTAAATTGTAAACAAAAACTTCCATTTCTTAATTGTTTATCAAAACAAGATGTTCTCATTCTCAACACGCTCCAAAAGGCTTCACTTGGATATTAAAATTCACATCCTCACCTGATAAATACCACATCAACTTGCATTCTGCAGCCTCCCAGACAGCTGCCTTCTTTCTCTGATCCCTGCTCTGATCAGTTTTTATTTTATTTTTTTTCTGTTGAGGTGCTTTTCAAAAACCTGCATTTTACTAAGTGAGCTTTGTAGTTTTTAATCTAAATCATTTATTGTATTGTTTGCTCATACAGAAGCTCATGATGAGCCTGTATAAAAACAATGGCTTATGCAGTTCTGTTAAATGCTTTCACCAATCTCGCCTTTGACTCTTTCATTATAAATACAGAACCTCAACACTGCTAGAAACACTTCTGTAAAAAAATGGCAAAGGAAAATTGATATGTACCTTGTCAAAAAGGGCATGAATTACTACAGCAAAGCTGTCTCAAGACTATTTCCTCTCATTGCAGTGGGAGGAATGAGCGCTGTTAAAATTTTACAACCCAGAGATGGTGCAATGTATTGTACATTTTTTATAATCTTAACAAAAAGCGCCTTGATGATAGGTGTCCCATAAAAATGGACCAGAGCGTATTCTGTTGCCCTTTCTGTGTTTGTCAGCAGAGAAGATAACATGAGGTTTCTTCACAACTGTGCGCTTATGTGCTCACTATAGGGCTGTCAAATCCTCTGTGCTGGATTGAACATCAAGATGGAAGAGGTAGGTGTTAAAAGGAGCCCCCTACCACCCACTTAGCAGTAGAATAGTGCTGATGGACAAAATG
Source organism: Etheostoma spectabile (assembly GCF_008692095.1). NCBI lineage: Eukaryota > Metazoa > Chordata > Actinopteri > Perciformes > Percidae > Etheostoma > Etheostoma spectabile. Next base: position 12,494,012 of record NC_045734.1, read on the forward strand.
AAAACCTGAAAACATGGCTTTGTATTAGCCTTGTTTGAGTCAGCAGGGACAAGAGGTGACAGAGGTAAATTGGGGTCATCAAATAAGCACGTCGCAAGCACCCCCAAGGCTGAGTGGTTGATATGTTGTTAGTCAAGTGATCTGTTATACGGTAAACTCTTTCTTATGCTTTCTCTTTCACCTCCATAATTAAATTAATATCAGCTCAAGAATATAGGATTTGTGGCAATTAGTACTTATTACAAAATGTTAAGACAACAGATATCTGTAGGCACCACACCAACTTCCATTCTAGAATTCTAAAGATTTAAAGGAACTTTAGAATATTTATCAATTACTTAGAAATCCGCATGAACCAATCTTCACATCGGCATGATTTAGATCTAGATCCTCTGTACAGCACTTAATTTAAAAAGAAAATACATCACTTTTAAAGCTGGTTCGGCTTTTACTCCCATTGTTTTTCTCTGTCAAAAAGTGGTGGAAAACAACAGGAGAAAAGTTAACATGTGAATGGAACAAGCAATTTAGCATTTCAAGGAGAGTTGTTTGACCTGGATTTCCTTCTCCTTGCTGCTCGGCTTTGGTGAACGTGTGTTTCTAATTGGGATAGAAAGTTTGTCAAATGTACAAAAGCTATTGTCACCTGAAACTCTAGCTTTACTTATTTTCAATAACGTAATTTTGTCACACAATGTTATTCTGTGGTTTAACAGTGCCATATGTGGAACTACAGATGGAGACTTGTCTCTGAATGATGACAACCAGGGATTATGAATGGGTCCAGTTCAGGTTGAGTACGTGTTCAGTAGAGCATGTTATACATGGGCTTCCTGTATGAAAGTACTATGAGAAAAAGCCTTAAATACTTTAATAATCTTTTGACAACCCAGAGATTGGATGTGCTGTGCTGTGACTGGCTTTTGCCACTGTTGCTATGGAAATACTCTGTCTACTTTTGCTTTTTAAACTGACAGACATTGTCAGAGTTGAATTTTCACTACGGTTCAAATAATCTGTGTTTGAGGAGAGAGCATGTTTGATGAATGACTGCCTCTTATCATGTAATGTCATTTTCCCGAAGGACTTTATAGGATAGCTGACATGAAAGAAAGTGAAGTTCTTAAATATGGTGGTGCAATTGGCAGAGAGGGGTAATTGTCATACATATTTTGCGGTGTGTGTGTGTGTGTGTGTTGGTGTGTGTGTGTGTGGGTGTGTGTGTGTGTGTGTGTGTGTGTGTGCGCATATACACACTGTGTATAATATATAATATATTAATATATATATATGTATATATGTGTGTGTAATACAGGTGTATACAGTGTGTGTATCATATATATAATATATATATATATATATCTATATATAATATATATATATATATATATATGTGTGTATATATGTGTGTGTGATAATATATGTATGGATACAGTGTGTGTGTATACGTGTGTATATATATGTGTGTGTGTGTGTGTGTGTAAACATACATATGCAGTACAGGGTGCGATTTGTGAAAAAACATTTTGTCCCCACCAGGTATAAAAATAATTGAGCAGAGGCAGGGATATGTAGAACAGAAATGGGGAAATCCCAAGCATCCCCCCCACCCTTGGAAAATCAGACCCTGTGTGTATGTTTGTGTGTGTGTATATATATACATACATACATACATACATACATACATACATACATACATACATACATACATACATACATACATAAAGTGGGGCTTGAAAGTTTAGGCACCCCCAGGTAAAAATTTGATTAATGTGCATAAAGAAGCCAAGAAAAGATGGAAAAAATCTCCGAAAAGCATCAAATGACAGATTAGACGTGCGTATAATATGTCACAAAAAGTTAGATTTTATTTTCATCATTTACACTTTCAAAGTACCAGAAAACAAAAAAAATTGGCCTCTGCGAAAGTTTGGGCACCCTGCAGAGTTAATACCTTGTACTGCCCCCTTTGGCAAGTA
>NC_045734.1:12496000-12496170 GCF_008692095.1 Etheostoma spectabile
GAAACGCTTCTTGTAGCCAGCCAAGAGTCTTTCAGTTCAGGTCTGAGGTATCTTAACCCATTCTTCCTTCCAAAAGTCTTTCAGTTCTTTGAGATTTCTGGGCTGTTTGTCACGCACTGCTCTTTTAAGGAGTATCCATAGATTTTCAACTATGTTGAGGTCAGGAGATT
>NC_045734.1:12496180-12496255 GCF_008692095.1 Etheostoma spectabile
TGGCAAAACCTTCAGTTTACGCCTCTTGATATAATCCGTAGATTTTGAGGTGTGTTTAGGATCCTTATCCATTTG
>NC_045734.1:12496265-12496416 GCF_008692095.1 Etheostoma spectabile
CCTCTCTTTAACTTCAGCTTTTTCACAGATGGCAATCAAGTAAACGTCCAAAATTTGCTGAAATTTTATGGAATCCATTTTTCCTTCTTGTGAAATGTTCCCTGTGCCACTGGCAGCAATACAACCCCAAAGCATGATTGATCCCCCCCCC
>NC_045734.1:12496426-12496632 GCF_008692095.1 Etheostoma spectabile
TAACAGTTGGACAGAGGTTCTTTTCATTAACTTCTGTGCCCTGTCTTATCCAAATGTACCTTTGCTCATTGCTGCCAAAAAGTTATATTTAAACCTCATCGGTCCACAGAACGTGTTTTCACAATGCATCAGACTTGTCTATATGTTTATTTGCAAACTTCAAACGCTGATTTTTGTGGTGAGGATGTAGAAGAGGTTTTCTTCTG
>NC_045734.1:12496657-12499782 GCF_008692095.1 Etheostoma spectabile
TAAAGTCCAGAGATGGGCAATGTATTGTACATTTTTTAAATCTTAACAAAAAGCCCTTGATGATAGGTGTCCCATAAAAATGGACCAGAGCGTTTCTGTTGCCCTTTCTGTGTTTGTCAGCAGAGAAGATAACATGAGGTCTTCACAACTGTGCGCTTATGTGCTCACTGGGCTGTCAATCCTCTGTGCTGGATTGAACATCAAGATGGAAGAGGTAGGTGTTAAAAGGAGCCCCTACCACCCACTTAGCAGTAGAATAGTTGATGGACAAAATGAAAACCTGAAAACATGGCTTTGTATTAGCCTTGTTTGAGTCAGCAGGAAAGAGGTGACAGAGGTAAATTGGGGGTCATCAAATAGACGTCGCAAGCAACCCAAGGCTGAGTGGTTGATATGTTGTTAGTCAAGTGATCTGTTATACGGGAAACTCTTCTTATGCTTTCTCTTTCACCCCATAATAAATTATATCAGCTCAAGATATAGGATTTGTGGCAATTAGTACTTTATACAAATGTTAAGACAACAGATATCTGTAGCACACACCAACTTCCATTCTAGAATTTAAAGATTTAAAGAACTTTAGAATATTTATCAATTACTTAGAAATCCGCATGAACCAATCTTCAATCGGCATGATTTAGATCTAGATCCTCTGACAGCACTATTTTAAAAAGAAAATACATCACTTTAAGTGGTTCGGTTTTACTCCATTGTTTTCTCTGTCAAAAGTGGTGGAAAACAACAGGAGAAAAGTTAACTGTGAATGGAACAAGCAATTAGCATTTCAAGGAGGAGTTGTTTGACTGGATTTCCTTCTCCTTGCTGCTCGGCTTTGGTGAACGTGTGTTTATCTAATTGGGATAGAAAGTTTGTCAAATGTACAAAAGCTATGTCACCTGAAACTCTAGCTTTACTTATTTTCAATAACGTAATTTTGTCACACAATGTTATTCTGTGGTTTAACAGTGCCATATGTGGAACTACAGATGGAGACTTGTCTCTGAATGATGACAACCAGGGATTATGAATGGTCCAGTTCAGGTTGAGTACGTGTTCAGTAGAGCATGTTATACATGGGCTTCCTGTATGAAAGTACATGAGAAAAAGCCTTAAATACTTTAATAATCTTTGACAACCCAGAGATGGATGTGCTGTGCTGTGACTGGCTTTTGCCACTGTGCTATGGAAATACTCTGTCTACTTTTGCTTTTAAACGACAGACATTGTCAGAGTTGAATTTTCACTACGTTCAAATAATCTGTGTTTGAGGAGAGAGCATGTTGATGAATGACTGCCTCTTATCATGTAATGTCATTTCCGAAGGACTTATAGGATAGCTGACATGAAAGAAAGTGAAGTTCTTAAATATGGGTGGTGCAATTGGCAGAGGAGGGGTAATTGTCATACATATTTTGCGGTGTGGTGTGTGTTGTGTGTGTGTGTGTGTGTTGTGTGTGTGTGTTGTGCGCTATACACACTGTGTATATATAATATATATATATATATATATATGTATATAGTGTGTGTGTATATACAGTGTGTATACAGTGTGGGTATATATACATATATATATATATGATATATATATATCTAATATATATATATATATATATATATGGTGTATATAGTGTGTGTGTATAATATATGTATGGATAACGTGTGTGTATACAGTGTGTATATATGTGTGTGTGTGGTGGTGTGTGTAAACATACATATGCAGTACACGAGGTGCGATTGTGAAAAAACATTTTGTCCCACCAGGTATAAAAATATGAGCAGAGGCAGGATATGTAGAACAGAAATGGGGAAATCCCAAGCATCCCCCCCATTGGAAATCAGACACCTGTGTGTATGTTGTGTGTGTGTATATATATACATACAACATACATACATACATACAACATACATACATACATACATACATAAAGTGGGGCTTGAAAGGTAGGCACCCCCAGGTAAAAATTTGATTAATGTGCATAAAGAAGCCAAGAAAGATGGAAAAAAATCTCCGAAAAGCATCAAATGACAGATTAGACGTGGATAATATGTCACAAAAAGTTAGATTTTATTTTCATCATTTACACTTTAAAGTACCAGAAAACAAAAAAAATTGCCTCTGCGAAAGTTTGGCACCCTGCAGAGTTAATACCTTGTACTGCCCTTGGCAAGTATCACAGCTGGAAACGCTTCTTGTAGCCAGCCAAGAGTCTTTCAGTTCAGGTCTGAGGTATCTTAACCCATTCTTCCTTCCAAAAGTCTTTCAGTTCTTTGAGATTTCTGGGCTGTTTGTCACGCACTGCTCTTTAAGGAGTATCCATAGATTTTCAACTGATGTGAGTCAGGAGATTGTGAAGGCATGGCAAAACCTTCAGTTTACGCCTCTTGATATAATCGTAGATTTTGAGGTGTGTTTAGGATCCTTATCCATTTGAGAAGCCATCCTCTCTTTAACTTCAGCTTTTTACAGATGGCAATCAAGTAAACGTCCAAAATTTGCTGAATTTTATGGAATCCATTTTTCCTTCTTGTGAATGTTCCCTGTGCCACTGGCAGCAATCAAACAACCAAAGCATGATTGTCCCCCCCCATGCTTAACAGTTGGACAGAGGTTCTTTTCAAACTTCTGTGCCTGTCTTATCAAATGTACCTTTGCTCATTGCTGCCAAAAAGTTATATTAAACCTCACGGTCCACAGAACGTGTTTTCACAATGCATCAGACTTGTCTATATGTTTATTTGCAAACTTCAAACGCTGATTTTGGTGGTGAGGATGTAGAAGGGTTTTCTTCTGATGACTCTCCATGAAGACCATGTTGGTAAAGTATCTCTTTATAGTGGAATGGTGTACCACAACTCCAGAGTCTGCCAGGTCTTTCTGGATGGATCGTGCTGTCAAACGTGGGTTTTGACTTGCTTTTCTAATAATCCTGCGAGCTGTTCTGTCTGATATTTTTCTTGTTCTTCTAGATCTTGCTTTAATTTCCACTTTTCCCAGTGACTGCCATTTCTTAATTACATTTCAAACAGGAGATATTGGCATCTGAACGCTTTGCCATCTTCTTATAGACTTCTCCAGCTTTGTGAGCGTCAACTATTTTCAGTTTGCTGCTTAGAAGATCCCATGG
>NC_045734.1:12499807-12503189 GCF_008692095.1 Etheostoma spectabile
TAAAGTCCAGAGATGGGCACATGTATTGTACATTTTTTAAATCTTAACAAAAAGCCCTTGATGATAGGTGTCCCATAAAAATGGACCAGAGCGTTTCTGTTGCCCTTTCTGTGTTGTCAGCAGAGAAGATAACATGAGGTCTTCACAACTGTGCGCTTATGTGCTCACTGGGCTGTCAATCCTCTGTGCTGGATTGAACATCAGATGGAAGAGGTAGGTGTTAAAAGGAGCCCCCTACCACCCACTTAGCAGTAGAATAGTTGATGGACAAAATGAAAACCTAAAACATGGCTTTGTATTAGCCTTGTTTGAGTCAGCAGGGAAAGAGGTGACAGAGGTAAATTGGGGTCATCAAATAGCACGTCGCAAGCACCCCAAGGCTGAGTGGTTGATATGTTGTTAGTCAAGTGATCTGTTATACGGAAACTCTTCTTATGCTTTCTCTTTCACCCCATAATAAATTATATCAGCTCAAGAATAGGATTTGTGGCAATTAGTACTTTATACAAATGTTAAGACAACAGATATCTGTAGCACACACCAACTTCCATTCTAGAATTCTAAAGATTTAAAGAACTTTAGAATATTTATCAATTACTTAGAAATCCGCATGAACCAATCTTCAATCGGCATGATTTAGATCTAGATCCTCTGTACAGCACTATTTTAAAAGAAAATACATCACTTTAAGATGGTTCGGTTTTACTCCATTGTTTTCTCTGTCAAAAGTGGTGGAAAACAACAGGAGAAAAGTTAACTGTGAATGGAACAAGCAATTAGCATTTCAAGGAGAGTGTTTGACATGGATTTCCTTCTCCTTGCTGCTCGGCTTTGGTGAACGTGTGTTTTCTAATTGGGATAGAAAGTTTGTCAAATGTACAAAAGCTATGTCACCTGAAACTCTAGCTTTACTTATTTTCAATAACGTAATTTTGTCACACAATGTTATTCTGTGGTTTAACAGTGCCATATGTGGAACTACAGATGGAGACTTGTCTCTGAATGATGACAACCAGGGATTATGAAGTGGTCCAGTTCAGGTTGAGTACGTGTTCAGTAGAGCATGTTATACATGGGCTTCCTGTATGAAAGTACATGAGAAAAAGCCTTAAATACTTTAATAATCTTTGACAACCCAGAGATGGATGTGCTGTGCTGTGACTGGCTTTTGCCACTGTGCTATGGAAATACTCTGTCTACTTTTGCTTTTAAACTGACAGACATTGTCAGAGTTGAATTTTCACTACGTTCAAATAATCTGTGTTTGAGGAGAGAGCATGTTGATGAATGACTGCCTCTTATCATGTAATGTCATTTCCGAAGGACTTATAGGATAGCTGACATGAAAGAAAGTGAAGTTCTAAATATGGGTGGTGCAATTGGCAGAGGAGGGGTAATTGTCATACATATTTTGCGGTGTGGTGTGTGTTGTGTGTGTGTGTGTGTGTTGTGTGTGTGTGTTGTGCGCTATACACACTGTGTATATATAATATATATATATATATATATATGTATATAGTGTGTGTGTATATACAGTGTGTATACAGTGTGGGTATATATACATATATATATATATGATATATATATATCTAATATATATATATATATATATATATGGTGTATATAGTGTGTGTGTATAATATATGTATGGATAACGTGTGTGTATACAGTGTGTATATATGTGTGTGTGTGGTGTGTGTGTGTAAACATACATATGCAGTACACGAGGTGCGATTGTGAAAAAACATTTTGTCCCACCAGGTATAAAAATATGAGCAGAGGCAGGATATGTAGAACAGAAATGGGGAAATCCCAAGCATCCCCCCCACTTGGAAATCAGACACCTGTGTGTATGTTGTGTGTGTGTATATATATACATACAACATACATACATACATACAACATACATACATACATACATACATAAAGTGGGGCTTGAAAGTAGGCACCCCCAGGTAAAAATTTGATTAATGTGCATAAAGAAGCCAAGAAAGATGGAAAAAAATCTCCGAAAAGCATCAAATACAGATTAGACGTGGATAATATGTCACAAAAAGTTAGATTTTATTTTCATCATTTACACTTTAAAGTACCAGAAAACAAAAAAAATTGCCTCTGCGAAAGTTTGGCACCCTGCAGAGTTAATACCTTGTACTGCCCCTTGGCAAGTATCACAGCTGGAAACGCTTCTTGTAGCCAGCCAAGAGTCTTTCAGTTCAGGTCTGAGGTATCTTAACCCATTCTTCCTTCCAAAGTCTTTCAGTTCTTTGAGATTTCTGGGCTGTTTGTCACGCACTGCTCTTTTAAGGAGTATCCATAGATTTTCAACTATGTTGAGTCAGGAGATTGTGAAGGCATGGCAAAACCTTCAGTTTACGCCTCTTGTATAATCGTAGATTTTGAGGTGTGTTTAGGATCCTTATCCATTTGTAGAAGCCATCCTCTCTTTAACTTCAGCTTTTTACAGATGGCAATCAAGTAAACGTCCAAAATTTGCTGAATTTTATGGAATCCATTTTTCCTTCTTGTGAATGTTCCCTGTGCCACTGGCAGCAATCAACAACCAAAGCATGATTGTCCCCCCCCATGCTTAACAGTTGGACAGAGGTTCTTTTCATAACTTCTGTGCCTGTCTTATCAAATGTACCTTTGCTCATTGCTGCCAAAAAGTTATATTTAAACCTCACGGTCCACAGAACGTGTTTTCACAATGCATCAGACTTGTCTATATGTTTATTTGCAAACTTCAAACGCTGATTTTGTGGTGAGGATGTAGAAGAGGTTTTCTTCTGATGACTCTCCATGAAGACCATGTTGTAAAAGTATCTCTTTATAGTGGAATGGTGTACCACAACTCCAGAGTCTGCCAGGTCTTTCTGGAGGATGGTCGTGCTGTCAAACGTGGGTTTTGATGCTTTTCTAATAATCCTGCGAGCGTTCTGTCTGATATTTTCTTGTTCTTCTAGATCTTGCTTTAATTTCCACTTTTCCAGTGACTGCCATTTTTAATTACATTTCAAACAGGAGATATTGGCATGAACGCTTTGCCCTCTTCTTATAGACTTTCCAGCTTTGTGAGCGTCAACTATTTTCAGTTTGCTGCTTAGAAGATCCATGGTGCTGATTGTTGGGGTAAGGTCAGATGAGTTGGGCATTTAAAACCTTAAGATTGACATCACCTGGTCTTTCCAGACAATGATTGAGAACAATCCATGACGCTGTCAAGTCTCAGCTTTCCAAAGGGGACTGTGTATGCTATAAACTCTGCAGGGTGCCCAAACTTTTGCAGACTACATTTTTTTGTTTTCTGTTATTTTGAACGTGTAAATGATGGAAAGAAAATCTTACTTTTTGTGACATATTATACAAATGTCTAATCTGT
>NC_045734.1:12503199-12503357 GCF_008692095.1 Etheostoma spectabile
CTTTTGGAGATTTTTCCATCTTTTCTTGGTTTCTTAATGCACATTAATACAAATTTTTACCTTAAACTTTTGATCCCCAATGTATACTGTGTGTGTATATAAACAGTGTATATATATATATATATATCAATCATCTGCAGTGCCTCCAACTACATTGT
>NC_045734.1:12503367-12504572 GCF_008692095.1 Etheostoma spectabile
TTCAGTAATTTTTAGTTGTTGTCTTACACTCATGCGGACATGCAGGTGATAGTTTGCTCCAATATTTCCGTCTGCTTTGTTTTCCTAACTCTTTCCTTGCTTGTTTGCCATTTGCTTTGTGCTGCAGTGTAGTCACTTACTGAATGGGAATGAAAATAAAACCCACCTATATCCTTTACTAGCCCTAGAGTGCGCCCTTTTTTTTAGTGTTTCCTCAACCAAAAGTTTGAACATCTAAATTTTTCCAATCCATCAGTGTAATGAAAATGTTGATCGTGTCAAAATCCAAAGTATTGGTAATACATTAAGCCAGAAAAAAGTAGACCTAAATCTCTGCTTCTTCATAGTCAAGCCATCCCACTCTTTTATTATTCTGCTTTAATTTAGATTTAATAATAAATGGTAACCATAGTGCTATTGTTAGATTTTAAAATGATTCATGACACTTCTGCACACTGCAGAAAAAAATAATTATGTGTAAGTATTATTATCCTGTAAAGAAGTTTAGAACAGATGCATTATATATAATGCATTATATATAAACTTGTATTTGTATTTAATAACCTTTTTTTTCTCCTTTCCTCCCACAACATGCTCCGAGTTCACCATTCTTCGACTGCTTCAGCACAGCAATTAGGTCTTTCGCCATCTTTTAAAGTTCATTGTAGCTTATCTTTCCTGTCTTGATCAAAGTCCAACCATTCCTTAAATTAGCCCCAAAGGTACAAACTGGTGCTGGATGGGGGCAGATGTATTAAACTCATAACCCCCCCCCACCCCCACAACCACTCATGCACATCCTCATAGCTGTCATGTTACTGCCTATTTTGGAATTCAGAGCTTGCATTGAATTTCTTTACTGTAGAGCTTGTTAACGATTGCAGTCATACTATATTACCGTTATCAATGTATGTATCAATATGACACAGAAATTGCCTTTCCCATATCTTCTGCTGGTTGAAGGTGTTGTATTAAATAAACTGACCTGTAGCGTCTATTGATCTATGATCTAAGCTAGGTCAGTTTGTTGCTGTTAAAATATGTCATGAAAGGATGTAACATTTGTAAGATGGGTGATGAACGTAATGAACGTGAGCAGACCCGTGGGTCTGCGCCCGCCCATGTCGCCCTGCACTGCGCATGCTCATATGACGGTTCTCCTGAGGTCCTCTAGCTGTAAGGATATAGCTAATGGTTGTAATTCA
>NC_045734.1:12504582-12504674 GCF_008692095.1 Etheostoma spectabile
TCTATTAATACATCCATGGTATTATTGTTATGATACATCCGAGGGATGTGTATATGCTGTAACGTGGATGTAACGTCATTAGCGTTTCCCAA
>NC_045734.1:12504684-12513072 GCF_008692095.1 Etheostoma spectabile
GCCGGGGCTATCGGCTAGTAGCTAACATCAGCGGTAGCTAGCATGTGTGTATTAAGAGAACGGTAATACTGGACATAGCTATATCCCTAGATGACGTTACTACAGACATAGTGATTACATCACCTTGGTTCTCTCAAAACATCCGCTGTTTATATTGATAAGCATTACTAATTAATACATGCTAAAGTGAAGTGTTATAATGACCGTTGTCATTGACTGTTGATGTCAGTGACTGCAGGTTAACCTTAGTAGCTATTTGCAGGAAACGAGTTTGAGTTTGCCACTTATAACGTGGATGTATTAAGAGAACAAACTATACTTGTAAGAGACAAGAGAGAAACTCATGAGTGTGGATGTTGCTACCGGTTGCTGTGACAACCCAAACAAACGGTTGCTAGTGCGGCATAATATTGGCATATATCAGACTGACCTGCCGGTTGTCGGTCATGGCCGATCGCGTGAAAATTGGCACATTCCATTCACCAGCCGATGAATTGGTGCATCTCTACTCAGATACAATAATGTGAAGTACTGCAGACCTCTGCAGAATTTACTGTGCAACTCATGCTGTAACAATGTTTATTGCCTCAGGAACAATGTTCTTGCTAGAATAAATAATTAAGCACTTCTTTTCCTAATGAGTTTCAGGTTCATAGCACACAGAGACGTGCTTCCCCTTCTTTGATTAGAAGTAGAATTGCTTAAGCAGAGTATGTTTTTATTGGATGATTTTGTACTTCATATTGGTGCCAGTTGTAGCTGAAACGATTGGTCAAATAATTGTCGATTGACAGAAAATTATAATTAAGACAGTTTTTAAACAAAAATGCATAATAAGTTGATTATTATTGTTTAGTCCATAACATGTAAAAAATGCCTAATTTCTGTTTGCGTAACCAAAACCTAAGCCTATGACATCAAATCTGTTGTCAAATTAGACGAGGACAAGCAGAAAATCAAAGAACATTTAGTATTTTTGCTTTAACAAATAAACTGTTCCAGTTTAGGCTTATTAGTACATTAACTAATGTTAAAATAGACACCTTTTGTTAACTGTAATTCACAACGAGTTAAGGCATTAACTAATGGAAATAATGCATTAATAGCTTAGTTAACGTGAACATTATTTTTTAATGTTTATTAGACACCTTATTTAACTTTAATTAACGGTGAATTATTGATTATTTATGCATCAAGTAATGCTAATTCATGTACCATTATTGTAAAGGGTTACCTAACTGGTATAATGTCACATTGGTTTATTACAATTGCAATCTGTTCCATCTGTAACCTTGTGCTGCTGGCTGTTATCTCTCCTAGACATACAGTGTGTCTGTATGTTGCCTCAGGGACTTGTCACTAGATGCAGGTATTAATCTAAAAGACACACATGAAGTCTATATGCTATGGAATACAGAGTATGAGTTGGGTTGTCAAGCGACATCTCTCATTAGGAATTACAAGCGTCCTCCAACTCAGATCACAAGTACTCATTTTTGTCTATGGAAACGTAAGGCATTTGAAGTTGAGTCTTCTGTATCCCCATTATCTGCTCGGCTATGTATTCCTTGGCAGGGTAGTTAGGCTGTGCCTGTTGCTTAGTAACAGAAGAAAATGCCTCCCTTCTGGAGTGCTTGGCAATGTTAAGGTAGTCCAAAGGAGCAAAACGGTAAACACTTAAGATAACTTTTGAAGGCCAAAACACAGATTAAAGAGAATAAGAGACCTAGAGTGAATATTGTCTGTGTGTATACATTAAAGCATGCGTGTATGCGGGTGTTTTCACACTCTGATCTGAGCCTAGATGGAGAGAATCTAAGCATCTTTCTGCAATCAGGAAATTGTCTCTAATCTTTTTCATCATAAAAGAAAGTCTAACTAAGAGTAACAATATTATAATGTACAGTTTACCAATTAAATGTAATTAGTATTATTAAACCTTTGCACCTGTACACACAGTTTTTCAGGCTAGTTGTCAACCACCAATAAAAGAGGAGCAGAGAAAAGCTAGTTTTGTTTTCCGGTCTATCTATCTGTCTGATTGTCTGTTCTGTCTGTCTCTCTATATTTATATCTATGAATCCATCTCGGTCTCTCCTTCTCTGCCAGAGCTGACACCTGCTGGCTGAGTACCAGTGATACTGACTAATAAATCCTGACAGCTTTTCGCCGGAGCCAATATTAATGCCTGGCTACCTGGCAGGCCAACCTGTGAGAGTGTTTCAATAAAGCAGTCTACCCAGGGCTTCTTATTGACCGACCACAGACAAGCAAATTAAAGCCTGGCAGGATTTTTGTCCTCTTTTCGCCACAGCTTTGAGGTTAATTACCAGCCTGAGTCTCAGACACACTTTGCCTGCTACAACCAAAATGAGTTTTCCTACATATGTTATTGTGTTAGACGGCTTTCTGTTGGACTACAATTTCCGCGCATCTTATCTGTGTTGTGGCATTTTCCAATAAAGGTTAAGAGGAGGTTAACCTTGCCATGATGAAACTTGGAGCCCCCCCGAAAGCTTGTTTCCTTATGATATGATCTCATTGAGGTAGCTCTTCAACTCATTTTACATTCCCATCACTGTGCGCTGCTGCAGCCCTGCTGGGTTTGCCGTTCCTCTGAAACTCAGCCATCACCGGCAGCTCAAGAGTTTCTGATTCCTCTACATCAGAAACCTTCTCTCTGTCCATCTCCTTTGTTCTTTTTTTGTTTGTTTCCCTCATCTTAGTGGGAATTGAGTTTCAGAAGTTGGCCAATGAGCAGAAAAGGGAGCATAAATTATTTAGAATAGGGGCTTGGTGCAAGCTATTATAACGCATGCCATGCTAGTCATCCTGAAGTCTGATTGCTATTCCACTTATTTTGTTCCACACAGCCATGCTGTTTTTTAGAAACCCCCTGATGCTGTATTTCCCCTAAAATGGTGTAATCAAGTGAACAGGTTCAAAAGACATACTCAAGTATGAGGTTATATAACTGTATGACAGCAAGTAAAGATTAAATAGATTTAGCTTACACACACACACACACACATATATATATATATATATATAGGTCATATATATATATATATATATGTATAAGATATATGTATATATATATATATATATGTATATATATATATATATATGTAATATATATAGTATATATTATATTATATATATGTATATATATATTATATATTAATATATAATATATATTAATATATATGTGTGTGTGTGTGTTGCGAACTGACTTAAATGTGCCCTGTGTAGTCTCACGTTTGTGAGACAATAAAACAATGGAAATAGATGCCTATGTCTAGGCTGAAACGATTAGCCTATTAGTTGATCAACAGAAAATGCGATTTATCAAGAATAAAATTCCAAACATTATTTTTTCAAATAAGAAGAGTTGCTGATTTTCTCTGTTTTTATATAACTGTAATAATGATTATCTTAAATTTTTGGACTGTTAGTAAGATAAAACAAATTCCATTCAATCGAATTCCAAATTCCATTGAAAGACCCGTCCTTGGACTCTGAGAAATTGCAATAGATATTTATCACTATTTTCTGACATTTTATAGACTTAACATGATTCATTGAAAAGAATACTCAACAGACTAATCAATAATGAAAATGATTGATATTTGTTCTGCTACCTATGGCTATATCTTAACCCTTGTGTTGTCCTCGGGTCAAATTGACCCGTTTTCAAAGTGTTTCATATCAGAAATATGGATTTCTTTCAACCAAACTGCCCACTACTTTTCATGGAATTTTTTGGGTGTTTTATTTAATCTTATAGCATTTGAATTCTTTTTTTCTTTTTTTTATGGTTTCAAAAAAATTTCATTTTCAATTTTGACCTGGAAGGACAAGTTCATGATTAACGGGAAGACAACACAAGGGTCAAGTATATGATACACAATTACTATTGAGAAATGAAACGGCTTTTCATGCAAAAAAAACAAATGCATAGAATTAATCTTTGATTTGAAATGGTAGCGACATCTCACAAACCGTGTTCGCTCTTATGTTTCCTGAGACAAACAAGCTTTTTGAACATGATGATTTAGAAAGGACGTGTGCCTTTTGTGGGTCTGTTCAAAATATCAAGAAGTGCACTCAGGTTAATATGGAGAGGAGATCAAAGCTGACTGAGAGCCATTCACCAGCCACAGAGAATGGCCCTTCCTCAGCACCATCCGGAGGCTGGAGCTCAGCTGACATTTAAGAAAGAAAACCCTGGATTGCTGTTTCCCCCTCTCTCTTCATAGCTCTGTGGGAACTCCACTTGACAGACACAACTGTCAGACTAGCTCTCACTTAGTTTCATGTCGGAGCACTTTCCTTTTTTTTTGCTTCTGTGTCACATTGCTCACAGGCTTCTGCAGACTTGGATAATATCATTGAGTGCTTACTTTATATAAAGTGCGCGGTTACTAAAACACGTATGCATATGACAGCTTATTCACAAGTCTAAAACAGTATATGTACACATGTCAGCTTCAGGTCCAGCTGAATGACACTTCAGACGTGAAAAACACCCAAAAGCTTAATTTGAGTCGAGAGGAATGTAGAAAAGGAGGGGAAGTAGGCTCGAGATGACTTCAGCCTCCCCCCTGCACGTATTCAGAGCTGAGAACCATTGCAACGGATGGAACAGGGCTGAGGGGAAGGAGCGAAGATGTGGGAGTATAGAAGTGGAGTGAAAAGGGAGCAGGAGGTGAGGAGGGTGTTGGTGGGGCTGGTGGGAGGATGAAAATTGATTTATTGCGGCACTGATGAGGAGCGGCATGCCAGGAGACAGTGGGTGCTCTCCAAGCCCTTACTGCAGCAATATAAAATGAAACGGGCGCCCTCCCTCCCGTTATAATTGCTGCAGAGATCTTAGCAAAGGCTTGAGGTCTCTGCGTAGAAATGCATGCAACTCTGACTGCTGGTACCCCGCCTGTTATTTCCAATCTCCATGTCTAGATGCCGCAAGTACGATAAAGGACATGCTTTTTACTCTGCACTATTGGCAGCTTTAACTTGCAGTGTAAACACCAACCCCATCCATACAGATCAAAGGCATACTGAAAAAACTATAAACCCATATTCATATAGGACATACATCAGTTGGTTTATCTTACCACCCTTGAGCAAAGTCGCTCTAAAAGAAAATAAACACCCCTAATGTGGTCCACAACCTAATCAGCATGAAGGAAGTTTGATTTTTTTTTTTTTTCAGTTAAGTGTAAAACTTGTATGCCAAGTGGGCATCAATCACAGTCATTTGAATTCAAATTGAATTCAAATTCAAATCGTTCTGGTACCTATTGTTAAGTGCAGACAGATCTTTTGAAAAAGAGAGGGAAAAAAAAGGAATAACATGACGTTCTGACCTTTTCACTGAACCGTTTAGCACCCCTAGTGCGTGGCATTTAATCAGGAAATATTATGCAACGTTAAACATATGTTTAAGTATTCAGTTGTGACTCATTTGTATGATGCGCATCATTCGACTTTTGCATAAATGTACACGAGAGGTCATGCCTGGTAAATATGCCTGCTTAACACACAAATAACAGAATAATTCTGCAGTGCTTGGCTATCGGCGATTGTCTCTGTTGCACATGCTGTTTGTAGGTAGCATATGAACAATCCATAGATGTACACATGGCGTTTTCTTGAGGCCTCAAGCTTTGACAGCAGAGGAATTTACTTGAGCACCCCAAAGAGCTTTGGAGCATGCTGCAGTGGTTTAAGGCAGACACAGCATGAGGGCGGGGGGGATGCGGTGAGGGGAGTTACACATACTGCTGACAAAGGTGTGTGTGTGTGTGTGTGTGTCTGTGTGTGTGCGTGTTCTGCCGACACATGTGGATTTGTAACTGCAACTGACGAGCACAGGCTGTGAATTCAGCAGTGTGAGAGCCTGTTTTTCTTCCTTCACATTCTAATGCCATTTTTTGTAATCATGGGTAATCTTCCATCAAAATGTCTCAAATGAAGCAAAGCCAACCAAGCAATAATCTATGGTGATGTTATTGCTGCGCCATCACTAATGACACCTTGAATAACAATTACAAATGGCATACTGTGATGAATGTCAACGAAAGAAAACTGACTGATGCTGGTGTAAACAAAGTGCATGAGCACATGATTATTTAAGAGGAGATCAGCTGCTGACCTACAGCTGATGCCAGGGTAGATGGATCATTGGGAGAATATGCAGCATTTAAACTAAATTTAAAAACAAGTAAATATAAGTTCAAAATCATTTGATTCAATTGAAAAATATTCAGAAGATCCTATTGATAAATGCTCTAAAAGTACCTTATGAAGTTCTTCAGATTGTAAAGCCCCTCAAGGCTAATTTGAGATATTGGGCCATATAGATGAAATGGACTTGACTTATTGGCCACTAGTAGTGCAATGGAGAAATGTTTTTATGAATGGGTTGGCATTTTGTTTGTGTCTTGTGCAAGAGGATACACATGGCAAGCTATTCCAGTGATAGTTAGTGGCAGTAACACACTGAGAAACGTAGGAATGTGCCAACTAAAGTGAAGGAGACAAAGACTGCTGGAAAGTATACATGGATGTAAAGAATTAAGGTCCCTTTTTTTTTTTTTACTTGAAAATGTTCCAAGAGGAACGGACATTTGTTAGCCTTCAAGAATTCTCTTAGTTGATGAAATATGTTCAGACTAGATCTTTTCCCTTATTTATTATTGCCTATGATGTTCACAAAAAATAAAGTATGCTTACTGTTGTCAAAATGCAAAATAAAAGGTTTAGTTTCTCTTTTGGATTTCAATCAGGGAACCTTTTTTTATGCATTGACTGAATTCTTTGCTCACTCCAGCGTCTTAGTTCTACTGATTTTAGAGTAGACATGCCTCTCCTTCACGGTTCCTAAATGCTTTGAGAATGGTCCTTTTTCAGGTACTTAACTTGTATTTATGCTCTTATATATCCATGCAAAGTATCTATTTGTCTTTTGTTCCCTCACTACCCAATGACATGTCAACTACAATGTCCCACTCGCAAAAGAATCTTTCACTTTGATATAGGGGTGCTCTGAACTTTCTTTTACACCATTCCAGCTAATCTGATGTAAAATACGTCTGTCATATAAATCCTTATGCATCTCTATGAATAAGATTTTGGCAGTTATATCTCCAAGCTATTGGCAAGCACCTTTGCTAAACTAAACACTTACCAAGGAGTGATCACAAATCTTCTTTAACTGAGGTCCCTGCTAGATTGCTTTGCGTTTTCCACAGCTGCCAGTCTCACTATAAACTACTACTGAGTGCACTGCATCTCTCTGAAAAGCCTACTCTACTTTCACCTTTTACATACAGGCTTTAAAAGGTAGTAGTTCTACATTTTTTGAACGTATTTTTTGGGATTTAACACCTCCCAGGAGAAAACTAGGCTTTAACAACCAGAACAGAGGTGCAACCACAAAAAATACTAAAGAATGGCACATAATCAAACACATTATATTCTGAGATAGTGTAGTATCCATCCTTCCTGTATTACACAATGTGCCAAAGCAGCTCACCAAGTGAAACATCCCTATGGCCCATTTAGCACAAGGGCTTTATTTTACACAGTAAACAGTACCTACACTGCCTGTCATGTTGTAGATTTGCTCCACTCTTGTACTTTTTGTGAAGGAGGTAAACAAATGAACAGAAACCCCTGTATACTATGATTGAATCCAATACTCCCTGACCATGCAGTAAACACTACCACTGTGATACTTAGGTGTACTTTTTTTCACTTTGTAAGAATGGTGTTGAACTCATGCTCAACCCTGTTATTTTCTTGAATATTGTAGTGTTCAATACCAACTTTTTTTTTTTTTTTGGAGGTCTGCCTAGCTTGAAATAAAGAGAAGTTCTGCTAAAGTCATTTAGAAATTAATTTTTATGAAATATAATTAGGCTTGTTTATATTTGTAATTAATAATAATTAGAGCCAGACAAAGGATTTGTACGGACGATATCGATACAAATATTTGGTGATTTTGAAAATCCGATATTCCGATATTAGATTAGATTCAACTTTATTGTCATTACACAGGTACAGGTACAAGGCAACGACATGCAGTTTGGGTCTAACCAGAAGTGCAATAGCAGTAAGTGCAGGATATATACAATGGTTTCATAAGTGCATAAGTGAATAAATATGGAAATGAATACTATTATAAACAGAATTCTACAGATGGGTTTGTCCTATGAATATAAAATATAGATAACAAGTATTGTGAGCAAGATTTACAGCTGGATATGTATTGAATATAATATACAGGTGGATATTACTATAATTAGAAATTTTACAGATGTGTACAATGAACATAATATACTAGTGGTTTACAGAGTTTACAGGTGAATATGTACTATGAAT
>NC_045734.1:12513082-12515357 GCF_008692095.1 Etheostoma spectabile
GCGGCTATTATTATAGGCAGAATTTTTACAGATAGATACAAGTTAGGCTAAAATGAGCAGTATAACAATGATTTAAGGTAGTACAAAGAAAGTTTGGGCAGAAGCTGTCCTAATTAAAGTGCAGTGGAAAGTAATTGCATATCAATATATATCAATATATATTTAAAAAACAATATCCAGAAACATGTAACAAAACAAACTGATCTTCCTAACATTAGTTATTTGTAGTTATTTATGAGTCTTCACTAAAATAATATGATAATGCAGTTTAAAATAAACTTTTGTTTCACAACAAGACAGCCTAACATCAAAGTAAATAATGTTCTGATAAATAAAATGTATAAAAATATAAACTTAAGATCCTTTTGAACTAAAACCACAAAATCAAAGAGTTGCCAACAGGGGCATTGTAGAGCGCCTACTGGTGGACAAACTATGCAACGCCAACACTCACAACATGGTTGAACGGTGTTTTGTCCGTTTATATTTATATACCTCTGCTCTCTGTCAATATGCAGTGAGGACCAAAAAGCTTCCGCTAACTCTCATGTACCGAAATTTGGCACCGTTTTGATTTTCCGTGAACCAATACTCGGTAGTACCGACATGCTTCGGTCGGTACTGGTAAGAGTACCGGGTTTGGTACCCAACCCTAGTCCTGCTATTTTAATTTAAAGTGTTGTGCTACAATTTTAGGTCTGATATGATAAAACATAAAGTATGACATGATATATTGCAAATATTTAGATAGAATTTAATTTCTCCTAGCTATGCACTGTGTATACCTCACAGTAAACATGGACCAGCGCTGTGGTGGAGGCAGGAGTGGGAGACTGTCATAAAAGAGATTAATGTCCTAAGCCCAGTGTTAGATGGTGAGGCCATATCAGACTCCAGTTTAACCTGTATGCCTGTGTGACATATCCTGCTTCTACCTCAGCCATAGGAGGCACTAACATTTTGACAGGAGTTGTTTGTCAGTTCCAACTTTGTGAGATTGGATCTGTCTGTTGGTTCACGCGTCCGTCAGAGTAGCACACTGGTAAAGGACTGTAAATGTCTGCCATGTGCTCTTGGATAGTTGAGGAGAGACATTGTTTACTAACCAGAGAAAACGCTTAAAGAATGGTGCTGTTTTACAATGTAAGAAAAGATAAAACAAGCTGTGTTTGTAGCTCACCCTATTTTTATTCCTTTGATATTAAAATACAGACTTACTGAGATATTTTCACACATCAAATTTGTGAAGAAAGTACAGTTACTATTGTTCTCTAAAATTATCAGTTTTCTGTCATTTTTTTAATTTTGCAGTGTTATATCTGTCAATGCAAGTAAAATATTATATATCGCTGTTTTGTCCGAAATGAAAAGATACATCTAGCAGTATTTAACTTTGGATTATAGTCAACAAATCCCATGTCAAAGCCGACAATACATTTATAAAATAAAAATTAAATAATTGAATATGAGTTCTACATACACCTGGTGCTGTAAAGACTCAATAGCTCACAAAAAAGTGTTTTATCTGCAGCTGAAAATACAACAAATACCTTTTATTTACTCCTGTTTGAAAAAAAAAGTTTGCTGAAAACAATTGTTCCCAGCTGTTAACTATTTAAAGATTAACGTCTTCAGTAGAACAAATGGGCTAGGGCTAGAGTGCAATGGACAAGTTAGGTAACACAATAAATTGCAAGACAGACTGTTGAATGAGAAACCTTAAGAGAATAAAGCTAGACTTATCCTAAAATTTCTTGAGCATCAGCTCAGTCGCATGTTAGCATTAGATTAAAAGACATCTGCGACGGATAACCAAAGAGCATCAGCCGTACTGCTCTTTAGTAGAGCTTACTAGCAAAATCCAAAGATATCTCAAGAGATACAGATTCACTTGCACTGCCCACACCAAGGTAGAACAACTGGACACAACACTAAGACAGCAAAAATAAGTTGAGCTCACTCCCCCACTTCTTCTTAACACTGTCAGGGCCCTGCTGGATATATCAGATGGCATGCTGCCTTTTGACCAAGTCCCAGCGGCTCATGTGGCCTGCCGTAATTCCTTCCCCTAACCATTAATCTCACTGTAAAGACAATGGAAATGCTTTACCCTTTGTCATCTCTCTCTCTCTCTCTCTGTCTGTCCTCCTGTCTCATGTTTCCACTGTGACCACTGCTCTTCCTCCCCTCCTGCACTTTACAGTCCTTTTACACTGAAGACACTGGAGATAAGGTCGGAATATCTGATGCCATTTTTTTTTTTTTTTTCCCATCT
>NC_045734.1:12515367-12526282 GCF_008692095.1 Etheostoma spectabile
GCTCTTTGTCAGCTTCTTATCAGAATGTCAGGCCTATGCTTGAGTAGGTAAACAAACAAGCAGCAGCAGAAATGATGTCACAGAGAACTGCCACCAGTTGGGGATGAGCTGTCAGTTGCTCTGTTGAGCTAATGATCACTGTTGGGTGCTGTGGGATTTGAAGTTCTCTAATTCAGGCCACGTTTCTTTCTTCTGTTCGCGTTGGGGTCTCACTCATGCATGTGCTCTAGGATTCTTGATGTCTAGACTCTTGATTCTGTGTCTGTTGATAGGTCAGAATCCCAGCAGCTTTGTGGTTCGTGTGGTTAGCTTGTCCTACTAACTGACGGAAGACAAAGTAGATCCCTAGGTTTTTGGGTCATGACTGTAAATGAGGGCTGTAACCGATGATTATTTTACCCATTACACTTCCCCAGAGACCAGGATGCTGCTCCATAGTCGTGTATTGTAGGGATAACAAATGAAATATGTTGCTGGTTAGTGTTTTGTATAGATAGGTTTAGTATGAATATTTTGGGACTTTGCTTATGAGCTCATTAAGTCTATTTCCTTGATACGTATGTAATTGTGCAGCATCACAATTTTACTATCAGAAACTCATTGCATGACCAAGGATATGTTTCCTTTATATTAGGTGTTTGACTGGTTATCGGTTCATCTGTCACTGGTAAATATATTACATAAACTAGACCAATGAAAATGTCCCTTCATGATGTAAATGGTCAGGTAAAAATGCCAGTTTGTCAACAGCCAGGATAGGTGTTGTATATTTACACATAATTGTGTGCGTGCGCGTGCGTGCGAGTATGTAAATATATATATATATATACACACACAATGTATTTGGCAGTTGTCCATCATGTGTTGAAGTGATGCGTCCCAACTCATAAACCCTAGTGTTGAACTTGTCGAAGATTAGAACTGAATGTTGTTTAACTGCAACCTTCTGGTAGTAAACTCAGAAATTTCCATCGGCCCAAATTTGTCCCATTTAACAGATGTTGTCAATTAATAATAATCATCCTGTTGGCTCCAGTAGGTTTTTTGCCATTTCCTTCCCCTTTCGATTCTGTGCTGTATTACGTTGTTTAAAGTCTCCCTACAGCACTTAATAAAAATGAATGAAGCCAGTCATCCAATTAGCCTTAGCATGCTGCTGAGTTAATGATGGAAAACTGCAAGGAAGAGTTATATTGAGGCCTCTTCAAGGTCTGTACAAATCATTCACCTGTTAACATGAAACTGCACTATTTCATAACGACACAGTTGCTGAATCCTGGGCTCAGTGCTGTCACTGAACCAATTTAAAAATGTGTGCTTGTAGACCAGCATGCACACCTGAATTTTTTGAAGACAATGGCCTTCTTTCAATTTGACGACCAGCATATAGATTTATAAGTACGGTAGTTACGCTTTTTAATTCATACAAACCCACTCCTAGCAAAATCCTGGTCAACCCACACAGAAAGCGTTTCTTGATGTGTTTTTGACGTCCATCTCATGGAACAAATTTGTCCATTTTATCGAATGTAACAAGCCACAAAGACGCGTCACCACAGGTCTCCTTACTTTATTTTTTCCTCTGCCAGGATATAAAAGAATGGTCATCTCCAGAGACAGCTGTTCAATTTACACAAATCTCCTGCTATTTTTTATGTTGAATGCTGTGGTTGGCTTGCTTTGCTTTCACATCACAAATGAACCGGTACAGATTTTGTTTAGAATAACACCGTGATACTCAGTCCTGTTGTGTCCTGTTGTCATCTGAGCTTGACTGACTTTCACACCAGACTAAAAAAAAAAAAAGATTAGCATGTTAGGTATGAAAGTTTACTCATACTACACTAGACTTTTGACTGGTCTCCTCACCAGTTTTGGGAGTTATATATAGAGTATCGATAAAATACCCAATATCTTGTGCTGAACACATTCACAGTAGTCAATCAGAAGTGAGTCATAGAACAGTGGAGGTAATAGAGTTGCTCATCAGTTCATTACCTCTGTGGAATATTGTACTCTGCATACTATAACCTGCTCCGATGAGATTCCTGTAAACAAAGCATCCTCTCTATTTTTCACAGTTTTTTGAGTGGGACATATTATTTACAATCCCTATTCTCTCAAAACTCACCCTTCACACATATGTCAAACAAACATGCCAGATCTGCTTAGGTCACATCACTGTCTTGTATCTTGAGCTGGCTGTGTTTTCCAGCCTATAATCACAGTCATTCTGTGAGTCCTTTGGTATGCTATTTTTGGGCAGCAATCCTTCACCCATTGTAATATCTGTCAAAGAGAAAGAGAGAGGAGGCAGTTGAGGGGTATAACTGGGGGATAGCTCACCCATGAATATGTATGAAACTTTTTTACCCGCCTCACATGGTCATTTATTTGTAACATGGTGAACGTTTTAAATTAGCTGGAATATTATTCAAATTACAGAGCTCTCTGACACAAACACATTTGAATGAATTGCTTGTAAAGTAGAAAAGGAAAAAAAAATCTCTCATCCTGAGTGTTTTTCAGTGTAATTTACAAGGGGTGTTCTTTTTTTTGGTTCTGGGCAGCAGCCAGTGACTTGATGTTGGTACAATGACCCTGCTTTAAATACCAAGCATGCACAGGTTTGATGTCAATGTTTGACAGCAAATCAAAGACAGTAATTCATCAAAGTGTGAAGAGAAAAATACATCACCTATATAACTATCATATCTGACAATGAAGATACGTTCAAGAGATGACATTCATCACACCAATCAGTTGCCTTTTTTGTAAAACCATATAAAATCCTCATGGATGTTTGTCATTTAATGCCTCAATTACCCTGACTCTGATTTGTGGCTGAGTATTGTGCTAATGACTATAATAAAAAGTATGTGAACCACATTGCAAAGTAAAAATGCAAGTTATTTTCAGCCCTTAACCAGTGTTGTAAAGCTGCCTGAAATTAGTATTTTTTTGGCCGCTTTGGGGCAGCGGAACCATAACCGGAAGCCAAAACAGTAACATTCACTATAAAAAGTAGTATACATTGTATATTTATAAAAAGGAGTGTGTTGTGTGTGTGTGTGTGTGTGTGTGTGTGTGTGTGTGTGTGTGTGTGTGTGTGTGTGTGTGTGTGTGTGTGTGTGTGTGTGTGTGTGTGTGTGTGTGTGTGTGTGTGTGTGTGTGTGTGTGTGTGTGTGTGTGTGTGTGTGTGTGTGTGTGTGTGTACACTGTGTATGTATGTGTATATATTCAAGTTCTGTTTTGCTTTCTATAAACTTGTGTAAAAAGAAATAGAAAATCGGACTATTCAGCTGCTAAATGCTCAACTATGGCGACAGGATTGAGAAATGTTGCAGGCCGGAAAACCAAAATAGCAAGCTGATGCTAAAAGGTGCTAAATGGTTTTATAAATTTGAGAGGAAGTGCACAGTTTGGTGATACTTCTTTGTCAAATCGCACCTCACACAACATCTTTCACGTTACACAGCCTTTTGATTTATAATTAAGAAGTGCTCTAAAAAGTCAAGAGCAACTAGACTTGCTTTCATTTCTTGAAGATTTTTCGCCTCATCCAAAAGTTTGGCAATAGTGCTCTGTATGGGACTGTGTTTGACAAGGAATCTTGAGGACTGCATAAACTGAACAAACACATTACGTTATCCCAAAAGTGCTGAGACACCTGATGATTGGTCAACACAATCCCATACTGTGTGAGAAAGAGTGAGCATTATTGTATTCACTACACTTACTGACATCTTGGCCTGTTCTTACTGCTAGTGCCCTCATTACTAGTCTACTCAGTGTTAAAGTTTGTATTAAGAATTGAAACCTGCTGACCCGGCTCATGCCCTTGCTGGACCAATGAAGTGCAATGCATCTCATACTCTCATACTCTGACTCTAGATATTAATTCAGCGCACCCCAAATACCGTTAAGTATACTGTAGAATTGTGGCATTATTGATGCATTAATTAGCATTTCCATTTACCTAATTGAAATTTGATTATTCCTTCTCGCAGATAAAGCAACACGATTCTCCTTTATCTGATAATTACGGTCTATAGAACAACGTGAAATGCTTGGCAAATCATGTCGTTTGAGGCACCTGTTCTCAGTTTACGAAGGAACAATTTATCTATGACGAGAGGCATGCCAAAGGCAAGAACTGAGAAGAGGCTTGAAGCAATTTTATGCAGATGTTATCATTACTATGAATTAGTTTGTCAAAATCTATCTGAAAGAAGTGACAGCAGACACCTGGACTTTCTTTTTCCCCATCTGACTATCCTGACCATGTATTTTTTTGGACAAGCTACTATATTAGAGTGTTTTATTCCCTTCAAATTCTCAATCCACTGATTGCAGATGACTACAGACCTTTCAGCATCCATCAGGCAAATAGCAGGTAGAATCCTGTTTTGATCTATTGTAATTTATACAGTATATCTGTATTATAGTTTGGATAGGTTTAGGATGAACTGATCCTTTAATATATGTTCATACAAAGTTTTAGATAATTAAAAAGTAAAAAACACATTTTACTCCCACTTGGTATCAATAAGATAATTAGGCTAAAACAATTACAGGAAGACCCACAGCTACTGGTAGGCATTTGCACATCAGATGTGCACATGCTGGATGGACATAGTGATATGGCCAAAAAATTGTTCTTATTATCAAATCTAAGTGCTGTATATTAGGTGATTCAGAGTCATTTGTCTACAGCATTACAATGGACCTTAGGAAGATGGGTTTATCTCCAGCTTGTGGCATCCCAAGACGATTCAGTAATAAAATAGTCTACATGATGGCACGCAAACAAAATGGACAGCAATTATATTCATTATAGTCATTTTGTGTAAAAGGTTATAATTATGTGCCAAGACAACAAATATACCACTTGGAATTTGAATATAGCTGTAACGTATTTAAGAAAGACATTTTTGATAATTTCCTTTGGAAATGTATATTATTATTTTCAAATATTTGCCAAACAGGCCCTTAAGATGACATTTTTTAGGCTATCATTAGCTGCTCTTGTAATGGCATCAGTTGCCAACTAGTATGGCGTTACTGGAAAAAGCTGTGGTTGGCGGTGGTCTATTTTGTGTGAAAATGTTGTGACTTTTAAGCATTTGTTGTCATGTTTTCAAGGAACACATACGGTTCCCAGAATGTTGACCTTATGTTGAGTGGGTCAAGAAACAATTTAAGTGTCATTCAGTGTTTTTTTTCTTTTTCTGGAGCATTCATTGTGCAGCAAATGAATAAAGGGGGAAACACTGAGATTAGTCCTGTTTTTATTGACAGAACTAAGGGCCGCAGGTCCGAGTCAACCCGGGACTGCTGCGTCGAGGACTCAACCTTTATATATGGGTGCCCGCTCTACCAACTGAGCTATCCGGGCACCCACCAAAATATGATTTGATGATGTAGAAAGTCAGTTGGTTAAAGCCATATTTGGTGTTTTGAAATAGGAAATAATAACTGTACTGCCAATAACAATAAAAAAATGTTCATATCATAAACTTCAAATCACTTTTCAAACACTATTCAGGTAATCAATTTCTAAATATTTTTCATGTGTAATAGAGGGACTGAAAAAATGATTTTTGAGTACCTAATAATACCTAAAATAGAATTTGGAATAGCCCATTTGAAAGTAGAGTATGTGAATTAGTGTTTATTAAAACATGATCTTGGTTGACATTTAGCCGTTACGTAGGTACGTATAAGGCTATTAAAAGTTTCTACGATTTTGCATAATTGATAAATTTTATGCTACCTTCTTCATTATGTTTTTGAGCAATGTACATGAGCAAAAGCATATATTTGTTAATTCTCACTGTTCATTATACAACAACTGGAATAATTAGTTGCCTTTTATAAATGTAAAGATGTTAGTACTACATGCTATATTAGACAACAGAAGGCAATTTGGTTTTATTCCAATTTTTCTAGTAGCTCTGCCTGTTTCCCCTTGCCTTATTAGTATAGATCATAATGGCAGACTGCACAGCTGCTTTTGTGATGACTCTTTTACACACAAGTGCTCTTTAGAGACATTATTTACATTACTTCATTAGCTTAGTGACATGTCTTTCTTTCTTAATACGATAATTTTATTTCTAAAAAGTAATAACTGGATACAATACCTGTACAACATATTATTCTGACTAATGTCAATGTGGATCAGGATTTGAACACTTGATGTGACTGAGTTGTCACATATGCATGGTAAGCTCTGAACTTACATTGCAACTTTATTTACTGTTGTTATTCTTCTTCTTCTTCTTATTATTATTTGTCACATACAATTGACAGTACAATGTAGTGTAATTCAATTAAATGTAACCCATCCAAGTATTAGGAGCAGTGGACAGCTATGCATACAGCATCCAGGGAGCAACTTGGGGTTTAGTGTCTTGCTCAAGGACACTTTGACATGTGACCGGAGGAGCCTAGCATCAAACCGCCAATCTTGTGGTTGAGGGGTGATCACTCTACCTACGGGCCACGGCCACCCCTGCCAAATTGGTTTAGTATATCAAAGATACAGTACATTTATTGTTTTCCTTTTGGCTTCAATGCCTCAGTGAAGTTTAAACTCCACAATATATTTGTCACTCTTAGAAGCTCCTACTGTCAGTTTCATTGCAGGTTTTCCATAGCTCAAAAGACTGAGGTCAATATACATTTAAAAACTGCTTCACATCACAGCTCTGAAAAATGTTATGTTCCCTTTTTCTTTTTAAATATCAGTTATATCATTTTTGTGCCAGTATGACTTCCTCTGTTGCATCAAAAGATTTTCTATATTACCAGAGTAGAATATAAAAAGACTGCTGCTGTGAATATTTTTCTCCCTCCCCTACTCTAATTAAAGGGAAAGATCACACTGGCTAGGATGCTTTGAACATAGTGGTCTTATAAATGTATCATATGAGGGTGGAAATTCTTGTGAGCCTGTTTCATTTATGCGTGTCGCTTCATTGGAGGCAGGTGTTTTTTTCAGTTTTTATATCTTTTCACTATGAAAATTTGTAAGCTGTTACAGAGAAGATTGTACAATATTTAAAAATAACATAACAGACAGTGTGAGTATACCAACATATTGTCACTCCCATTGCGTCAAATACGGACGCTTGGTCAGGTGCCTTTGGCGTTGTTATTGACGCTAAAAGACTCCTTTAGCATCACATCTAAACACGCTTTATCTAAACGCGCTTGGTCGGGACTATTGGTGTCCCTTTTGAGTTACAAATGAAAAAATCGTGAGTGGGCTTATATAAGGTACATTTTTGTGACACACGGTACAAGAAGGGGACAGTTGGGTTTAGGAAAAGAAGAAAACGACAGTTGGGTTTGGGAAACCTGACTCACGCAACACAAACCTCGGTCCCCGGGGTGAAGGTCCTCTGTTGTTTAACCTGTCCACTAAGCCAACCAACCTCTCTAAGCGGAATTCAGGGTTTTAAAGGTGCAATATGTATACTGAATCCTAGTGTTTAAAATAGATACTACAGTAGAAATTCAAAATACTGGAGAGTTGTCTCCCCCGTCCCCTCTTCCCCAGGCTTGGAAGTTCACGGAGGTCGCCAGGCTGAGAGTGCAGCTTCCATAGTCTCACTTTGCCAGACCCCCCTCCAAAGCGCTCTACAGGAGCATCCACAACAACGTTGCTAGACGCTTGTCTCACATAGCCAGACATTACTTCACATACAGCAGAGTAGCTAATGTTAGATGCTGGCCATACTGAAAATCATAGAAGCACATGCTCACGTGGAGCTCTGTACCCAACTGACAGACAAACTTTTTGGGCTTAGAATTACGGTAGACACCATTTTTATTTCTTTCTCGATGACAAATTTCATCCATATTGGAAGGTTGTTCCATAGTTTTGTGATTTCACAATATAAATAAATGGGCATATAGTCTGCAGGAAGAAATACAAATTTAATTAAAATAGCTTCAATACTAAGTCAGATTTCCCCCCAGATTTGCTTCACCAATAATTGATTTTCTTTATTTTAAAGACCAGTACAAAAAAATCAAGTCAGCGTTATAGTACAATTTACAGTGTAAATATAAAAACGCAACATAAAAACAAACATGTAATGTATAAATGCAACAGCAGCATCACATGAAGGCTGTACCCACACACTGTGTGTGTGTGTGTGTGTGTGTGTGTGTGTGTGTGTGTGTGTGTGTGTGTGTGTGTGTGTGTGTGTGTGTGTGTGTGTGTGTGTGTGTGTGTGTGTGTGTGTGTGTGTGTGTGTGTGTGTGTGTGTGTGTGTGTGCCTGTAACTCTTCTGCTCATCATCAATATGATTGCACAGCACTTCTTTCCTGTCACACTGTGAGCCACAGACCTCCCCTCATATTATGCCAAAATAAATCTGAAATTCATTAACCACTGGGTGGAGCTGTCACACTCTCTCCATTTATTTTTCTCTCTCACTGTCTGTCTCTCTGATTTCAGTCTCTCTTGCCCCTCTTGCCAAACCTTCCTCTCCCTATCAGTACATGTCTTTCTCACCTCATCATTCTCTTGTTTTCCTGTCTTCTGGTTAAGATTGCACATACCAATGAGTATTTTTGCTCTCTCCCCCTTCCTGTGCCTTGGTTTTTATTTTCACAGAATGACCTGACCCCTTTCCTTCCACCTTATCCACTGTAACCTGAACATTTTTGTTTGCATTATTTGTGCAGCGTATTATTCTTCGGTTAAAGTTTACATCGTTAAACTTTAAATCAATACTGGCACCTGAATCAGCCATGTAAAGCTCCTTAAGTAGAATATCTACCACGTTTCAAATATACATGTCCAGGATACAATCATAATAAAACACTAACAAGAAGGTTACAGATGCTATATTGTCCAATTGTGTCTAGCTAGGTATACAGCATGAACGGTAGCTACAGCTAGTCTAAAAATGGCTAGAATAACCATATAATTCCTCTTGTTGTTAATAAGAACTACATTTATTCTAATATTTTTTCATTTGAATCAATTCATATGAAAAGAATAAGATTTATACCTCTTACAATGCTGTATCGATTCATTGTATTCATTCTATGCTGTTAGTAGAAGCATATCGTCGAAGTCAAACACCTGCAAAGGCACAGTGTAGCCCCGTGGCAGAGTAAGTTATCTTGTAGATAATCATCAGAAAAGGCAAGCAAGTCGCTTGGCAAATTTTGGATATAATAATTTACTAGATAGCTTTGCCAAACGCCCTCCCCAGCAACTAACGTTAGCAAAGCAGAGCACCAAACTCCAGCACTAACAATCAACCGGACCAAAAAAACACACACTGTAACACTTTGAAAAACTCCAAGTAAGAGGTTGAGTGTTGGCAGGTAGTGATGCACTGATCTGATTCGGAAATCGGGCCAATACTGACTCAAATTGCTGGTGACAATGGGGCCGATCTACCGGCATTTAATTCGATGACCAATTTGTTGCTGCATTTGAAAAGGTTTTCACGTGAATTGTAATTCCTGTTCAATATTTTTTACCAAGCTGCCGATGCACGATTTATTTTAATAATGAGTAACAATTTAGTAAATCTATGTATTTGTCACATTTTGTTTTACAAAGTTAGGAAAGCAATGTGATGATGATGTTGCCTTACACATGAAAGAATGATCCCAGTCACTTCCACTTAGACATACAGCTTATAATTAAACAATGGCATTAAATCTGTACTTGGTATCGGCTGATAATCCAAGCCCAGGTTTCGGTATCAGGACTGTAAAAGTTGGATCGTTACATCCTTGTTAGCAAAATCCACAGAGACTCATTGAATCAGATTGAGTCACCCATGATTGAAGAAGTCATTGCGGAGTCACTGAAGAGCAGTGGACAAATAGGACTGTGGTGAAGAAGTTGGCCTTTCTATTGAAGCCCTGCACTTGACGTCTCAGCCTCTAAAAACTAAAGAAAAAAAGTGGGCAGAAAGTATTTTGATTTTCAGTCCTGTTGGATTGTAAATATGTACGTTGGCTGCCAAATTTTCTAGTTTCATGTAAGGCAGTCTTATCAAAGTAAAACATTGAATTACAATTATGCCAGCAACAAATGTATTCCTGTCAGTAAACATTACTGAGATTAAGTGTTACCAGCAAAGGACCAGACATTTTTGTGGTCAAATCTAGAGTTCACGAGGCTTTGCAGTAATCAAGTTTTTAGAGATGTTCCAATACCGATACCAATATCTGTGTTGCCTCCGATACTGCCTGGTATCTGTATCGGGAAGTACTGGAGTTTATGCACCAATCTGATGCCACGTAATAAATCCCTCAAGAAAATCTACGTTAAAGTAGTTTATGTTGTTTTTTTGTTATAACTGACTGTCAAATTGGATGTGTTTGTGTTTGTACATGTTTCACAAAGACCGTACGACAAAGACAGAAATCATATCACATCCATACAGAGATAGTTGTATACAATTGTTAAAACATTATAAAATATATGACCCACGGGTATCGTAACAGTACTCGGTATCGGCCAATACGCAAGTTCAGGTATCAGAATCAGTATCGAGAAGCAAAAAATGGTATTGGATCGTCTCTAATCAAGTTATAAACAACGACCTTCATATTTTTAAAAGTTAACTGTATACATTTAAGAAAGAGGGCAGTACACTGAGTTAAAGGGACAATTTGGTGATTTTGTACCTTATCTCTATCTATATGAATGTGGGATATGGTATGAAAAAACCTTAGTTCATCCCAATGTTCTCTATGTCTTTAGGGCTCAGCTGGCCATAGCTGAAAAATCTATTCTACTTATGTCCTCCAGTGACGTCGCTGGTGTCTGTAAGAGCTACAAGCTAATTCAGCTTTGGTAGCCGAGTGTGCAATGCAGTTAACAAACTTACCTGTTGGGCATCCAGATAGCGCAGTGGTCTGTGCGGAT
>NC_045734.1:12526292-12526401 GCF_008692095.1 Etheostoma spectabile
AGAGGCTTGCTCCTCGGCGCGGCGGGCCCGGGTTAGAATCCGGTCTGTGGCCCCTTTTGCCGCATGTCGCTCCCCCCTCTCTCTCTCTCCCCCCTTCACACATACTTAC
>NC_045734.1:12526411-12527709 GCF_008692095.1 Etheostoma spectabile
CTGTCCAAATAAAGGGAATAAAAAACCCCAAAAATATAACTTTAAAAAAAAAAAAAAAACTTCCCTGTTCTCTTCTCTTGTATTGCAAACTAGCAAGAGTCTTTAATGGACAAGATTTTTTGACAGTGTATATTGTAAAGTGTTTTGCTATCCACAGCGTTCCACTTATGGGATTGTTCCAGTGCTGTCGTAAATTCCCCCAGATGTCCTTTTCGGCCGGATGACAGACAGCTAGTTAGACTATCTGTCCAATCTGAGTTTTCTGTTACAAGACTGAAACATCTTTTAACATACTGTATGTTCCACCGAAACAAGGTTCTTCCTGAGGCTATTTTGCAGCGGCACCTCGGCTCCGCCCGGCGCTTAGCGCCACATAAATGTAAATGTGCTGTATTTTATATAGCGCTTTTCCAGTCTTAACAACTGCTCAAAGCGCTTTTACATCTACAGGAAACCATTCACACACATTCATACACTGTGGCCGGGGCTGCCGTACAAGGTGCCACCTGCTCATCAGATAAACATTCACACACATTCACACGCCGATGCGCAGCACAGGGGGCAACTCGGGGTTCAGTGTCTTGCCCAAGGACACTTCGACAATGACTGCAGGGGCGGGGATCCAACCACCAACCTTCCGATTGGCAGCTCTACCACTGAGCCACAGCCGTCCCCACATAAGACAATTGTGACTGCCAATAAACCAGAGTCTCACTTTGCCAGACCTTCCACAGCGCTGCGGAGGAGGGTCTGGCTAGTACACACAGCATTTCAGGATGGGAGAAAAACATGCTCTGGTTTATTGGCATTTCTTTAAACTAATCACAATTGTCTTAGGCGGCACTAAGCACCTCAAGAAGCCTCTGCAAAAAAATCTCGGGAAGAAACTTGTTGGGGTGGAACGTGTACGTTCAACAGCTGTTCTAGTCTTTAGGCTAAACAATAAAGTTTAAGGAAACAACCGCAAGGCATTTATGATTTAATTTTGGTTGTTTATTTTGTATAAATAAAGCAGGGACTAGGGATGTCACGAGAACCGATACTACCGACACCTTACAGGAGGCCTGCCCGAATAATCAAATTATAATTATAATAAAATTTTATTACTATTAATAAAATTGCGATCTCGATTCACCCTGTTCATGATTTCATTTTTAAATAAATTTGATTTAAAAATATATTTTATTTTTTCTCATTTTCTCATATTTTGTTCTCATTTAATTTTACGTGCCGACTGCATCACAAACGCTACTACTTTCTTCTGTGAGTTTTAATTATAGACTGTATAAAAAAGGTTT
>NC_045734.1:12527719-12528034 GCF_008692095.1 Etheostoma spectabile
AGCGCTCCCAAGCGCTGCGATGCTCTCCCTTCTCTTCATTGAAGCCTCTATGTTTACAGGTATGTGGTGATGCGCAATGTGCTATAGGTGCCAAAATAAATCGGTTTGGTACTGCCAATTTGTTTTGTTTTGTCATGGTTCATTTGAGCAATAAACATTACACTTCGTGAGAAAAAAAAATGTAGCAGAGAATCGTGATATCAATTATAAGCTAAAAAAACTCTAGCTATATAATTCAGCGTGAGTAAACAAATGTTGAAATTACACAAAATGCACATGTTTTGCATGTCTTGTTATGACATTTTGATATTTTTC
>NC_045734.1:12528044-12528774 GCF_008692095.1 Etheostoma spectabile
ATAAAGAAGTTCATGTTTCAAGTTAAAGTACATGGAAACTCTTTTTACTGTGCTGAAATCAGCATTGAGAATTGTGTTATGTAACTGGTATTGGCAACGACTACTGATTTTATAGGTATCGCAGGGACTGCTCCTTTTTATTGCAGAAACTGTGGTGTTACTCTAGCAGTTATTAAACACGAGACAAAGAGCCACTTGCAGCTTCTGAATTTTGATTTCAGTTTTGATTTTGGCTCCCAATGATCACCAACATAGTATGATCCAGAGAAGAAAATAATTTTGCTGTTCTGAGAACACTTATTTTGTCTTGTGTTCTGAATGACACGTGCATGCGCACATCTGCCCCTCCCGAAGCCATAAAATATCTCAGCAGTCAGGGGGGCAAGTCTTGTGCATCCACTTGAATTTAAAAACTCAGCACGGGTAAAGAAGGCAGATGGAGGGCAGGCACAGCAGTGTTTGGTGAGCAAAAAGGCAAATCCAACTGCGTTGTCTGGGAAAAGTTAACGTTAGCTAGCCCTGCGGTCCCTCTCCCTCTGCCGCCCCGCTGTAGTAGACGTTGTTTCCCCCGACACGCTGCATTCACTTACTGTTTACAACTTTCCCTGATGGGTGCATAGGCCGACTCTCTCTAAACCAACATTAAAAACATAGTAATGTTCCCTCAGCATTTAGCTTTTTGTTAAACTGTAAGTAAAATGAGTCAACATGAATCACGTAACGTTATTCC
>NC_045734.1:12528784-12529087 GCF_008692095.1 Etheostoma spectabile
CTATGTGTTGGATTTTTCCTTAGGTAGCTAGTAAATAAGCCAACTGGGGGCAACATTATTGTTCATATTTTAGCACAATGTTTAGTACTGACAGTAGCCTAGTAGTGGTCATAGTGAGTGAAAATGTGATGTGCAATGCAATATTGTGTTATGTATCTGGAACTGTTCATTAGCTGTGTAAAGTTATGTGTGATATCTGTAAAAGCTGATCCGACTCACAGTAGTAATACACATTTCATTTTGATCCAAAGACTTTTTCTGTGAGATAAAGAACACTATCCATTATATCCAAAAGTTAATGAG
>NC_045734.1:12529097-12545149 GCF_008692095.1 Etheostoma spectabile
TCGTGTTAAATAATCGTGATTTCAATATTGACCAAAATAATCGTGATTATTTTTTCCACAATCTAGCAGCCCTACCTTCTGTCTTAATTTGAAATCTCATCTGGTGGGGGAGCATTCCCTAAAAGAATCTTGATATTTCAAATTAGAAAGAAAATGTAAGAATGAGTTATATGACAAACGTATTAAATGAATTAAATTATTGTGAATGATTAAACCATCACTTTCAAACGGAATGAAATTCTTTTGGAGCATTTTTGTTTTGATTGAGGTGTTTACATCAGGCACTTATTAATCTGTTGGAGCTGTTATTCTGTTCACTATGTAAATGCAGCTGTTGACGGCATGAAAATGCAGACAAAGCACAATTACTCTAGAGATTTATTTCTCTCTCTCTCTCTTGCTCTCTCGCTCACTCTCTGCCGGTTCCTGTTTAGGTGGTGGAGGGATAAAGGTCATAGGTCCTAAGGCTTTGTAGATTAATGTTAAAGACTTTTGTCTTTGGCTTCACTAGGCCAGAAGACCTCATAGATATTGACCTCAGCGTCCTGCACGGTCATGTTTGGTGTTCTGCTAAAAGAGAGAACATAGTAACGATTTGGAGAACTTTGGATAATTAAGGTTATCCTATCGGACACAAGAAAAGATCAACACTCACCTCACCATACATGTAATGCATCAATTTAAATCAAATCTCTGGTGGATATGTTCAAAAAGAGCATTTAAGATGAATTCACTGATTACCAACACACACACAAACACCTAACTTTTATTACCAATTTATTCAAACAGATTTTATGAAGTGTCACAAATCTTTCATAGCATATGGATTGGCTTGTGATGTAATTGTCCAATAAATAGTATAATGAATATAGTAATAAATAAATAGTAGATATGACTATATGATGTTAAAATGCAATAATATAAAATAATCCAATATTTTAATCTCTGTGGAAGTTTTTTGTGATGTTCAACTATTGATGGATAAATCACATACAAGACTTCAACTGCAAAGTATCTGAGAGAAACTACAAGTGCATTAACTGTAGTAATATCTAGGTAGAGGACATCAGTAGAGCTGTGAGGCTCTGTAGGATTTATATATGTTGGATAATTTATTGGCTTCAATAACTCTCACTGATACGTAACGGGTTGTGTAAAAGGAATGTAAATCAATCCAAGTTCCCAATCATTTATTTGACTTGCTTGTCTTTACCAGGTGGTTTATTTTTGGATTTATTGTAACCAATAATCATGCTTGGGTATTTAGTACATCTTGCCAACATCCTGTTACTACTGCTGGGACTTTTTTTCATTGTGGAATAATCTGTTGATTCCCAACCATGTGATCAATAACATTTCAGAAAGTTGTGAAAAATGCAATAAGAAGTTTTTTTAAAGACCATGACCAAATAGCTTGTTTTTTCCTCCAACACTCCAAAACCAGAATATATTCAGTTAACTATTACATAAGGCAAAGAAAAGCATCAATTAAACAATTTAGCAACTGGACCTAAATGGGAACGTTTGGCAGTTAATGATCACATTGACTGAGTAATTGTCAAATCACTTCAGCACAATTTTGTACCTCATGAATATGGATTGTGTGACTACAAACCAACAGTATTTGGCATTTGTGTGGCAGGAGTGCTTCTGGTGTCGTTTTATCCACCGGTGCTCATTGAAGGGAATAAAGTACATGGACAGGATGAAGAATTTTCACTGAAAAACTCATTATCATGTCGAGGCACTCAAGATTCGTTAAAAACAAGTATTAAAGGCCTTTAATTAAATGAGCAAGAGCCTTCCTCAGGGTGTAGTGACACAAAGAGACAAAGTGATAAAAATTTCCAGGTGTGCACAGGTGAGAGCATGATTTGTTTTACCTGGCCTCTGGGGGCATACAACTACAAGAATAATACAAGGCACTACGCATCTAGGCCATCATTAGGCAACAAAGCTAAATCATAAGTGGCAAAATAGCAATAGATACTTGGTGACATATAAAGAGGATTGTAGAATAAAAACAACAAATTGCCATTTTGTCTTAGCTGTACTTTTGATTTTGCTTTATTTAACCAACAGTGCGAGTTTGGACATGTTTTTCAATGACTTTTTTAGGCCTTTCCATTCATTCTCCTTTCAGTATTTGACCATTTGGTCTTAACGGTAACCAATAATTTAAATGTTGGAATTTATTAAGTAAAAAAAATTGATAATTATGTTTACGTCAAGACTTTTAACAGTCAATTGAGAAAAGACAAGTCTACAAGGTGACAAAAGTGAAAAAGAGCCCTGGCGTCCGAGATATGGCGACCGCTAAACAACAAGAAGCTATTGTACGTTACTAAACGTTAGCATACAAGCTAATGTTCGTCCCGGAGCAGCTGAGGGTGTTACCAAGCAACTGTAAACATTGTAGCCCTTGAGGCCAACGTTAGCCAGCATACTTCTGTTTTCAGATATTGAAACTGATAGTTAGTTACAATCTCACTTACAGTTCTTGGTGAAGAATAGACAACCCAAAATGATCACCTCTCCCCAACCACTTTCCCATCCAGATTTGTTTCCCGCTATGAATAATTATGCAGCAAGTTGTTGCACCACGTCAGTCTCAATGTTGTTCAGTGTCCCTTCCCTGCTTTGCTTATCCAGTAGTGCGTGCATGTTTGAGATTAGAGAGAAAAAACATCTGTTGATTTTCACCTCAGGTGATACAACCTGTTAGGGAGTGGCTGACCAACTCTACAATGAAATAAGATTTTACCCATTTTAAATACTGGTAGTAAAAAATTCGAAAATGAATATGTGGCAGTTGTCAAAGTTGATATTGTAACGGGCCGCCACAAATAAATCAATGGAAGCATTTCACCTCTCCTGGTGCTTTCAACCTG
This sequence comes from Etheostoma spectabile, assembly GCF_008692095.1. Lineage (NCBI taxonomy): Eukaryota > Metazoa > Chordata > Actinopteri > Perciformes > Percidae > Etheostoma > Etheostoma spectabile. Next base: position 12,531,989 of record NC_045734.1, read on the forward strand.
GACCTTTCCAGAATATAATAAATTATGTTAAATTTGCCGTTTGGCTTTGGGAAACTGTTCTTCACAAAAGCATGTTTTTTTGTGGAAAGACATGAATTGAATGACTGAGACAAGGCGACATTTTAAACATAATTTACAACTGAGCAGAGACAGCCTGGTTGTTAATCAAAATCATGAAATGACTGTAAGGTTTCATGTTTGATCTTCATGATAGTAAATTTAACTTCTATTCATCATTGCAGAAGGGTAGAGCTGGGTTATGAAAGGCTAATGTGGTGCTCTTGCCCTTTGAAAAGGCATTTAATGTATATATTTAAATTAGGCAATTAGTCGTTACTGTGTATTTAGTAAACTCTTTCATGTAAATGTAAATTCTTCATAAATGTCTTTGTGCATGTAAAGAAATAAGACAAATATATTGTTCTACGAAAAAGGAATGACATGGTCTTGTTGGGTATTGATCCACTGAGTGAGAGGACACATGGCTGTCTTAAATGATGCCAAAATAATCCACACCATCCCTCACTGTCTTTGGGTTCACTGACATGTGACGCCTCTACCCTTTTACTTGTCTATCGCGTAGTACTTATCGAAGAGTGGAGGTAAAGTTCACTCCTTCCATGGCACATACTATTGGTCTCTTCCATTCCCTTATTAGGTGTTTATGAACCTAGAGTTCTGTGTTTCCTTAAAGTCATCTTACTTAATTGATTAAATTGGCTTGACTTTACGTACAGCTGTAATGTTCTTGCTTCTTTTATCTGACGTAGAGCAACTGGTGGCTTTGACAACAACTTACAGTATGCCTGTTTTTTTTTTCATTTTACATTGCAGCTTGCGCTACTGTTATCTTTTATACTTCTGGTTTAATTTTGAGGTGATTGCTTGTATTCCCACCTCTAGCATCTTTTGTCCCTCTGCATAGTCTGCATATAATTATTGTTTGCTTGAAATCAAGCCATGTCAATGGCTAAAGCACCCCATTTTTATTCATTAAAATAAAAAATAAATTCTTGTCCTTTCTTAACACCATAAAGGTTTGGTTGTGTGTGTAAGGTAACAATTTGCTCTGTTTGGTGTAACTTGACGAATACATCACAGAACGCACCTGTTTACACCAGGGTTTCTTCATGCTCTCGAACGTGGAGTGGAAAAAAAAAAAAAAAAAAGTTTTGCACCATACTACTAAAAAGCTAATGTTAGCATGTTGCCTCAGCTCAGAATGAGCAAGTGTCTGAAGGTCTGGCCAGAGATGGAAACAAGTTGGTGGATGAGACTGAGGCCAATGGTGCAAAGGTTAGCACAAGAAACTGATTGGCGTACGAGTCCGTCACACTTTGGCAAGCGCTAATGGCGGAGCTGGAAGACCTAGCTGCAGGTTCCTGATCAGCTACAACCGCAACGGAGAGAGAGTTATCTGTAAGACAAGGACAGTGCTATTGTGTCCATGTTGCTGCATCATTGTAGGGTAAGTTTAACTGTAATGATCTAACTATGGGTGTAATAAGTGACATAAGCACGGAAAGCTCTATTGTATTGAGTAAATAATTTCATAAAATAAATTTTTAAGGGGTAGGATTAAATAACCATTTTGTTGGATATGTTTTTAACAACTGATGTCTTTTTTGTTGACTTTTCCATGCTCAAAATGAACTAATAAAAAATAAGAAAAAAAGAAAAGTGATTGGAAACATCCACATATGGCACCTTCAACGGCATCATTCAGATCAGTGGCTAAAAAAAGGTTAATACCTACGATGCCGGAAGGTAGTTAAATAAACTGTACTATCAAGTCCAAGAAAAATAATATAGCATTTACTTTATGTGCAACTGTTGGCACATTCAGCTGACCCCCACCACTGATTTAAAGGTTACAGTATGTACTTGACATTCAGATCATTAATATAGCAGGAAACAACCTTTGAGGATATTGGGAAGTAATGGTTATCCTGAGCAAAGCATGAAGTCACACTCTGTTCAATCAGCAAAATGTGCTGCAATACATGCACTGTACACACAGAATACTTCAACTTTAAATAACGTGGGCAGCTTGTGTACACCCGGGAGGCAGGCTTGGCAATAAGAAGATGAATTAAAGGTGGAGGTTGTAATTTTTTAAAGACAATGCAACATTATTGAGTTGTGAAGCAGATGTGCTATTGCAACAGGAAATAATGCGGTGTTGAACACCTGTCAGCTGAAGAACAAGAATATAAATCTACAGTGGACACAATCACTTCAAAATCAGTACATTAATCTAATCACTTGATATGGTAAATTTGAATATACACATACCACATCTGCAATATGAACTTTTATTTTTAAAGGTCTTAAAAGCTGTGGATACATCATATTCTGACAGTATAAATTATTTATAGACAGTAAGTTGACTTTGGCTTTATTTCACATATAACACTGCATGTTTATAACTTATTTATATTTATACTGTAAGTCCCAACTGCCGCATTAAATTCTTCAGTGTAAAACCTTGACTGCACGTCCACAAAGGAGTAGGAGAAGCAACTTCTAAGGCTTCAATAGAATACCTACATTTCCTTGTAGGCAGCAAAGACGCAACAGTATTTAAATAATTACATAAACCACCCAGGGGCTGTGATTCATTAAAGTCTAACTGAAATTAAACTCAATTTGTTTTATCTGTTACAGCATACACCTGTTCTGTGAATCACTCGAGTTGTGTTCTCCTGTGTGAATTTCAAAACAAAAGGGGGGGATTTATTGAATTTCTTATTTCATGATGGCTCTACCTAGTTTTGTATTAATTTGATGGAATGTCGATCGAGTATATGTATGTAGATGAAGAACCACATTGCTGAAGTCTACTGCTTATCCAGGGACGGAATGGCAATCTGCGTCCAGAACGGCCGTCCAACTGACAGCACAAAAAAAAAAAATATATATTGTGATTATAACAGCCAGTGACAATGGCTAGTAGAAAACATAAATAAAAAGGTGGATGGGAAAAATTCATGGATGCATTAAGAGAAAAATTCATAGAAAAGAGGGCCAAGTCACAGAGGGATATGTTGAGGGACAGCAGAGTTAATTATACATTAGCAAGAGGTTCTGGTAAGTGCCAGGAGCAGGCTGCCTTTATCCCTAGCAAATTGCATGGTCAGCTATCAACATGGGTGTGTATTAGGGCTGTAACAATAGACCAAACCTAGGGTTCGGTTCATATCACGATTTTTGACCCACACTTCAATACAAACCACAATTCTGTGTATTTTTTATTTATTTTTTGGGGGGTAGGGGGTAATACAACTTTTTTTTTTTTTGGCCACATGGCATTGTTTTTTCATTGATTACATCCCACTTTTCAACACGGTTATACAACAGATACCTTATTTATTGATTGATTTCAATATCGATTGATCCAACACCAAAAAGTCTTTTGTACCTTAAAATTTTAAAATCGTTTCAGTGAATCATTAACACGTTGGAATGAAACAAAAAAATAATGGTAATGGTAACAGTAATGGACAATTCCGCTCCCAACCAGTAGGATGAACAAAGAGGATAAGTGCTTTGGTGCCTACTGTAAAGGTGCTGGTAGCTAATGTAATTCTTAGTGGATAACGTAAGATTACGACACCGTTCAACACGCTCAGTTATTTTTTGTATGATTGATAGCACACCCCTGTCTTCTGCCTCAGTCTCCTGGGGCTGCAAGGCAGTCGTGATGATAGCTGACAACAGCCCCAAAAGGACTAATACTTCTAAAAATGTAAAGATGTGGTAGCACTGGATCTGGACGAGAAGGATAACTCTGGGAGTTGGAAGGGGGGTGTCGCAGTTCTGCCTTCTCACTCTGGGACACAGTTTCGTGGAGCTAAGTGTTGCGATTTTGGTTTTATTTTGCATATTGTAGTGTGCATCATGATTATGAAAATGATTGTGCCATTTAGTGCTGTCAAACCTAAAGGGGTGCTATGCAGTTTTGGCCATTTCTTAGCTGTTTCCTTGCTTTTTGCTTGCAGTTTCTCCACCTACAGATTCGGAATAGATATTTGGCAGCTCCTATGTTTACTTGTGTCTAACTCCTCGCTCGGTCAGTCTGCCGTTTCCTCTTTCCTCCAACAATGCTTTCCTAAGTTTTGGTTTCTTTTTTGCCGGCTCAGCCATGACAATAGTGCGAAAAACTCCATCGCTACCTTGTTAGGCGGTTCCTAAATGAGCTTATGTGTGCAGTGCCATTAAGCACTTTGTTACATCGTGAGACCTGATATCACGCGATACTTCTTAACACTGAGGCCGGCGACTTTCCGGCCGAAAGTTGCAAGGGTGGTTTTTCGCTCACACGCGCTAGGGGTGAGTGAGATGACCACCCTTCAACTTGAAAAAAGCCATGTAACCATTCCAATGACTCTGAAGCTGTTCAGTTAAGGTAAATTGAGCTAAATAGACTGCATAGGTACCCTTTTAATGTGTTTAATAATTTCTGCTGTTAATTTGAAACATTAAACGCGTTAGAAATTAATCACGGGTTGACCACAATTTCACTTCCTTATAACATTCACTTCATATATGAGTGGTTGTTGTGAGGTCACTCATGCTGCTAGGATTAAGACTATGGTATTAAAATAAACGGGAAAACATCAGGTATGCATTGGTACCATATTAGACATACAAAAAAATAGGAAAGTAGGCTAAATAATTCACTAAATTTAACCAAAAGTTTATCATAAAAATCTTATTTTGCATTTTCTTCACTTTTTTTCATCAGAGCACAGTTTTTCCTTGTCTTTCATATTTGCGTTTACTATCGTGGAACTGGCAAAGATCTGATGGTTGTTTATGAAGGCTTCACAGACCCAATTGATAGGGCCTAGTCATTTAGAATTAAGAATCGCATAAGGAGCAGAAATTCTTTTGAGACTTGCTGAGTATAGTGCCCTTCTCAAGAAACTGTTGCTTCCGCAACCTTTAATAATAACAATGTATCCTTTATTAGGACCACAAGCGGAAATTAAAATGTACACTGTTGTTATTACACACAGGCCTGAATTACCCACACATGCTCAGTACCTATACATGCACAATTGGGGGTTTGATGTCTTACTCTAGAGGAGGAGGTGAACTGGCACCTCTCCAGCTACCAGTCCACCACCATACTTTGGTCTTTATGTGGACTTAAACCAGCATACCTCCAGTTCCCAACCCAACTCCCTACGGACTAAGCCACTGCTTATGTTATATTTGAGTAGTTATAAGTTAGTATAGGCCTACAATATCTAATCCCCATGTTCAGGTACAGCTAGCAGCCTACTTTATCTCTAAAAGTGTTGTCAGTAATACTCTGTGCTGTTTTCTAATTACAGGTTTGTGTAATTTTAGGTTTCTGTAGCGAGTGACATTTTATTTTCACTGCAGTTGTCATGGCATTTTTAGTTTTTATTTATAGACTGAAGTTTCATTAACAAACACAACCCCAATTATCATCATTGGTTTTGAGATGTTACTTGCTGGGATTACCTTGTCTGATGGGTTACAGTATTGTGACTACAGTGTTGTGGCATAGGATCAGGACATCCTGGTGAGTGTGTCGTGCCCGGCATGGGGCAAATGGCTGGATGATGGGCCTATTTGGGAGAAAGTCCAAGGTTGTTTTTTTAGCCCCAGTCCTTCCCTGTTCTTATCTAACTTACAAACATAAACACATGTTTTGTCCTGCACCTTACCCGTTAAACGTGTAAGCAAACAAATATTCACTGGGGGAAAGGGCACCGCTGACGTCAGATGCAGGCTAGGTCGCTAATTAGCCACTCAGCTGCAGCACAATAAACAGCATGTTAACTTACTGCAAATGTCACTTCTGTCTTTTTACATGCTGGCGTGGTCCTAATCATCAATACTGCCTATATCAGCACCATATTCAATTCAACTACTGTAGTAGTGTAGTGTAAATAACCACAAATATGAAGCTGGAATTGTCAAACATTTAGTATGTTTTGTTGATAAATGACTTAACAGTAAATAGTAAAGGAAAGAAATGTTTCCTGCTTACACACACCTTAAATGAGACCTGTATTGTTTTTAGGTTCATGCTTGTATTTTGTGTTGTTGGGTTGTGTTTCTACTAAAACATCTTACATGCTTTAATGTTCAAAAAACACTAGATTTTTCTCACACTGCCTGTGGCTGCTGCACCTGTATTCACCCTCTGTCTGAGATGCTCTGTTGTAAGCGCCAGAAGCTTTTGCATTGACTCTTATCCAGTTTTAGATCACCTCTTTTATGATACACTTATTGAGGCCTGGTTGTTTTTAACTACATCTTTTAACTGGATAAACAATTTCAGCTATCGGACGTGGTTTTTACGTTGTTTTTATGAACAGCAGTGACAACACTACTAACACCACTTGGACCGCTTGGTTTTAGCCCAGTGACTAACAAACAACAAAAACTAACAAAAACCATAACATTGCCATCTATGCCCTGCGAGAATAAGATGGTCCTTAAGAAATCTTTTAAAACAATTGCGGACCTTAAGGAAGACTTCCAATGGGTCTCTGATGAGCTGAAGAAAAAGAGTCTCTTTCATCCAGCTTCATGGAGACAGTTTTTGGACAGTCCCAACTGATTTCCACTTTAAATGCATTTCGTAAAAATTTAAGAAAGTATGGGGACCATATTTTCCATATTTTAAGAACACTAGTTTCTCACATTCCTGACTGAGACTTGATTGGCCTACACCTGGCAATATGTTGTACTTTTTACTCTGTTAGGGTGACTACCTATTGTAATGCTTCACCGAATTTGGATGCTGTATATATGTATCTGTATTTTTGGATTTAATCCTTATTACTGACTGCGGGGGGTTGTTTTTTGGTTTGCTTGAATTTGTTGTTTGTTTTATTTTATACTGTATATGTAAGCAAAAAAGGAACCCTTGTTTTTATACATACTGTATATATTTTTCAACTGCTTTAGTATTGCTGTTTTGAAATTAATCAACAAACTTGGGGAAAAAAACAAACAAAGCAAAAGCCGAAAATCCGTGTAAGGAGGTTGGTTGTGGTGGTGGTGGATGGCTCAAACAACAAAGGACTTTCACCTCGGAGACCGGGGATCACATCTCGCGTGTGGCAGTTCCTTTCCGCATTCTTCTTCTCTTAACCACAGCCATCTTGTTGTTGTGGCCGGTGTGTGGCATTTCATTTCCCCAGTGTTGCGTCCCCCACAGACCACGGATTGTTTCCTGGCCGTTGTTCATTTTGTGGTGACTACCACAAAATAAACAGTCTACCACGTGTGGCGTTTCATTTCCCTGTTGTTGCGTCCCCCAGAGCAACCCTGTGTCATGGCAGCTGTCGCCGGCATGTGGTGTTTCATCTCCCCGTTGGTTTGTCCCTCAGAGTCCGCGGATCGTGTCCCGGGTCCCCCAGAGACTGCAAATCGTGTCCCGGTGGTGGTTGTTGTTGTTGGTTTGTGTTATGTAAACATCTGACATTGTAACATTATAGATATGACAGAAAAGCATAATAGGTCTCCTTTAATAGTAACAGTGTTGGTGACCCCTGCACACATATACCAGCCGTAACTGTATGCTCTTATGCCTGCAGTGAGGCCAGGTTTCTTCTATGGCACACTCAAAACACCAAACACATGTTGTACTTACTATTTACTTTTGATCAGGTCATCAACCCTGGGAATGAACATGCACAGACCGGGTGAACACAACCTTGAATCTCCCATTTAAAGGTCTTACACTTGTTTTTTTTAATTTAATATTTCAGGACAATGCATATTAATGAACATGTACAATGGTACACGTAAAAATGCCAGATTTTAGCCTGAGTGCTAATGTCCATCTCTAGTCCATGCTTACCTCTATGACACTGTTGTTTCACCACACCTAAAGGCAATGCCCTCATTGTTTACCAATCAAAGTTTCATTTTCACAGCAAGAACCTGATCCTCCAGGCTCAAACGGTCACACACTGTCTCTCGCCTTTGATAGCAGCTTTTAAAAAATGACACTTATCAGCCCTTCAAGGCAAAGTGAAGTGTGTACCTTTTTTTTGTATTTGACTGAACAAAACCAAACCTAGAAATGTCTATTTTCTTGTGCTCTTTTTGAGGTTTTCATTCTTCATTTTCACTCCATACAACAGCATTACCATTTTTCTTATCATCACATTTCAGATCTTTTTCAAATGAATAATCGGATATGAAGAAAATAATACATCATTGCATCAGTTTGGACTTGAGTGGGTTAATTTCTGGATTCCGGTGCTTTAAATCTAACACTTTTATTAAATAAAAAAGATCACTCAACAACTGGTGTTCAGAATGATATGCCAGCTGAAAAGCCTGTAAGATAAATAATCAAAGAAATCCACCAACAATTTTTACCAGTACTAACATTTATCAAAATTCACAAATCCACACAAATGGATAGAAACAGTACATAAAATAATCTGTCAACAAGTTGCCAGAGAAGAATAAACACTTAAATAAGCATTAATAGTTTTTTGTCTTTTTTTGCGTTTTATTAGTGTTTCAACATGTTCTCCTTCACTTCCCCTCAGCCCTTGGTATGGCATCAAAGCATACGTCGCACGGAGACCACTTAGAGAGCAGAGGGAAAGTGGCAGGGAAGGAGCGGGGGAGTGAAATGGAACACACCTGCCCTCTTTCACTTTCAGCCCAAACTATATGGATTGAAAGTCCATCATATTTAATATTAATTATGGCTTTCTATCCCTGTTTTTATGTTCATTATACTGTATGCCTGCGTATGTCATGGAATTTCCTTATTGTACAGTAGGCTTGTTTCTTGTATTAAAGACAAACTACAAATATTATTTATAAAAAGTAATATATGCTGCTTTTTACACATCACAAACACCTGCATAATCATTTCAATGAGGCTTGTGTCGGCTGCATGAGTTTTAGATTTAGAAATTTGTGGTCTGTATGCTAACGTCTCGCAAAAACAGCATGTTTTTCATGCTCTCAATACAGAGCATTCACTTCATTCGTTCTAAATTATCTGATAAAAGGGGTAAAAAGCTCTTCAGGCTGCAGCATTTCATATTGTAATACACTTAATGTAAAATATGCCAGCTTTCCTTCTATAATAAGATGTAGAGTAGAAGGGGAATATCAGAACTGACCATCTGCATGTAACGAGAGTATATTTTATGATATTTATAGTAAACAGAGTTTCTTTAGTTCGTCTAATTTCTTATTCTTGTTTTCCTGCCTTAACCTGGGTTTTCCTTGTAATGTCATTTCTTCTGTGCATGCAAATGCAGTGTTGCCAACACTTTCATGCACAGACGTAAACCCAACACTGCAGCAGTGTGCACCCAGCAGGTGAAAGCCCCCGACACATGGCAATAATTAGGCCCTGCGTCTTTTTCCTTTGGGACCAGCCTCCTTCTTTTTTCCTCTTCATGTGTTTTCACATCACTGATCTTCACACATGGCATCATCTTCAAGGCTGACCTACAATAAACCCCTTCTGATATCTTCTCTGTTTCAGTCTTCCCAGACACACTGTAATTCAGGCACTCACACACAAAGGGGTGTCGAGCAGAGCACAGTGCACCAAAAGGTAGTGACCGTGTAGATATCAATGAGATACTTCTCTGGAATTTCCCCTGAGGATCAATTTACTTGACATTGAAGTGAGGTTAAAGTGAAAAATAGGATTTTCACCAGTAAAGTCACAAAATCCTACAAATGTCTTTTAAAAATTCAGTCGATTTTTTTTCTGCAGGGAGAATCTAACCTGACAATAGCTCTTTGTCAATATGCATGATGCCTTCAATGTTACAAACACTAGCGTATGTTCCCATAAAATCACAATCAATGGATCAAGAAAGGATAAAGGTCCCTGACTTTTAGTTGCCAAAGTCCATAATTCAGCAATCATTGTTATTAAGCTTATCAATTTCTCACTTACTGGCTCTCTGAACTTCTCTATTCTGTTACTGAATAACAATACATTATTCCGACATGTTTATGAATATTGTTTTTTTCCTGGTATCCATATGACACGAATTTTCACAAATGTCACACCACTTTGAATCTCACACAGATACAGATATTATAAACACAGTAGTAGGATCTAAAGTCATTTCAGTCATGATGTCTAATGTCAAAAATATGTTAAGAAATCATACAAAATAACTTCAGATTTAGTTTATTCATCAGATTAGGGCTGGGTAGTATTGTCAAAATCTTCTATCCTGATATAGGTCATTGTACTGTCATGGTATAGATTGTTTTCTGTTCACTTAATAAATGAATAGTCTAGAAAAAAACGCATCTATGGTTCAGTCAGAATGTAAAACGATAAATATCGCTTTAACACAGTTTGGATGCTGGTTTTTACAACAAAATTCCAATAGAAAAAATATCTGATATACTACAGTATATGATAGACATTTCTATATTGTGTTGACAATATGCATCATCATATTGCGCAGCCTTAAATCAGATTCATACTTTCTCTTTACTATCAAGATTACTCCAGGTGATTTTTGTCTATACAGTGCAAACAGGAACTACTTTGAGCCAAAGCACAACATTTTTATATTTATCTTTTTGGTAATGCATTTAAAATGGATGTATGTAAGGGATGGGAGACAAAATGCAATACTTCATTCAATACAAAAATATTTATTTTTATTAAATTTAGTTTATCTGACACTTGAAGTTTCAGCTGTCGACATTAAGACAGATTAACTATAGTGGACACAAAGTGGGGAGGCTAGCTGAAGGGTGCAAATCAAATTACATGGTTTTGTTTTTAGACTTTATAGACTGCTATTTTAAAAAAGTGTCCCCGAGGACAGATACCCTTCATTCACTCATGTCATGTCAACATCCCGTCACAGTGTGTATCAGCAGATCCGACCTACAAGGACAAACAGTAACAAAGACTATTTGGAGAACAAACAAAGAGCATACAAATAAACAAATGTCTCTCTCCTTCTCTACCTGTATGTGACAGGCAGGCATGGAGCTCAAACAAACCTCACCCACCTCTCCTTTTGAGTTGAGTGAATGAGTCAAGTTATTTTCAGTGAAGTGTCTTTCTTCATGATTACAGGCGCACTATCTTTGCACCCAAATCCAGCAAAAAAGTAAAAGTAAGGAATATTTCAAACATTATTTTTGTTTTTCCAAATAAGATATTTAAGATTTGGGAACTTGCCTAGCTCAAACAGTGCTCTTGAATCACATTTCCCTGCTGCTCCATTTAGGCAGCTGACCTCTTTTCTATTTGTCTTTGCCTTTTAGTTCACTTTACTTTCAGCCATGCCCTGCTACGCCATGAACTATACATCTACTATTTCTAGTCATAGTTCCATTATCTTTATTGTGACAATAATTGCCACTGTTCATCACACCCCCTACCGGGCCCGTCTGACACCGCCTACCAAGAGCCTGGGTCTGTCCGAGGTTTCTCCCTAAAAGGACGTTTTTCCTTGCCACTGTCACACTAATTGCTTTCTCTTGGGGGAATTACTGGACTTGTTGGGTCTTTGTAAATTATAGAGTGTGGTCTAGACCTACTCTATTTCTAAAGTGTCTTATGATAACTCTTATGATTTGACACTATAAATAAAATTGAATTTAATTAAAAATTAAACTGTTGTAAAGTCAGATACCAACTATTAATGTGAGTGTGTGCATGCTCAGCTTTTCATGAAGCCCAATACGTGGTGTGGAATTATAACAGGTGTTAAGTGGTTCCAAAGAGGAAATAGCAAAACATAACAACAATGTCTGCCATAAAATGCCTCTAATTGTTGGTTGGCCTTAGAAACCAGCTCATCTACACCACGGCCCTTAAATCAGCTGTTTTATCTATATGTCTATACCAACTGTGCCACAAGCCTAAGTAGCATCATATATGGTAACTCAATCTGTCTAATTTCACACTTCCTTGGGTTGGCTGTGATCATCGATAGCCTTGAGTACTCAATTAAAGCCCTCAAATGTCGCATATGCTCTAGACAGCTGTCCTATAGATGATGGTTTTGTTTGTAAGCAGCAACTGAAATTAAAGTGAATCTTGTATGATGAAAAGAAAGAAGTGAGCGAAAAGGACTTTAATTTTGAAGAGTATGGTTAGCTTCAAGGCTCTTAAAGATAGGTTGAAGAGGCCGCTGCTCTTTCATGTTGAAAAGAGTCAGCCGAGGTGGTTTTGGCATCTGATATGGATGCCTCCTGTGTGTCTCTCTTTGGTTGTGTTTCAATTAGCTGGGAAACCAGTGGGCAGACCTAGAACACGCTGGAGTGATTACATACATCCCGTCTAGACATTAAACGCTTCGGGATCCACCAGAAAGAAGTAGAGGATGTAGCTTGAGAGAAGGGCGTATAGAGCATGGGCTACTTTGCTTAGCCTGCCACCGCAAAGAAGAATTTGTCAATTTAGCATTGGGCATCTGCTGCCCAATTGACTCAGGATGATAGAGTATTATTGATTGAGCAACATGTTTTATGTTATTGTGAGTGATCAATTAATCAATTATTCACTGGCATCCCTCCAAAGGACATGGCTGATCTTCTTAAGACCTTCAGGGAGGCAGCAAGTTCATGGCAACATCTGTATTAGTGTTAGCTGGATATTAAATGAATCTGACCCAGTTGAAGAGAAGATGGATTGAATTAGTAAACCACTCAGGACAGCTCTATCCTCTATCCACCTGTCCATAATTTTGCGGGATGATGTTGCTGTTGCATAGCAAGCTGGCTCTCCTGCAGGTTATTCTTGGACTCTGTTATTTCAAAGCTTTGATCGTCCTTGGCTTCCAGAATCAGATTTTAACTCTGGGTTTGTCATTATATGCCACACACACACACACCTTTTTCACTCACAAAGGCACTGTTCAGAACTTATTTTCAATTCTGCATAAAAAGCGTCACAATGTAAATTTGTTCTAATTACAAACCTGATGAAAAGCCCACAGTTTGCCTCGGGTGTCCGTTCAAACAAACACTATTAATTCAGATGAAGACTGATGTTTCACACAGGTTTGCATTTCAGCTTGTTGCAATGAACCAAACAATTACCACTCAGCATTTGAGGAATAAAGAGGGTTTATTCAAGATGAAACATACAATACATGCAGAACAAAGTCTATATATATATATATATATATATATATATAT
>NC_045734.1:12545159-12546987 GCF_008692095.1 Etheostoma spectabile
ATATATATATATATATATATATACTATTAAAAAAACCTTGTTACTAAACAACAGGCACATAAGTATGGATTGTTTTGAGCAGACCTACAAATCTGCTGATCTGAGGTGAAGGCATTGCCCTGTGTGTTTATGTGTACGTGTCTATGTGTAAGTGTGTATGTGATTTCATTTCATCAGTTCAAATCCCTCTTTGTACTGCACAGTGTCAGTGATGAAGGGCACCGCCATTATTCCCCATGGTTTGTTAGAGAGAAGTGGCCTAGCTAAGATGACAAGTAGTGGACATAGCTATAGCTCAGTGCTGACTGGCTAGCAAGTTGACTGATTAAAAAAATGTGCTGAGTTTAGGGTGTTGGAGCTGAGAAGTCCAGTGTGCTTAAGGGGATCTAGTGTGTTCTCATGCTCACAGCAAATCATTCTGACTGACCACGACTTAAAGACAAAACTGGTTTTGTATATAAAATTCTATTTCTGTTATTTTCCCCTAGTTACACATCCCCACCTGTATCAGTGGTTGTCATTAGGCTATTGTATGAAAATAGTACAAAGGGCAGACAACACACAAAGCTGTAGTATGAGCAACAATTGGAATTGAGGCTAATGTGTTATTTGATTTTTCTTTCAAATATCTTATTTATTGATTTATGTATGTAAATTCACAATAAAACTGTTAGGGTGGCACCATTATGGCCAAAGTTATTATCACAATTGTTTTGATCAATATTTAGATAACAATGTATTCATAATGAGTATTTATTGATTTTAGGGAATCAAAATGTTATTGCACTTTTACATTTCATGTTCATTTAGCCTACCAAAATCGTTATCACAATTAATATTGGATTAATTGCCCAGGATAATAACTTCACATTTTTATTTATTTACTTTGGTTGTGCTTGAAAACAGCCCCTGTCAATTGTTGATTCACTTTCTTGTGGACACTTTCATTTTGCATATTATACTTTTTCAATGAGAAATTAACTATTCATCAGTCAAAAAAAAGAATATTACATGACATTTGAATTCATAATTCTGCTGTGAAATGGCCTACGCACATTCTTTTTGAAATATACTTTTTGTTAAGGAAAAATGTTTTGTGTTTTTACGCTATCGATCATTGACTTCCATTGCTGGTTTAATAATATTTTCATAGTAGTTACCATAGAAATAAACAAATGTATTGAATGGTTTAAAGATGGTTAATAAGAGATTCATAGTTTCAAAACGTTCCTGAACAATAACCAATTGTTTATTATTGATAGGGGCAAACCATATTTTCAGACTTGTTGACCAAACAAATAAAACAACTTGGGAGGGGTGCTAGGACAAGGCAATCTTCCTTGTTAAACCTACTTTGTAACTTTGTAACTAACTTCAGAAAAGAAAGTTCAGCTGTTTCATACATTTATTTTGAGTTGAGGGGGTCTGTCAGCAGCAAGAAAAGCAAACGTATCCATCTTAGCAAAGCACCAAATTGGATAGGACCATGCCAAGTCTGTCTCGGGCAGCCTGCCAACAGAGAGCAGAGGCAGGGCTTTAGGGCTGAAGCAATAAAAATAAAAGAAAACAAATTATATTTTAGAGTGAGGTGAGAAAGAATGCAGTAGGAGAAAACATTGGTACACTCCAGTATGTGCTAAAAAAGTCTTTAAACTACTAAATGTAGCACCCTTAAGCTATGGAAGTCGAACACCCTCGATTTGGGATGCTGTATCATCAAGCTACTTTTTTACATTGTTTGTGCTCTGTGTTGTCTCTGTTCCTCTTTCCTTCTCTGTCATTTCTATCCTTTCTCTCTCTCACACAAGCACACACACACACACACACA
>NC_045734.1:12546997-12547697 GCF_008692095.1 Etheostoma spectabile
CACACACACACACATACACACACACACACACAGTAGTTGGGAAAACATCCAGCTACCATGGTGAGAGTGACTAATGACCCCTTTCACAGCACAAACACCACATAATCAGAGATGCTGAGGATCTGTGTCTGCCCGCTGTCTTCTTTGAGTAATTACGCCAGGGACTCAATTAATCTACCACCCAACAATCAACCCAGCTGTATACGTGTTGCCCATTGCAGTGTTGCAGTATCTTGGTTCAGAGATGAGTGCGTCATATTTTCTGTTGTAATCCTGTGCTGCTTTTTATGAAAAGCAATCAGTAGCATATACAAATATACATAAAACATATTTTTTTAATTTGGAGATTTGATTTGTAGCAACTCTTGACCTAAGGCTATGTCAGTTCTGCAGGTGAACAAATACCAATAGAGCTTATATTTATGGGGGTTTGGCTGAACACCTAATACAAACCAGTAACAATTAAAAGCTGGAAATGCATTGTAGCTTTTGTTCAAGCTTCCTTACAGCAATGCAGTTCAATGAATTTGTCTTCAGATTGTTAGGGGGCCATTTGTTCATACTTTAGAAGGAGATTCATGATGGGCACTTTGGTCTGTTTGGCACTTTTTTGATAGGCTGTAAAGTTTTGCAGAGATTGAAAGCAAACAAAAGTGTGTTGTGGACATGTGGTATCTTACATCAGCAATACCCCCCCCCC
>NC_045734.1:12547707-12548479 GCF_008692095.1 Etheostoma spectabile
CCGGCCGTGAATTTATTTTCTGAACACATTTATGATAATCTCTTGCTTATTATTTATTACTCAATTACAACAATTTATTATTTGTATAATGTTGTTTTCCTCTTGCATGATTTTATTCCTCCAGTTCAATGGCTCAGAGAGAAGTCCAAATGCACAACATAGCTTTATATTAGTGCCTACACAAATCTACAGTTGTGTTTGACAGGAGTGAAAGATATTTGCATATATATTAAGTCAGTGACTTAATATATAATGCCCACAATGCAATTCAGTACATGGTTAAAAAATAACCGCATAAGTGAAAATCATTTCCAAAAGTTTTCTTTTTCGAATCAATCAATTCATAATCAGAACTTTAGCCCATCACAGTGGTAAAACCGACAATATTGTTATGGTTTTGGTGTTTTGTCTAGTCTTAGTGTGGTAGCCGGTTTTCCTTTCTTAATTTGTTAGCCTGGTTGTCTGGCATGTCCTTTGTCTTGTCTAGTTATACTTCCTGTCTTGTGTCGTTCCGTTAGTGTCTGTTCTGTTTCCTGTTTAATTTTGACCGTCTGGGTTTTCTGTTTTGTTGTGTCTAGTTTTACTTCCTGTGTTTTCTCGCTCTTGTGATTACCAGATGTTTTCCACCGGTTTCCCAGCCCTTGTGTCACCTGCCTCCCTCATTACCCAGTGTATTTAGTCTTTGTGTTCCCCTTGTCCTCGGTCAGATCATTGTAGTGTTACTGTGTGTGTGTGTGTGTGTGTGTGTGTGTGTGTGTGTGTGTGTGTGTGT
>NC_045734.1:12548496-12550980 GCF_008692095.1 Etheostoma spectabile
TGTGTGTCTGTGTGTGTCTGTGTGTGTCTGTGTGTGTCTGTGTGTGTCTGTGTCTTGGAGTTTAAGTTTATGTTTTGAGATCCTGTCTGTTGGTTCTGGCATTAGTTTTTTTTTTTGCCTGTTGCTTACTGGACTCATTTTTTGGTATGCACTTTGTTTGTTTTTTTTCTGGAATAAACAGAGAACAAAAGCAGCTACAAGACTTCCACCTACTCTCTGTATTTGGGTCCACCATTCCCCGGGAACATAACAGATATTCAGTTTACTTAAAAACAAAGAAATGGCAAACCTTCACATTTAAGAAGCTGGAACCAGCCTTTATTTGAAACCTAAATTTACTTTAAAGGGATTACCTAAATTGCATTATAATAATCATGAATAATTTAATTATACTATTAAATCAGTTACAAGGAACTTCTAATTTGTGTTGATTCTAGCAGCATCTTTGGACAAAAGTGGTAGAGTTTTTACCTCACCTGTTATCCTAAAGGTCTTTTGTGGCGGTCACAAGCCAAAGCATTAGGAAGAGTTTGTTGTAGCAACCAAAGTAATGATAACTAGAACTGCAAGAAGTTATGACCCGCGCCCAAGTCCCCCGGCAAAAATCCTCTCCAACGGACCGCGGAGGCAATGCAAGTCGTTTATGTAGCGCATTTCATGTAACCCAAGGGAGCCTTACACAAGTACAGGGGGACAAAAAGAAAATATTAGGCTAACACAAATAGACTGAAAAGGAATAAAAATTGGGCGCTAAATGGAAGGGGGACGTAAATTCACGTATATTAATTTTAATTGATAATGAGCTTCAACTAGCTGATTATCTCACACATGCTGTCTGTAGGAAGTAATGTTAGCACATTGTGTGTTATTTAGACTCTGTTGCAGTGCTGTCACAGTGTAGACTTGCTTTATAATCTTAGAAATGTGTAACACCAAAACACTAAAAAAATAAACCGCAATTAGTGCATTATCGCCTCACTTTAACTCTTATTTTGTCATCCATTTTATGAATTGTACATTGATTCACAGTGCTAGAAAAAAGGTACTCGCCTTACACTCAGACGAGTATAATTCAGCGTCTGCGGTTTAAAACAAATCTAGCTGCGAAAGCACATTTTTGATGAATTATACATATTTTATAGTCTATCAGATGGATTACAGCTCCATTCATACCTGGCTTTTCATGCGACAGGTATTTGTCTAGATTGTCCGCAGATGTGGTTAATCTACATTACTATATTGGTTATGAAGATTTTTTCTTTGGCAGCCAAATGTTAATCCAATCACCCTTTCACCATGCTTTCCAATATGCAGATTGCCTTGGCCTGGACAGCACTGCTGCCCATGAGTCTCATCCAGAGCAGGAAATTATGGTACCACTCTCGTTGAAAGTGCTTAAGAGGGCATATGAGATGAGAATATAGAGACCTAGCTCATTTAGTCAGAAGTGATTTACATATTATACAAAAGATCAATAACCATATGGTGCCTTTTTTCTACTATAGTGGTGGAAACATGCTTTTACCTGTATCAAGTAATGTACTGTTTTACATATATGTGGTTTTCCATTTTAATGTAGTTAATTTCAGTAGTTTCCATTTTTTCCTGCACAATTTGCATACATTTTTTTATTTTCAACCACTTCAAGACAGCACATATGTTGTGTCCATTGCCAGAAGGACAAAATATCAAGTAATTAAGATGCTGTGCCCACAGCATCTTATTATTTGATATTTTGTCTTAAAAGTCTATTTGGAAATGCAAACAATAAACAAACTTTCTCAGCAGGCTTGTGCTGCAGGAGGACTCAGGCTGTGTATCATCTTTGATTAGTTGTCAATCACATTGCAGAAACAGAAAATACACCTGCTGTAAAATCTTTAATGTGGAAAGTGGACAAGCAAGCTAGCGTTAGCATAACATTCCTAATAAATATAGTGGCTGGAGACTTGTCTGGTCAACATAAATGCAAATGTCCAAGACAGCCCAGGGCATAGTAAAATATTACCTGTGCTCGTCCTCCAGTAAATTAGGTTACCTTGTGATTTGCTGTCAGTCTTTTCAGCAAACCTTTCAATCTACCAGCGGCCCTACTGTTTATTGCTCTGGGTTCCCTTCCTGCTTGAACTTTTTCCCTCTTTTCTTCTATTAAATTCTGCAATGGAAACATGTTTGAGATGTATGTTCGAAAACTTTCCCTTGGAATACACATACTCATTTTAAGACAGCCCCTAGTTGTCTGATAATACAAGCTACAGTTTACATTTTACGAGGTGATAGTCTTTCTCCCCCCTCATTCTGACAATTAATTTAGGCAACAGCACACAGTCATTGCAACCAAATAAAAGACAAAAAAAGTTATAAAGCTTTTCTCAAGAACTAAACGTGTAAAATTCAATGAATAGCAAGAACTGCATGGTCCTCACAAACACTTCTCTATAGAGATAATCAACACACACACACACACACACACACACACACACA
>NC_045734.1:12550990-12551909 GCF_008692095.1 Etheostoma spectabile
CACACACACACACACACACACACACACACATACACACCTACCATAGAAACCATAGAATAATTTTTAAAGCCACAACCCTGACATGATTTCAAAAGAGAAGTAATGATATCTATTTAGTTTAGCTGGTGTCAACATTTCCCACAAACTGGTGAGGTTACATTTGAGCTGCAATACAATTGTCAGTGTCATCAATATCAAAATGGCCCCACACACCTGATATGGCTATTGCAATATTAAACTCTTTGTGAGACACAAACACACTTATGACTCAGCCGGTGACACAGGCTTTGGTTGTTTGAGCTTTTGTTATGGGGAGCAGATTGTGTATTGTTGAGAGGTGCCAACTGGAAAGTGTCAGGTGAGTAGGTGAAGAGTGGAGGCATTAATGACTTCAGAGCAGTGGTGCTGCCTTGGCCCTTCACTCAGGGAATGTCCTCTGGACCAGGAGGACCAGGTTCTGACACGACTCTGGGCAAGCTCAGTGTCTTCATTCTATTCTGCTGTATGCAGGATGGCTGTTGCCTTCAGCGCAGGGGTATATCTTCCCCAATAAAGACATGTAGAAATGGTTCAAGGTCTGCAGCAGCAGGGAGGTCTGTCTCCTGGGAGATGTGGTTTGCTTCTGAAGAGCTTTTCCAGATGGTGTAGCTGTGAGTGTAACTCAATCACTGTTCCTCCCAGAAGCACCAACCTAGAAGAGGTAGCTGGCATCATCTGCAGCCAGTTAGCAGTGCTTTGTAAGGGACGTCACAATAACATTTTCTCCTCTCTTTCTCAGTCTTTTGATATCGAGCCTGCAGATGCTGATTTCCAATTTAACAATAACGTTTTCCTCAACCTTGTCTCCTAGAAATGTTTATTACAACTAAATTGCAACAACAGATATGTTTTGAAGAACATGTAATGTCACCTGAGTATT
>NC_045734.1:12551919-12565470 GCF_008692095.1 Etheostoma spectabile
TAAATACAAGGAAATGTCATTTAACATATCTGGCAAGTTGCAAAGATATTGATCCTGCATACATAAAACGATAATTGACTTGTTTTTATTAGATTTATGGCAAAATATTCACAACACAATTTCTTGGAGATGGGGTTACCTCAACAGTGCAAAATTAGCCTAAAGATGGCTTACTTTACAATTGCTAACCAATCCAGATAAGATAAATGAAAACCGCTGAATATTCCATTGTCTTGATTGTTATTTTCTATAGTGTTTTGTATAATGTCCATTGGAGGAATGTCAGTGTAGTTCTGTCATGGCAGGAAGGTTTGCACACTATTTGAACCGCCTCTCTATCTTCAGCATGAATGAAAGTGTATGAAAGGTCAGATGCAAATAGCACCTCTTTGGAGAGGTGGTGCACCTGAAAAACGTCACAGAATTATAAATCAATTAATGTGAGAAATTAATACATCAGTTTATTTAAAATACCAATACTTATGCACATGACTAAAAATAGTGTGCCTATTACTTTCGATAAAACATTCTTGACACTGTTTTTATACTGCATTACTTAACTGACACAGATGGAGGTCTGCTCCTTGTAAGGAGTCCTCATGCTCCAATTATTTCCCCTAGAGCAAGGGTCTTCAACGTTTTTTAAGCCGAGGACACCTTAACTGAAAGAGAGATAGAACAAGGACCCCCCTACTACTCCTGCCATCAGGAACTTGAAGAAAATACTAGCCAATCCTGACCAATCGTAGTTCCTGCTGCCTCTATGTGGCATCTCTGTAGCCGCAGTACCCCTGACATGTTTAATTTTTTATGAAGAGTCAAAGGGCATGTAGCTAACGGCTTAGCTACATAGCCTATATAACTGCTAGTACAAGAGGCATAGTATCTCCTTAATGAGCAAGTATAAGTTAAGCTTTACATTTGCAATGGCAATCTAGTGGTAATAAATGTAATTTCTAGGAGACAGGGTTGGCAAAGGGGAACAGTTGCTCTAAACCGTTACACAAAATATTACTCTTAAACTCTTGTAACTGCAAATTATAATTTAACCACCTTAAACTAGCACAACTTCAACACCAAAGAATAACAAAAACAAGACGTTTTGTTCTAATGCTCTCTAAATGCCCGCATAAACTGTGTGTGTTTTGCTCCTTGCTTTAAAAAGAACTGTACCTTGTACTGACATTTACTTTGTGTGATTAGTACAGTTTGGGGACTTTTAATTCCCTCTCCATATTTCTGATTCCTGCATTTAGTTAAGATAGGAAATCATGAGTCAGACATGTGCTGAACTAATCAGTTGAGTGAAAAGGGAGGGATATTTGAAGAAATAAAAAAGAATCAATGTTGTCCTAGAAAATGAGATTCTTCTTAAAGCTTTGGAGAGTTGGGCTTAACCTAAATCATGAATCACTTGTTAATTAAGCTCTCAGTAAATTAATTTATTTGCACAAAAATAAATCATTTCCTCTATTGAGATGAAGATGGCCAGAT
Organism: Etheostoma spectabile; assembly: GCF_008692095.1. Taxonomy (NCBI): domain Eukaryota; kingdom Metazoa; phylum Chordata; class Actinopteri; order Perciformes; family Percidae; genus Etheostoma; species Etheostoma spectabile. The sequence continues at coordinate 12,553,414 of NC_045734.1, forward strand.
GAAAAAGCAATCTGGTGTATTTCAGTGCAGTTCTAATTTAAATGTCAGGCCCTAAATTGGTATTCATTTTAGATCTAAGTGAGAAATCAAAACAAACTTGACTGAAAACTAAACTTTTGTTACTGTCTAATTAGTGAGTCATTTTCCATTCTTCTGATTTTTGCACCTTACATTGACATTGTATAGGCCCAAGTGGATGTTTATCATTTGCAAATAAGTGGCATGTGTTCTAGGAATTGAAATTAATTGATTAATTATATTTACAAAATGTCAGTAAAGTTACATAAAGCTGCTTTTGAAATGTATCCTTAGCAAACCTTCTGTGCTTTATATTGGTCTTCTGCTGAATTTTTTTCTGTATAGTCTGGCCTGTTTGTTTTTTTGTTAAAATAATAATAATGTTGTCGGACACTTGTCAGTGGCAAAACAAGCACTTTTATGAAGGTAAATACAAGCTGGAAAATTACTAATTAACATTGTAGCTTGTTTCACTGCTGCCGAGTGCAGCGATCTTGCTTAATGCTGGACCAATGTCAAAGATTGTTGTTCCTATCAAGTCACTTAGACAAAAAAACATAGGAAAATAGGTTCCAGGTTGAAAAAAAAGGGTAGTTACCCTTTAATGGGGCCGTTTTTAACCCAAACCACAATCTTTTTTTCTAATCCTAACTATTCGTTTTGGTGCCTAAACTTAATGGTTGTTGACATAACGGTCACTTTTTGTTGGCTAAACGGCAACGACCGGGACCTCATGGTGCCCTGTACCTGGCTCACAGTCACCTTTTCTCAGCAAAATGTAACTGTAAAGATGGCTTAACTTAACTGTTATGTGACCGGTCATCACGTGATCGCCCGACAGTCAGTGTAATTTCGTAGTAATATACAAACCCGTTAATGAGAATGTATTGCATACTGTATCATCAAGTAACACAGGGACGTTGATAACAGGATGATAACATGACTCATAAAAAAAAAGAGCCCAGACGTTTCACTCTCCATCAGAGCACATTGACAGTTTCATATAGTGAAAGCGATACATGTAAGCGATACATTGGAGATACATGTAAAAACATTAAACATATCTCATTCTTTGCTTGAATTATGCTCTCTGTTTAAATGTTGGTAGTTAAAAAATACATATAGTATAATATATAGTCCCTTAAGATATTAAATAAGTAATCAAAACCTGTATTACTATGAAAAATCTGTCGAAATGTGCCGTATTCTGTCAGACAGCATAGAGTTATTAAATGTGACCTGTTTGGATCTAGATCACATGGGAAATCACCTAAGGTCCAACTTCCATCTTGAGAAATGACTTTGTGATTTAGAGTGGTGATATAATACCCTAAATCTGGTGCCATGTGTCCTGTCCCTGTTTCCCTGTATCTGCAACTTATATCATGTCTTGTACTCTGCCTTCTGTCTAATAGTCTAATAATAAATAAAGTTATCTATTTCTGTTCTGTCCTGTGCACCCTGGTATTACACAGGGCAGGACAAAGTCTTTGACCCGAATAAGAGTAAACTGTATGTCAATAACCAAGTAACTACATAAGCCTAACCCAACATAACCTTATCTTTTGTTTCTACTGCGTTCTTTTTCAGAAATCAATGAAATTTAAAGCAAAAGTCTTCTTCTTAAACAAATCATGAAATTGGTACTGTTCCAAATGTGTTGACAATGTTGCTGATTCTCATATTTCTGGTTAGTCTTAATTTCTTCTGTTGTAAACTCCAAATTCAAAGCCCCCAAAACAACAGTGAATGGATCCTCTGTATGTAGACAAAGCCTGATATACTCCTCTTTGCCATTGTTGTCTAAACATTTTCCTTTATCACAGCAAACATGAACATTGTAGTTTATTTTGGGTTAATCCCACATACACTCTTGCTGCTGCCAACACCCCAAAACAGCTATCAATCCACACTTGAAATATTTCCCAACAAATGTACTTTTTGCTCCTGTGTAAGTCTACACAGTTCACTTCCTTTTATACACATATCCGATGAAAAACATTACATTTGTTTTTTGTACAAATAAGGGTAAATTTCTGCTGAGGTCAAACTAACTTGGTACACTGCAGAGGGTATGACACAAATGGTTTAAGCTTTGCTGTAGAAATTAATTAATACATATAAATAATTACTAAATCTTATAATATGTTGGTGCAACCAAACCAGCCAGCTATTAAACTAAATATACTGTAAAAGTATACGAGCACCGTGGTTAGCCCTTCACAGCTACATTCTATGCTAGACCAATCATAGAAGTGCAACAATACCCGTCTGCTAATCAGGTGGTCAGATTCATGAAGCTACCTTTTCTAATCAGCCTCAGCCCACAGTGGCTTCTCCAAAGACACTGAAGGCAATTAGTTTAGAAAGCATTACTTGACATTTAACTCTGCACTCCCCCCACCCTTTGCCATGAGCTAGTGAATTGCTGACATTTGAAGCAGACTCAGGTGGCTGAAGACTGTAATTTTACTAAAACTGAGCTTGAATTCAGGGCTCAAACCTAGACGCCAACTTATGCTACACAAGCAGCAGAGCGAGTGATGTGAGGGGTCAGATGTCAGATTGGCTCCACATAGAGTCCAAACGCAATCGCTGGGCTAAACTGAGGAAGTAAAAGTGTGACCATCAAATTAAATGAGACAAAGCAGCTACACTAGGAAGGTGCACAGCCTACATGTATGGCTCTTTTCTGTAGACCGGGGGTGGGTAGTCGTGTCATGCTCTGTGGTTATGATGTGCATTTCAGCTTCACCCTACCAGCTGGGGATAACTATGCTGACCTGCAAGATTATTATCTTGTCTGGAAGCTGAGCCATATTACGGTGGTCTCCACCCTCAACTGAGTTGTGTCGTTATTGTAAAATGTTTTGACTTACAGTATTTAATATAGGAGGGAGGGATGTATGAGGAAGGTTTACTAAATTTGTTAAACCCACATTTAATCCAACTTTACCATGGTGTCCCAAATATTTAATCAGTTGCCAGTTTATTAGAGACAAACAGATCAACCTAATACAGTGTAATACAACATTTCTGCAATAAATCCTAACTTCATGAAGGTTATAATGATCAGTTTTAGTTCAAATGGTTTTAAAGAGGTGTTGATTCAACCTTATAGTCATTTTTGAGGCTGTAGATTGTGATTATGTTGAATTTTATTGCATTACTGTATGCTGAGAGGTGTTTCTATTATTTACTATTTATGGGTTGAACATAGCTGGGTGTAAATAATGAACTGGATGTGGATTCTACATAGTAATTCTACATACTAATTATTAGATGGTTTTGAGTATGCATTGGATTCACATTGGGAAGGTGACACACTGAAGTATACATCAACAGACAGTAAGACATAATACATGCGATCCATTTTTGGGTATGATGCTGGCTCACACTGTTCATCCACAATGGAAAGCACAAAAGAAAAGAAGGAACTGTTCACAGCTGGAAGAATAAGCACAGAAATCTAAAGAAACATTTTGATGTCATAAGTTTTATCTGGCAGTAAAATTTCAAAGTCACAGTGGGATTGATGTTCAACGTTGCACACATTTTATAGTACGAAATGCTAACATGGTCACTTGCTTTGTCTGTCTCTCTTTCTCTTCTAGTCTTTCTTTAGTCAGGAAGTCAAGTCAGTTTGGAAAGAAATGAACGTTAAAATTAAAAACAATGTTCATACCCAGAAACACTAACCAAAGCCTAGCTATATTTGAACCCAATCAACCCAGGTTAGATGACCAGATCAGATCGACCACCAACATAAGTCTAACCTGAGTTGTCGTGCTGTTGTGTAGAATATGAAGTTATATAGTGATAGTAGTTGCAAACCTATATCCAGGGATTTCACACTTTCTTGTCTACATATCCCTTCCTCTGATGAATTATTTTCATTCACAAAAAGTATCACCCCCCTCTCCTTCCCTCTCAAAGGGATCATCTGCTTAACTTATAGACTATGTCGTACCTAAAATGGAAGTTTAGGAAAAATATTGTTGTTTGGATTTAACACTCCTTAGGAATGAACGTGCATGTCCTGGGTAAAAGCACTGTTTTTGCCGGGAAGTGAACGCTCTCTCGCTCTCTGACTTGAAACCGCAGTGTTTTGTGTTGACACAACGTTGTGCTATTTCCTTTTGAAATTATATTGCGTTGAATATTTTTCATAAATGTATGTGGGTCATCGTAATTGTTACGAGGAAGTACATAAAATAAGGCAAAACGCAACAACAAACAAAAAGTAAACAAAAACAATTTCAAAATGTCATCAAAATCAGAGTTTTGTTAGAATTTCGTCTCTATTTTTATATGCTTCCCTAAATACTTATTATTGATTATACCATCCCACCCCTACCAACCCACTCTCTTCCCCTAACCCACCCTACCATCCGCCCACCTCACCCACCCTCATCCCCATTTACCTGCCTACCCCACCAATTGCTGGTCCTCAATCAAGACAAGTCCAACAAACATACACACACACACACACACACACACACACACACACACACACACACACAACCACAACAAATACAACAGCAAATAAAAAATAACTAAAATAAATAAAATAAAATAATGAAGGGGGTTCTAAAGACATACTCCAGAGGGCATTATACATTTGGCTCCATTGACCATTAAATTGTTTATTTTTATTTTTGTTCTTTGATATTGATCTTTCAATACACAGATAATACTTATTAAGGCCTTCCAATTCTCTATTGAGGGTGCTGCCTTATTTTCCCAGTTTTGTTATAATAGTTTTTTAAAGATAGAGGAAAAAAGTATCTGCCAGCTAGTTGGATATCTTATCTTATCCTCTATATAGGGTTGGTCAGTAGATGATGTCATTGTCCATCTGGGATGGCTCTGATGTTGCAACAGACATCGTAATGCTGCAATAATACTTCACTGCAGGTTTACAGTGACACTAATGACATTTATTGCATGCTTTAAAATCAATTCTGATTGATAAACAGGGCACATATTGGTGGACACTCAGGAAGTAATTGCATACTGCCTCTGGACAGAGAAAGACGGACAGGAAAAGACTCAGAAAGACTCAGAAAGTTCAGTTTAGTTTAACTGCGAGTGGGTGTGTGGTGTGTGGTGTGTGTGTGTGTGTGTTGTGTGTGTGTGTGTGTGTGTGTGTGGTGTGTGTGTGGTGTGTGTGTGGTGTGTGTGTGTGTGTGTGTTGTGTGTGTGAAAAGAGAGGGGGGGAGGAGAGGCACTACTGGTACAGTTATGAATGCCCTCATTATGTAAAAACACACAGATGACATCCTTTTATTCTTAATGGTCATTCTTTATACATTGCCCAACCCTATTGGTAAATAATATAATTCCCTTGGGGGATGTTTAAATTGTATTTTAATTCATTTATTATATTATAATATAATATATTTATATACTAGTTAATACATGTATTGGATACTTCATTACCTGTTGCCTTTATGTGCAGTAGTTTAGCCCTTTTGTTGAATTGTTATTTATATTTTGTTAACTAAATCCAAGTCATTTTTTCATCAGACAGTACTTAACACTGTACACATTTCTCTGCTATTTCAGTACTTTGTGATGCAGTATATGTACTTTGTGTGTGTGTGTGTGTGTGTGTGTGTGTGTGTGTGTGTACATTCTTAGTAGTTTGCATTGGGTTGCAGAATGACTGGGGGTATCAAAGTGAATATAAGAGCAGTTTATAAATTAAACATAATTATGCATCACATTTGATTTTCATTCCCTACCATTTCCAGTTAGTTACATGATGCATCTTACTGTAAATACCTTAACATAGAATAGAGCAGGACTGATTCTTCATACAGATTGAACGAATTGAAAGGGCTATAATGGACAAATACCAGGAATTAAAAGGCTGGATTCAACATAATGATTCTACAGAATAGTTGGGCCACACATTGGAAATACCCACAAATATGATGGATTTGTCTTTTTAACCATCTCTCAGGACCAATAAGTGGCAGCTCTTCATGGGCTCATATCAGGATTTTTCCCCAGTGTGGGATTAATCAAATCTATATTATCTTATATACAACAATTTTCTGTCACATTGTTTTCTCTAATTAAGATTAAAAGAAACCATTACTTTGTAACTGACAAAGTCCAGAAGCAGTAACCATGAGCCATGCTGCAGTGTCTTCAAACAGACTTTGTTTTAGTTCCGATTATTAGGAAGTCCGATTAACAGAGGTTAAGAGGGAAACTGTGACCTTTCTCTATTAAGTTTCTGCTTTCAAACTTTGGTGAAGATGAATTGGCATTAAAATTTTTTACAACTAATCATGAAATCCACTACTTCCAAAAACTTAGAAGTAAAAGTTTGATTCCTGAATGTGACTTATGAGTAATTGTGTTTCAATAAATATAAATCAATGTGTGTTATATATAATTTACTGTATATGAATATGTCATGAAGTACTGCCCAGTTCACTCATTTGATTGTTCCTCGCTCCTTTTTTGCCCTGGAAATCTTTCCGGTCCTTCGTCCTGATTGCAACATGTGAGGCGGAAAATCCCTGTTGCGTCATGCGAAAATCATAGTTTGATGTTTACATAATTTCCACTTTCATTAAAAAAAATTAAAAATTTCTATGAATTATAACACATTCTAATAATAACCAGAATTATTAAATTATAAATTAGCATACAGATCCTCTCAGAGTATTGAGATATATATCAACAAATATAAATGCAGATCAATAAGAAATTGGTTTCACTGATCTGCACAAAGGACAGAATGCAGGTTCTGGATAAATGAAAAGGTGTTTGTCAACAATGTTAAGGGGGCAAGGGTTATGGTTAGCGTTGTATTCTATGTATTCAAATGTTATGGCCCTTTAATAGTATGCCCTCCACTTTAATAAGGCAAAACCACTCATATTTCTTTTTCTTTTTTTTCAGCAGTAGGGCGACATTTCTTTACTTTGGTGCTTGTTTTTTCATATATATTGAATCAATTCTGGAAAAAGGGAAGGTAAACAAAAGCTCTCACCCAGCCTTATCCCTTTCTGACATCGGCGTTTTTTTTTCTTAAAGGCTCAAAGACCCATAATCCTAATATTTGTCCATTGTCGACCTTTGAAGATTCTTTTTACAAGCTCAAACTTTATTCCACAACTTTGATTAAAATGTCTGCTTGGTGGATGGTGTCTTGATGTTTAATTACTTAAAGGAGTTTTTGCTGATTTCAATCCAGCTCTGTGTCATGGAAGTGTGGGCAGTGTGAGCAGATGAACATTCTTACACCTAATTCCCTATTAAACAGAAAAACACAACGTACGCCTTCTGAATTCTAGTTTCTCTCTTTTACTAAACACCGGGGGTGTGACGGATAAAAACATGAAATGAGAAATACTCACCGGCAAATATTTCACATCAAAATTATGCCGGCAGCGACGCAAATTTACGACAGTTGTTTAATAAATGTTTGAATATTTACCTCAGTTCATTTACCATGGCCAGTTAGGATGTCGGTGGGACAGTTAAAGGTCCTTCTGAAAATGAAAAAAACGCTTTAAAGTAAATTTTTCGGGGCTAAATTACGTAGTATTTGATCAGTGCATTGACTCACTTACTCCCCAATACCGAGGCATTTCCGATACTGGCATCCGTATTGAAACAACTCTAATCATTACCTGATAATGAAGCTAGATGAAAAGTTAAGGGATCGCCAAAGTGATTACCATTCAGCTTGAGGGGGACATGAATGTGTGTACCAGATGTCATGTCATCCTAATAGAGGCACTAGAGGAAGGATCACACAAGTAAGTAGGTTTTATCTTCTGGCAACCATCACGTCTGTACGTTATTTCATGGCAATCTGTTAAATAGTTGTTGAGACATTTTAGTCTGAAGCAAATGGAATGTGATTTGTATCCAAAATGTAATCCAATTGGCATTACATTTCCAAGATGATATATTTGCAAATGCAGATTATTAGTCGTGTATGAATGTGTTATTTTCTTTGGAAGACAGCTATCTTTCTGTTTCATAGTATCACACAACATGTTTTAAAACATCCTGGCTTTTAATGTTATTGCAGAGTGAAGGCTAATCAAAGTCTCTCCTCTATGATGTGTGTTTCTTTGATTTTACAAAGAGCATCTGATTGTCTGACCTGCAAAGTATGCTGTAAGCCAGAAGATAGCAGTGCATTGTGTCATATAATTAGTGGTTCTTTTGCATGTTAAAGTAAATAGAGATCCCAGGTGGCTAGGAGACAGCCAATTAACTTTCTCCTCTTCTTTCTGTTAAGGCATACTCAGCTTCTGAGGGAATAATTTACCCCTTCTTTCTTCAGATATAAAGACAGTCAAGTGTGTGTAACTATTATTTACCCCGCTACATTCATTCATTTGTCTGCACTGTCATGTCACAGGCAAAAAAAAGCTTTGTGTTCTGTTTGAGGATCAGGTATTAAACATTGCTATAGACAGGGCTTAATGTATTCCGGCACCGTGCCGGATCCCCAGCGTGCAGCCGTGAGAGAAAAAAAACTTGCATGCAGTTTAACATTTTCGAGTCTATTGATTTCACCTACCAATTATAGGAGAGGAACGCAGCTCTAACTAACGTTACAAGCCTATCAGAAGCAGAGCAGGATGGGTCCTGGCAACACAGTGTGATTGAGTTACATACGTCACGTTAGTGTTGTCAGTGAAAACATGGAGCACAAGTTCATGAAGCCTGGGGATTATATCCTACCCATAAAGAAAGGACTCAAAAACAAATGGCGCTTGGCGTAGATAGGAGTAGGTATTTTGGCAGTTGGTGCTAGAGACTGAGAGAGCATGGTGATTGTTTCTGCCCATTTTGTTCGAGGAAGCTATTATATGCCAGCAGCGGTAAGAAAATGCTTGCTCGTCATGCGTTAGACCCCAGTCATAAAGCCGCTGCCCATGCGCTCAAAGTTACCACGACGTTGCCAGGAGCTACTGTTAAAGCTGACTTAAAAATACGTTTGTGCACATTTATTGTGGAACATGGCTTGTCATTCACAAATTCACAGCCACTGATCACCCTGTGCAAAAAAACTATAGAAGACAAAAAAAGCATTAACTAGTGTGTCAGATTCAAATCAGTATGCAGGTCAAAATGCATGTTGGACGAAAAAAGACTGGCCTTGAAACCCAAGCAAGGAAGGATAACCTATACCTCCTGGATGTATCTGGAGACATTGTGCACATGGTTTCCATGGTCTGCCAAGGCCCTAATGAGTCCATTCAGCTCAGAAATGGAACATTTCTGCTCCGATGTCTATTATGATATTGAGAAGTCGCCAAAACAGAAGGAGATTTTCTCAGTTTCAGAGTCTGTTCCATCTTTCTTCCAAGAGTTTGATAAGACCAATTAGCAACCGATTTCTTCAGATGCTGGAGGTATGCACCAGGTTAAAGTAACTCATGGATGTACTGGCGGTGCATTAATACTATGTGCTGGATTGAAATGAAGAACACAAATACAGGTAATGCTAATTATTTTTTAATCTTAAATTAACTTGACATCTTTTTTTATGTGCTGTCTCTGCAATATTTATTGTATTATATTGCATGGAGAGTGATGTGCTAGTTTAGAATGTGGTTAGGTTAGCAGTGGAAATAGCCGCAGTGGTGTGGTGGTGTGTGTGTGTGTGTGGGTGTGTGTGGGTGGGTGTGTGTTGTGTGTGTGTGTGTGTGTGTGTGTGTGTGTGTGTGTGGTACAGAAGGCTTCTTAACCAAGTGCTGACCAGATATGCGCTGTTCAACAGTTGAGGAAAAGACCAGAGTAGAAATTGTTCAACAAGAACAAGCCACAGCATCCCAAATGGGAACACAAGTCAACCTTAACCGTAAGGCATGAATCTCTGTGCTCTTTACAGAGTTTGGCCGTTTCAAAGTCATGATCGACATGTTCAGAGGTATCTTGTAGTAGGCTAACTTGTGTAGGCAAAAACTTTAAATGTAATGAAAGTTAATAATTGTTGTTGTTTTTTACAAAGGGAACAGCCAGGTCTTTACAAAATCCTAAATAATCATAACCAGCTTTAGAGGTTATACAGTTACACAATTATTTTTAATCAGTATGTTATTTCCAAATTTCAAATTTAATGGAAAGGTTAAACATTCAATTTTAAGTCAAAATATCTGCATTTTTTTAACAAGAAACAAAGTTAAGGAATATTTATCTTTAGAAAAAAACTATGTTGACATTCTTCTCTTTTCTCTTCAGCCACAAAAACTTGACATGAACTTAGGAAATGTTTTCAATATTTAATTTCACTTTAATTTTCTGAACTAATATGTAGTTGCGTAAGCATTACTTTGATAACATCTGCAGCAGTTATCAAAAACAATGATTATGCAACTAAATAGTACTTCGGTAGTTTAAAGTGATGTTAAACTTAAGAATCTTTTCAACATTTATACCAAGTGTTTGAGGTTGAAGAGAAAAATCTCAACACTGCGATTTTTTTGGAACAGATTAATATTCCTTTTCCTTTGCTTCCAGTAAAAATAAAAGACTGCAGACCTGGTCAAATTCATTAATAATATGAATTGGAGTAATTTTTCCATTACATCTGATACATGGAAATAGAAGTTATTAAAAGTATTTGAACTTTATTCACTATTTTAAAACGCATTGATATTTATTTGAACTGTATGTCGTTGAGTATTCTGTTGTCTTGTTGTGGTAAGTTTTCTTTACTCGTGTGTAAATAATTACAAATCAAAGTAACATTTTGTTTTATGTTTGCAGGTGTACCTGCCACTTTTCAGGGATTTGTGAATAAAATGCAACATGAAAAACCAATGGCGCGCTTGCTGCATGTGGAGATGGTGGCCCTAGTTAGAGAGCTCCTCAGCAAATTTATAAAGCTGGAGGCCATTCCACTGAGTGCAAGGGATATCATCAAGGTTGATGTCCGGAGTAGAGATTTGCAACTATCAGACAAAAGGTGGTCTGTTGGAAGATACTGCTAATCTGCAAGTCCGTCTGGAGTGGAAGAGATGGGTAGGACAGAGAAGGATACATGAAGTCTTCAGAGTTCCTTCTCAAAAACCTTCCTCTGTACAACAAGATAATCACCTCACTTTCTGCACTCACTCCCTCTCTGATTCAAGATGACTCCATCTGTGGGGCTTTTATCACATTAGGAGAGGCTTTGGCTAATCTGGTCGCACCAGAAGAGATTGGTCAACTAGAGGAAGAGATACGGGTGTACCAAATAATGGACCTGGTAACTCGTGCCCAGAATTATATTGAAGAGGAATGCCGAGGTGATGTAGACTGGTGGAGCAGAGTTGTATCCATGAAAAATCCAAAAGGGGTGAGGTATCCCATTCTGGGTCAGCTGGTCAAAGCACTACTTAGCATTTTCACAGGCCGCCTGGTTGATGGCTCATTAGATCTCATGGATGATAGTCTTGAAGCAGACAGATGCTCTATGAATGTGGAAACTTGCAATTGTCAAATCCACAATTAAAGCAAGGGAGAGGACAGCATCCACAATGACAGTAGACCAGCCATTGAGATGTTCTTGCCTGTCATCATATCAAACATATCAAAAATATATGCAGAAAAAGAAAGGGACTGAACAGGCACAAAGGAAGAAAAGGCTGAGTGAGGCAGCAAGGATTCGGTCATCAGAGATGGCAAACAAACTCATAAAGCAGACCAGGAATACCGCTGGATAAGCCAAAGCTTCCTCTAGACGGGCCAAACCCTCAACAACCTCCACTAGACAAGCCAAAGTCTCCCCCCCCTTCCCCCCTCCCCCCTCTGGACCATCAAAGCATCAGCCTCCTCCTCTAGACCACCCAGACCCTCAGCCTCCTCTTCTGGACCAGCTCATCCCCCTTCTGGTCCAAATGTCTTAAAAAGGAAGTGTTTGCAGGACTTTGCTTACAACCTGGAAAAAAATAAATGATTAGTGATAATGGCCTTGATAATTCTAATCTTTAATTTACCATTTCAGTTCTTTAGCACGTTAAGCACTTGTTATTTTAGCACTTTAACCACATGTTATTCTCCCCCCCCCCC
>NC_045734.1:12565480-12568482 GCF_008692095.1 Etheostoma spectabile
CCTCCCACTTGTGGCCAGAAATGCAAGTATCTGTCAGTGTGATGCATCATTTTGCCTAAATCTGATTAACAACATCTGAAGTGGAGTAGAAACTTCAAATGACGATCAAATTTGATTGTCTTTATCCATATACTGCAGTTTTAGTGAATAAACGTAGGCATGGCTTAAATTTTGCATCTAGAATCTCACGTTCATCTCATCACATCAAACTAGCAAGGAGACCCAATAGACAAGTTTGGTGTCCTGCAAAATAAAAGAACTTCATGTTACCATTCCATAGTAATACGGAATTGCTGTTATCAACAAATAACGTTTTGTGCATTTCTAACATATTACCTGTAAGTATATTATCATTATATTACATTTCACAACAGTCTGTTTGCACACATGACTCATGGACAAATGGACTATGTAGTTCTCCCCAATGCACCCCATACAGAACTATTCATGATCAAACAGACAGGAGAACTGAGTGATAGTCCCCTTATTGAGGTTGAGAAACAATGTTTTGTTCATGTTGCCAAGCAATAAAATGTGGATCAATATGCAGAACTAAGAGATAAATGTTTTGAGGAAAATATAAAAGTCCAACTATTGAAACAAATAATGTAATAGACAACGGTAGTTGCTTGTTGTTCAGGTTCTCCCTTTTTTCAGCTGAGAAAAATGCTACTAATTAGGCCCTCATTTAGTGTTAATTTAGTGGTCGTCAGACTCAGGTAGAAGAAATGGTCACCATACGTGGCATTACGTAAATTGATAACAGCTGTACATGCAATCATAACCGCATTACTGGTAAGGCACGTCTGTGAATATTTTTGTATCTGACCATTGGGATACTATTGAAAGCTCTGCCTTATAGCTCCTTAAGAAGAGAAAATTGTATTCTGATCCTTTTCAAAGGCATAAACTCAAAGAATAGAGTACTAGTTCTAGTGCTTCTACACGGAGAAGCATACACACACTAGTAGGCTTGTTGTAACAACCGTACAATAGTCAAGACACAGATCTGGCGACGCACATCTCTCGACCGTGGCTTGGTAGCGTTGCATTTCCGCCAACTCATTTCCTTGTTCTCCTTCTCCATGAACAACTTGAAATCAAGGAGAGGGTTATCTGTTCCTGCTAAAGATGTCTCACCGTGGTCAGACATCACAGGGGAGACACTTTGTTTCTCTCACTATGGCTCTAGAGTCCGTAATCGCTCCAAAGCTAATCGCCGTCACTCTCACACACACGCCAGCTCAACGCATACAACAGCGCACGAGTATACACTCCAGGCCACTTACACAGGCTATGGCGAAAGCTCTGCACGGAGCCTCCGCGGAAGCATAAAATGGCCTTCACTGACTTGAAGGTAATTAGTCACAGCTGACTGAATTTGCAGATGGCTGTGTTGTCTTTCAAGGCAAATAGAATAGGTTGTCACTATAATTTCACTAAACAGATTTTAATAGTGCTACACATATTTAGTCTTCTGGAGTTTTATACATATGTTATATAAATTAAGTTTATACATGTTAAATGGGATATCAATCTAAAAATCATATACAATTATAGTTCTCTGGAATTATTACATTTATCTAGTTTAGTTAAACATCATGGACCCTAATATTTCACTAATAATCATAATAATCTCCAGCACTCCATCACAAAAAAATGCCTCTTGTTAAGAAATATTGTCTACATACCCACTGCTTATGAGTCACTGCAACTGTTGAACTATCTCCAGATGCTTGGACTTTTTACTCATGATCAGCCTTGCATATTGAGTGCATTTGCGTTGTCCTTTTGACCAGCCTGTCTACTTGTCTGGATCTATTTCCTGTCTGAGATTGTATGGCATCTATTGGCCCTTTTCTCCCAGCGGCAGTGCTTTTTTCCCTTCCATTTACAGCCGGGAGGGAAAAAATGCACACCTACACATGACTCACTTTTTGAAGAAAAAAAAGGCAGGAGCCCAATTTCCATTTTCAAAACATTTTTCTTTTGTGTTTTTAGGAAGAATATTTAATGGTTTTGGTAAAGTGCTGCATTTTTCACTTGAGATGGATAGGTGAGATGTTTTCATAGGGACAAAACCCAAATGCAGTGCTTTTTCCTCACTTCACTGAAGTGCTTCATCTCTGCATTTCCCAACCTCCTGTCAGCAATTTTCATCCACAAAAGGATAGTGGACACAAGGCCTATGCTATCTGTAAATCATGTTTTATGTATTTCAGAGCGATAGTATCTGTCAGTAATGATTGTATGCTGCTATGGGAGCATTTAAATGAGAAGTGCACCAATGTTTTGTTAGTATGTCAAATGGATTGTGGATCAGACACATTTTACACATATATACACATTTTGTTATAGTCTTTAGTTGGCACTAATAAAAAACTCCACAGCATTTCACCCTTCTTTGACTATGATTTAATGCAATGTGTGTCATGTATGGACTCCCACACAATATTTTAAAGCAGATGCATATTTGGAAACAGGCTGTCAGCAGCAGCATTCGCAATGACTAAAGTCAAAAAATAATTTCGTCACTATAAATTAAGATACGTAAAATAATCCTTTTGGCCTTTTGGACACTTTTTTTTTTACAATTTTACAACCAATACAATTACATGTAGTGTTTTTCATTTTGTTGGCTGGGAAATCATTGCCTTTTTTAGGAGCATTTGTTTCTGCAAAAGCTCAATTCTTGTCCAGTTATGACATAACAAATTACAAGGCGGTTTAGTTTGTCACATAATTATTTGTCACAGTTTGACGCAAGAATGAAATTTGGCATGATCCAAAGGTAATGTTGGTACCATTCATAGTCACCAACCCAATAAGGGAAGATGACAATGCTCATACCACTCCGGAGGAGAAAAATGTTAAACGTTAGCCTATTACATAATAAAGTCACATGTATGCCTACCGTGGTCATGACATGGTTTTGGTTTTGTTAAATTTAGCTGTGTGTGTGTGTGTGTGTGTGTGTGTGTGTGTGTGTGTGTGTGTGTGTG
>NC_045734.1:12568494-12577865 GCF_008692095.1 Etheostoma spectabile
GTGTGTGTGTGTGTGTGTGTGTGTGTGTGTGTGTGTGTGTGTGTGTGTGCGCACGTGTTTTTAGGTGCTATGCAGATTGCAGCAGCGCAAGAACCAGAAGAGACAACAGTACGAGGTCATCCATCAGGTAGGCTACAACCACCTTGCTTCTGCTGTTTAAACAACATGCTTAGTTTGCTTGCTCACAATGGGATAGGTTGTTTCAAGTCATGTTCGAATTAATTGAGCACTGTTGCTTATTATGATGTTGCTATGAGTAGCAGCTTTGATGTTGATTGTTAGTGCTGTTGTGTTATGTTGTTGTCATTAAGGCTTATGTTAATATTAATATTACAGTGACACCATTTATCACTTCTACAAAGACACCAGGGTAGGGATGTTTTATCTACATGGCCTTGAGCTTGACGTTCAGCCACTAGATGGCAATATACAGGAAAATAACAAATTGACCAAAATGGGTCAAATGCCTCTTTAGAATATACATATGTTGTATACGGCAATTGATTTTATACAGTGATTTAATGATACATTTTATTTTTCCTGTATTTCTTTTCTATCATCTGATCCAGATTCAGATTACATAGGGACATGACATGGATGCCCTGAAACCACATCAGTTACTTTGAAAACCACAAAATCCTCATCCATCCAGTGCACCACCAGTTTACCCAACAGAAGATGGAGAAATTCCAGGCCCACGAACTCAACAGCCACAAACCACCTCAGGTATTCCTGCTCAAACCACTCATCTTCCATCCTGTACACCGCTAGTAGATGACAGATGCTTACAGGATGGAAATGATGTGCAACTTCATTTTTTTTTTTTTTTACATTTTCTTGTAAAGTATTAGTCCTTTATTTTTTTCCTATTGTGTTTTATTTGTCAATTAGAAGCTTTTTTGATAATAAAGTATGCCTAGTCAATAATTTTTATTCAGGAATATTAAAATGTATGGGGGCCTTGAGGCTGTAGCCAGAGGGGTGGTGGTGGTTTGGGTTTGTGGCTCAAGCCGCCTACACACCGCTGAAAAACCTTGAGGTAGAGGGCACAGAGCCAAGAGGCAACGTGCGGCGCAGGAACGTTCTGGAAATGGTTTTGCCTCGAAAGGTCAGCAGCAACTAGGTCAAAGTTGAAGTAATTTGAACTTTGAGCGCAGCGCTCTGCGGCATTTCCAAGCGCTGCCTGACCCTAAGAGCAGCGCTGCACCCAGTTTGTCAGCACCGTGCTCCCTGTAGGAAAACGGCCAGCGCGGAACGGTTTTACGGCAGATCATGTGTAGGCAGCTTTAGGCCCCAAAATGTTCAGAAATAGCCCCAGTACTCGCCTTAAAAAGGTCTAAGTGCGACTTCACATGCGGTAAAGTTTAACCAAATCCCTCTATGATTTGATGGATTGGCAGATTATTTTAGTAGAAGAAACCCTTGAATTGATTGTTCCCAATTTAGCTCATACTTGTTAAAAATATGCCACATGTTAGTCACTGATTGGTATAAAGTGGGGGCAGAGGTGAAGGAACATGTAAGTTCGGTACTGTTATTGTCGATGACTTATTTGAAGAAGCTATGCAATAAAACCTTGGGTCTGCCCTTGGAGGAACTACCTCTTCAATCTGTGTGCCTCTTCCAGGCTCATGGTAGATGAAATGTAACCGTCATTTTGCATTGTAATTATAGTGGCATCCCTCTAAGCCAATAATGTACTGTAATCTTAGTGATGATGCCTACTAGAGCACATCCTGACTCTCTGTTTACCTCACTGTTTAGCTTCTCAAGGTGACAAATGATTGCGCTCAGCCTCAGTCCTTGGTGACTAATAACTTACAGTTACTGCAGCAACCTGCCTACACACATCTGTGTGTTTCTGTGATTCTCTATCTCTTTCTCTCTCTGTCTCCAACACACACACACACACACACACACTGTACTGCTGCAAATCCCTTGTTAATAGTTTGCAAGTCTCATAAGCATTTTTCCTCATCAAAGTCTTGACTCCATTTATTTCCTGTTTTCCTGTCATGGTCTGACAACCACAAGCTGTTATGAGCACCTTGTTATCTTGTTACATAGTAAAGTTTATGAGCCCAAAATACAATAAGATTACAGCCATACATAATAGCTGTAGTGAATCATTTGGGTCATTTTTAATCAAATTAGGAGACATTTTTATGTCTATACTTTTACAAGTACAGTTTGAGGCTTACATTTGAAGTGTAATTCTATATTAATGGTGCAATGTGTAACACATGGCCAGATTTTTTGTTTAAATCATTTAAAAAATTAACTAACAGTATCAACAGAATGTGAACAATCAGAATCAGAATCAGAAATACTTTATTGATCCCCAAAGGGAAACTCTGTGTTGTAGTTCGCACAATTATAAATAGAGTAGAAATACAAGAAATAAAGAAATATAAGGAATTGGATACGTACGGTATTTACATAAAGGAATGTTATTATACATTATTACATAATTCACATAATAAGGATTTGGAATGGTGAAAAGTTAAATAATAATAATAATAATAATAATAATTGTGGTATTTGAGATTGCACACATGTCAGGCCAGTGTTATTGCACAAAACAGATAATACAGCGATAGTTTTGACGTTATGTCAAAGATTGCTTTGTATTGTGTTGCATATATACCTACTGGTGTATCTGTTATCGCCATGCCATCTCATGCCGTCCAGCTTGTGGACAAGAGAGCGGACGTTGGCGAGGGAGATGCTTGGTACAGCAGGTTTATGCGGGGCCGCTCTTAGCCTAGCTTGGATGCCGACATGCTTGCTTTGCTTCTTCTTTCCCCTCGCATTGCCCCCTATGCCTCCTCTCTGCCGGGCTGTTAGTCTCCACTGAGCGGCTAATCTCCACCAGGATTGTGCTAGACTCTCCGGGGTCATGTCCATTGCCACAGTTTCTTAAACACAGAATCTCAGTGACCTTTTTCACGACATTGAAATATTCAATGCCTGTCTAACTGCACAAAATCTTTAATAGTGTCATTGCTGCAATTAGTAAATCATGCAATACAAGGTTAAATGCTGCCCCTTAATTATTTGGAGCATATGGCCAGGAAGTACACCTTGCACCTTTTTTAAAGAGTCAATTCACCCAAATTTAAGACCAAAAATGTATCACTTACCTACAGTAGTATGTATTTTGGTCTTATTTTCCGAACAGCAAAAGCAATATTTCTTTCCAGAAGGGAAAGCTCTGAATATTCTAGAGCTGCAACTATGATTGTGAAATCTGTTGATTTCAGATGAAGAAATTGATCAACTTATTGTTTCAACACTTATCTTCAGACCTCACTGAGAGCAGTTTTCATCAGAACTATTTTTACCAACGAAAACATCTGTATGAAAACTTATAACTGTTTGCTTAGGTTTAATATGTGTGACTTTTTGGTATTTGAATAACTAACCCTTTTAACCATTTTTAAAACAGAAAGCCTTGCCATACTTGTCTAAACATTGAATATATAAGCAGCTGTTCTATCCTACAACCTATTCTACAAACTTTTTTGGGCAAAAGCTCTTGGACCAAATTAATGTTGAAAAGACTGAGAGCAATTTCACCTCTGTGCAGTGTTAATTTAAATTACCATAGAGCTGGCTAATGCTTTAGCATAGCGTGTATTCTCGGAGGACAATACATGCTAGCTTTGCCTCCGCTCTAAGCACCTCAGTGCACTAAATATAGAACATGCAGTGTTAAAAACAGTGCTGAAATTGCTTTCAAATGCAAAACCACTTCCCTGGTTTGAAAAAATGTCACTAGACTAATGAATGTAGGATTTAGAGGGGAACACGGAAAGAAAGAAATGTTTTTGGATAGTGAAATCAGGAAACGTAATAGTTTGTGTATTGTGTTGTACAGAAGAACAAATTAGACTAATGTGTTATACAGTTAAATAATGAATATGATAAATAGTAATTTACATATAGGTCCATAAGTTTGTTCTGCAAGGGGTTACTGTGGTGACTGTGCATATAGTTTTAAGGGTGTTTGTTTACTCCGTTCAAGTGAATGTGAACCTGCAGTCTATAGTCACAAGAGTGTGTGTGTGTGTGTGTGTGTGTGTGTGTGTGTGTGTGTGTGTGTGTGTGTGTGTGGTGGGGGGCGGGGGGGGGGGGTGTTCTTGTGCTCGCATCAGCATTCACCTACAAAACGCTTATGTGGCAGAAACAGTGCTGTGAGCGAGCCTCTGGAGTGACAGAAGGTGAATTAGAGAGTGATTAGAGGTGAATTCTAATTCACACTCCCATGTGTCTGCCTGTCATTTGTAGGACAGGGCATTTGCAAACTAACGAGAAGAGTGTCGGACAGGTTGTAGCATAGACACACAGCTCGACAATAGCTGCCCAGCACACAGAAACATGGTTGCAGTCCTTACAGACAAAATTACTAAGACATATATTGCACACAGGGTACAAGTGGCTGGTAGGAAGTAGTCATTTTTTTAATTTTCTATATGACTTTTTTTTCCCTTAAGTGAAAGACAGCTGAAGAGCTGAGCAACAGTGAATACTGAGAGAGAACTAAAGTAAAGGCCACTATCTTCCAGACAGTGTTTGACCTTTGTCTCTATGCTTCTAGGCATTAAACAAACAGATGCATACAAATAAAGCAGTGTCACCAAGATTTTGCAATTTGCAATTAATCACAAATTTCAATTAAAGTTGATTAAACATAGGTCCCTGTAATGAACTACATACCTCATTTCTATGAACATGGATCTGGTGAAAAACAACATCAATTTACTCCATCAAAAGGTAGAAATTGACATACTTTAACATGATTTATGTATATAAATCTACCTCTGATTAGACAACATCGGAAGAATGACATGCTTTTCTTGTCTGAATAAGTTGTTGCAACTTCTTTTAGCCCTACCGATGCAATTTTTCTTCTTCTTTGCAAAAGGTCACTAGTCAGACAGGTCTTGTTAGCCCTTCAATTGATATGCCTTAACTCCTCAATCTCAATCACTACTCTGCAAAAACATAATTGACGTACATGTTTGTCAATTTCCCATTAATGATAACCACTGATGCATGTATTTGGCTTGTAGGGCCTGGCAATACAAGGACATTACTGAATGAGTGGTTGGGCAGATGCAGTCCCATTTAAAAGGTGTTTGTGTGATGTATGCTACTGTAATAACTGAGTAGATGACATAATGATACAATCAGAGGTACAGTTGCTTCATTACTTACCTTGCCAATTTGTAAATGTCATCTCAATCATTGGTCTATAAAAGCTCTTTCAAAGTCTATAAAGCGCTAGTCTAGATGTACATTGCTGTCATAAAGAGATGCGCCGGATGTTCCTCCCTTTTCGCTATCTATTTTCAAAGGCACCATTACTGCATCAGAGACTTAGCGCTGACCAGGGCGGTTGTGATTTGTTTAAAGAAATATAAATAAATCAGCCTGTTTTTTCCCCCTATCCCAGAATAGATAAGTGGTGTAGCCAGACCATACTCCAGACACAACGCTGCAGAGTCTGGCAAAGCAAGACTAACCCTGCTTCCAGAGTTTGAACTATAACACCAATTGTCCACCAGAGAGCACTGACAAGGTCATTTTTCAACTGCTAAATGCCCAGCTTAATATATTGTTTACAATTCTTTTATGACCAAATTCAAGGGAAACATGTAACAATTAGTAATTCATCATTATCAGATCCTGTAACTAAAATAAAGCATCAGTCAGGTTCTCGTGAGATGCTAGTATTTGTTTAAAAGCCTATTTAAGGTCTAAAATGTGACTACCGTATGTTTCACTTCCACCGTAAAGCTCCCCGATGCAGGTTTAGGACCCAAGGACCACAGTGATTGAGGCTTTTAAATGCCTAATAACCTTTTGAGGTTTGCTTCTACCTCGAAACTGTTATCACTTCTCCATTTTCAAAATGCCCGTTTACAATATTAACTTTTATTTATATAGCACCTTTCAAGAAACCCAAGGACACTTTACAGAATTACAGTGGCTTTCTAAGGAAGGCTGTAGACCGTGGTGAACAAGTGTTATTCCAGGAGTTTTTTTAAAAATGTCCAGGGATGTAGCATACTGAATATCTTCAGGGAGGGTGTTCCAGCAGGGATGGACTGCAACACTAAAGGTTCTGTCTCCAAAGGTACAGAGTCTGGTGTGGGGAATGGAAAGCATTCCAGCGTCTGAGGATCCCAGGTTTCGGGGTGGGGTGTATGGATGGAGAAGGTCGGAGAGGTACAGTTGGGCCAAGGCATGGAGAGATTTGTAGGTGAGAAGGAGGATTTTATATGTGATGCAGGACTTAATTGGGAGTCAGTGAAGGTGGATGAGGGTTGGGGTGATGTGCTGCCACAGTAAGGAACTTTTCCACAAAAGGCTTTCCTTTTTTATGTATAGGTTAATGTATTTTACTGTACATTTAAACTGGTGTTTAGGTTTTCTGCCGCAGTTTATAATTACTTGTTGATATATTCACCATTATTATCCTCATTGTTTTAAACAAGTAAAATTTTAATATTTGAGATTATTATATTGTTTTATCTAAAAAGATACATTTCTCTGTTTGTTCATCTCAATTCAAGTTTGTTTCTGCAAAATAGAATTGTCAAGCAGACCAACTGACCAACACATATATAATAATTGATACTTGGTGTCAACGTATCGATACAGTATTGCCCAGGAAAACATCGCAATACTATGCTGAATCGAGTTTTCCCCCCCACCCCTAATTTGCTGCAACCTTAATATCTCTCTCTGATGATAGGCCTATCTAAACAGTAACAATGTTAATGATAATGCTGATGATCTAACAGAGCTCTTTAAAAACATCAGTTAGGTGTCAAAGAAAAGTAGGTGTACTTCTATGACGACCCTCAAGGTTGTGATGAAAAGGGCGTTTTGCACAGTTGCTTGGTTTTCAACATCCACGCCTTCCACTTGCGCCCGCCAATTGCACATAACTGTTTTTCCAAACTCTGACAATGTAGGAGTGTGCTTATGAAATACCCAGAAAATGTGAGTATTAAATTAAGCTCTTGGCAGAGTGGTCAATTGCACCATCTCTCTCCCGTCTCCTTCAGGTCTCCAAAGACTGATGGGTGGTGAGCGGCAGCAAGTACGTTCAGACTAAGATGGCCCTTAATAAAGAAGGTAAAATATGAGAGCATTAAAACACTGCACTTAATCTGTCCATTCAAATTTGCCCCATTAATCATAATTAATTCGCTACATTAAATTTCCCGACTTAATTACATGTGCTACAAAGGTATAATTGCCTTGAAGGATGCATATTGTGATCCATCATCCCACCAGAGTGGTGCAGAATTTTCTCCAGTAATTATCAAAGGTGTGCTTGTCAGAGAGGTGTAATATTGACGTGATGATGCACTTTAGTTGTAAGCACTAATAAACTATGATATGTTCAGATTTTTAGAACACTGAGATAGATTAAATGGATTTAGGAATGGATTTGTTACATATCCTTTGCACATTTGCAACAGGATGTCTATTTTGGGATAAGACTGTCAGGTTTGTCTTGGTTGGAATGTAGACGGGACAATATTGCTCTGTTGCACTGCAGGAGAGGAGTGATAGGTAGGAAATGAACTATTCAGCAGCACTGTTGACAATATGATTACATTTTTTTTGCCAAAGTTTACACTGAACCAATGGAGGGTCTAGAGAAAACAGAGGGAGTGGAAAGTCTGCAAGGATCAACGGAAGTCATTTGTTTTTTGAATTAGAATCGTAGAAGCTGTGATACCCAGGGTACGTAATGTATGGTTGCCATTTAAAAGAAAAGAAAGATCTTGTTTGAATGGATGAGAACAAAAACTTATTTTGATTAAATATATTCATGTTAAATATACATGTTTGTCACATGTAGGAGGCTAGATCAGCTCCTGCAGTTTTTAGGTGTCAGATACATGTTTAATAAACAATTAGGTAATTATATATGTGGAGGATTGGACTCTATATTGACAGATACCAATATTGATGAACACAGGGCAAAAAAACTTGATTGAGACATTGAGCTAGCTAAAACACTATACATTTTGAATTTGGACAGATCATTACAAATTAAATATTTAATATCCCCAAAGTTCTAACAGTAGCTTAATCCGTGTCCTATAAGCACATAAATACACCTAATTACACATACATACTTTAATTAAAATATTGATGTGAACAAAAAATTGCTGTGTGTGTGTGTACATTCTGTGTATTTAGTGCTAATCCTAAAAAAATAATAATCAGCATTGCTAGTTTTTTAATTCCTAGTTGTCAGGTGCATGTCATGTACCGTATATACTTTTTTTGACCTGTGAGTTAGGGTCCTTTCGCAGTGCACAGTTTACATTAACTTACATGTTTTAAAAATGTATTCAGCAGTAACTAAGCACTTCTAATCTTTTGGGATCTTTCTTACAAAGAGTGTTACAAAGCAGCATGTTTAAGGCTAAATTAAATCAAATCAAAAGGGTTCTTGTGCCCATAAACTTTCCTTACATGTACACACTCAGCTTTGCTGATGTGAAACCATCAATCTTGTCCCACCTTAATCACCCATCAATTTAGCTGCTGCACTTGTTTTGAAATGAAAGGGACAATGCCAGCGTCCTATACACAGAATTGTCCATCAAACAGCCCATTCAAAGTGATGAATCAATGAATTTATTGGCTTTCATTAACCTTTTGACGTTTGATTAATATTCTCATCAATAACAGTAAAATGTGTCCTTGCACAGCTTGGAACAAAGCTTATTTAACCTTTTGTATTCAAGGTAACCAAAGCCTAGGAATGCTTTTATTAATTAATTCATTAGTCCCGGCATCTAAAATGCTCCCTTTTCCAAGTAGATGTAATGTACATTTTCATTTTTCCGGACACCAACAGTTTTCCACGATAAAACGAGGGATGATGGGGTTGTGTGGTCTTTACACAGAAAGACAATGGCTTCCAGTTTGTGGGCCGTAAACTGGTAAAATCGGATAAGTAAGCCCAGTATTGTGTCTGAGTTTCACACAGGCACGAAGCACACAACCCATTAGTACCTGCACTGTGGCGTTCCTGATGTGGGCATTAAAGATTGTATCCTCTTTATGTGGATAACTTTTTGAAGGGTGCACAAAATCCATACGCTACTAAACAAAACATAGTACTGTATGTACACTAGTATTAATTACATGAGATAAATGCCAGAAACTCACTGTATAGGCTACTGCTGTAATGTAAGATATGATTTTGAAAAGAAATGGTGGATAACATCAAACTTTACTAAACTGCTCTGGATGGAAATGGCAAAAGAAGACTTTGTGTTTTTTATATATATATACTGTATATATGTATATATATATATATATATATATAT
>NC_045734.1:12577875-12579956 GCF_008692095.1 Etheostoma spectabile
ATATATATGTATGTATGTATGTATGTATGTATGTATGTATGCATATATGTATGTATGTATACTGTATATATATATATACACACACACATACTGCAAGTCTTAGGCACATTTGAGCCATATACAGCACCCACTGCTAGCTACCTAGAAACGAGATAGACAATAACCTTCTCCACTGCTCATTTTCTTTGTTTATATTATTTAATGTGCTGTTGGATTGCTTTTTAATTTGCAAGATAATTTTTAATTTTGTTATTAAAAAGTTAAAAAGTTACACTACTATTACATTTTTACATAGGGTAACTTGTAATCAGTAAACTGGATTTAGTTTAGAACTTTACCGTTTTAGTTTAAAGGGGAGCTTTACTAACTTTACTCATCTGTTTACAGGTCAACTGTATATGTTCAAAAATGTTATATAAAGCCTTTTGTGGCTCAAGCGGGAACTGCACAAAGTCTGATTAATTGCCTTAAGTGATGTCACAACGTTAATTGGGCCATATAATGTGTGGAGTTAGAAAGAAGTGAAATTATTAGCCCTCTGTAGTCTGCTCCTCACCTCTGCTTGAGACTCGTGGCTCAAAGCTTAACACTGCATAGCACGCCCGAATCTCTGGCCACAGACATGCTAAAATCATGACTTTGGTGATGTTTATGTAATATTGATTAGTTAATAAAGTGTTTAACAGCCTGGACAGTTTTTAAGTCTGTCATTTCAGTTATAGTCTATTACAAAGTATATGTAAACGTGCTTCAAGACTAAGTTCACCCACATGTGTTGGCACAGCAGAAAGAAACATTACCTGTAGTCATGCAGCCAAATTTTTGTATTTGATTTTGCAAGAAGTAACCTAACTTAGAGGAGCTCAATGACATTTTCTATCTGGTCCTTAAATCTTTTGAAGATTACTTTTGTCTTCACAGATAGAATAACCCAGCTACTTGGGATAATCCATATGCCTCATAGAGTTTTATAAAGGAATATGTTATGTGGAATGTGAACACCATCTTTGTCGCAGCATAAAAGGACGTGTTGTGCTCCCACTTTGCATCTTCCTGCAAGAAAGACAGTTGGCAGTTTGGGTGGGCTGACCCTTTAATAAGCAAGTTATCATAAAAAAGTAATTGTAAATTTCATAATGTATTAACAGCTTTTCATCAGGAGATACCTGACTGCATAAAAAAAAACTTGTAAAAGTTTTTCTTTTTTATTATTGTATTTAGTTTATTATGAAACAAACAGCAGGATCTGTGCCAGCAGGCCCGAAATTCTTACTGCGAAGCTCACAGTTAATTTGGCATTAAGGATCAGTAATGTCATTTTGCAGTCTTTATTCACATTCCAAAAATGGAGAGGGATCCTTACCGCTCAGTTTCCCCTCTGTGTGACTAATAACTTTCATCTAGCCAATAACTTAATGCTTTGATGAACCTTGGAGCACAGAGCAATTACTATCTGCTGAGGTTGCTTGTTTTATAACTGAGGTGAGAACAGCAATTTAAGTCACCCTACCACCAGCTATCAATCAGCAGAGGTGAAATGTTTGAACTTCCCCCGTGAAACTGCATGATGACAGTTAAATGAAGGCCAAGATGATGGCGGCTACGTGTAATTGAATTTCTCCTTCAGATGAGGCCGGCACTGAGTCATGGACCACAAGAAGTGATCTTATCAAATTTCCATATATTGAAATGGAGAACAAGCCCAAAGTTTCAAGAAGCACTTAGAGGCTTGTATATCATCTATTGTTTTTTTTCCATTGTGCCTGACAAATGGACAGTAAAGAGGAACCTAACCCAGTCTAATTTCCTGCCACGCCCTGATAATCAGTGGTGAAAACATGCTTTTTCTATGGCGTGTATATCTTCCCTGGATGAGGAAATGTTAATGCAAGATGCAAATACACACAGAGAGCATTGTAATGTAAAATGCAGTATGATGTCATTGTGGTCGGAAATCCATTGAAAGGTCCCCTAACTTTGCCTCTTACCTGCTAACTCAAACAAATTCACTGGCTCCCCATCTCCCACCGGATCACCAACAAAATCCTGTTCCTCACCTACAAAGCCCTCCACCATCTGGC
>NC_045734.1:12579966-12580503 GCF_008692095.1 Etheostoma spectabile
CTCACTGACCTCCTCTCCCCCTACCAACCCTCACGGTTCCTCAGATCCACCTCAGCCGGTCTCCTCTGCATTCACAAGTCCAAACTCCGCAGTTTTGGGGACAGAGCCTTCTCCAGGGCAGCTTCCAGGCTCTTGAACTCCCTCCCCCAAGGGATTCACACCTCTGAGTCTCTCACTCTTTTCCCGTCCCGCCTCAAGACCCATCTCTTAACCTCTGCCTATCCTTAAGCCCCACGCCCCCTCCATTCCCATCTGTGCCTGAATCTTGTTTTGTTTAGCTTTGCTTTGTTTTGTTGTGCATTGATTTTATTATATTCCTGCCCTGTAAAGCGGTTTTGAGTTCGTGCAAAGCACTATATCAATTCAACGTAATATTATTATTATTATTATTATTATTATTATTATTATTGTTATTATTATTAAGTACTGTAGCAGTAGCTAGCAGGTCTTCCCTTGAAAAAATGATTTAAAAATGAATGAAGCCCTTCATTATTGCCACTGTGCATCACACCCCCAACCGGCCCGTCAGACACCACC
>NC_045734.1:12580513-12582415 GCF_008692095.1 Etheostoma spectabile
CTGGGTCTGACCGAGGTTTCTTCCTTAAAGGGAGTTTTTCCTCGCCACTATCGCACTATGCTTGCTCTAGAGGGAACTACTAGGATTGTTGGGACTTCTTAAATTATAGAGTGTGCTCTAGACCTACTCTATCTGTAAAGTGTCTCAAGATAACTGTTTTTATGATTTGATACTAAATAAAATGAATTGAATTCTATGGCATCACTTCCATCAACCTGGGCTGTGACATGTTTGTTGCTCAGCTTGCCAGCCCTGCCCACCCAATTTGCATATTGAGATCCAATCATAATTCAGGCAAAAAAAAAAAAAATGGACAATTAATAGTTTCAGATCTAAATGTCTCTTTATGCTAACATAAGCGCTTTTCATGTGTAGAATAACCTATTTGTAAAATGTGTTAATTTGTAACCATTATCATCCTCTCAGTACCAGCAGAAATGTTTGCACATAGCTTTTCTTCAGAAAGAAAGCCTGGACTCTATGTTTTTCTCTTCTAAAGTGATCATGCCTGACCTCCCTGGTCCACCCTGAGCCTTGCTACCACCTCATCTCTTTTATCCCTTCTCCCTCAACTCACCAACCCGTAATAATTTCCCATCTGCAATTAATTCCTCGACTGACCCCCATCCTCCTCTCTTCCACCTATCATCACTGTGGCCCTGTCTCCTTGGGCTTCATAACTTGATGAATGAAAACTGTTTCTTACAATTATTTGTCCTCCTCTTCGGTTGAATTCTCTGCTCCAGCCCCATCTCCTTCCCCTTCCGCAAGCCTCAACAACTAATGGAGCTCTTCATCAAGCCTTGTGAAAAGCTCCTCACCTTGACAAATTACGACACTCTGGGGGCTAAGCACATTATCAAAACCCAACGTTTGTTTAAATAGAACATACAGAGTACATCATTTGAAGGGAGTGAAGGTTTTCCCAGGTTTGCAGAATACTCATTTAATTTAAATTTTGCCAACTCATCTGTCTATGCTGTTGTGATAAAACATGACATGTTTTCCGTAGTGCTGCCATTTCAAACTCTGAAAATGAGCAATGTGGAAATTAACTTCAGGTGCAATGTTGCTGCAAAGATAATTGTTCTTTTTTTTTTTAGGCAGGGCTTGAAACTCTAAATTATATATTTTTTGAAACCAAGTGGTTCAAATATTTGTTTTCAGGGTAACAAATGCAGAACTTTGTAATTGCAGATCTTTTAGCTTGTGGAGTACATGTAGTCTTCCCTTGCTAGACTGAAAGAGCATGGGTTTTCTCTTTTTCCATCACTTTTTCTTTTAGCTTGCCTTTTTCTCTCTACACTCTGGTCATTCATTGTCTTGTGACTGTCATTAAGTGTGTGTTAAGGGAGATGTAATGACAATCCATTTGGTTTAAACAGGAGAGTTATATATATTGTATGTCTGTACTGATTTAAATGTGTGAAACCAGGTAACAGCAGGTTTCTTTACAGACAAAGTTCTCTCTGATTCACTCTGTGTATTTCAACAGTTTCTATGAATAAATCAAATCATATTTTTCATCACACCTAAAGAATCTTTGCCTAAAAATAGATGTATTTGAGGTGCACATTTCCATAGCATATACATAGCATTTTCTTTATTGTGCAAAAGAACATGGGCAAGTTGTCAACAATTACGTGTACATTACAAGGTTTCCTGCATGCATTTAGAACAGGCATGTAGTGGTTGAAAAGCCTACCTAGCTTTGCCGAGGATTCCTCCTAATTATATGCATGGATGGCTGAAGAAGTGGATCGAGTTTGGGGGCATAATAAGTATGCTTAAGCTCATGAAAATTACAAATTTGTCCTATGGAATCCAAAGCAAATTATTTTCAAAGTGTGATTAATGGTGTCTGTCTCACACACACACACACACACACACACACACACACAC
>NC_045734.1:12582425-12584636 GCF_008692095.1 Etheostoma spectabile
ACACACACACACACACACACACACACAATCACACACACACACAAAATCGGTAAAGCATGGCCATAGGGCACAATGGAGGGTGTAAGGTTGACATACAGTAATTATTCTTTTCCCAGGCGTCATAATTAACATTAGCACAGAACAGTCTTTGATGAACTACCTTTACTACTTTTAATAATAATAATAATAATAATTAATGCTGATGGCAGTGTTAGATGGGGCCTCGCTTGTCTGTGTGCGTCAGGGTTGCTGGTGGATGCCGCTCCTTGTGACCGTGCATTAGCGCGGCATTCAGACACTACAAATCGTCACCAATGAAAAGGGAACTCCCCGCTGAGTTCAATGATACTTCATACAAGACTCTACATCATACAGTTCATTAGCTGTGAAAGGGGGCGTGGCAAAATCATAGGGGGCAGGCCAAACCATCACCAATGGATAATGAACTTTCTGCCGAGTTCAATGATACCTCACACAAGGTTCCACATCAAACGGGTCATAAGTGGCTATAGCATAGAAGGCAGATCAAACTCTCTACTGAGTTTAATGATGCCTCACACAAGACTTTACCTTAAATGGGTCAACAGTTAGGAAAGGGGTTTATCCATATGGGAGGGCCAAACCATCACCAACAAAGAAGGAACTCTGCTGAGTTTAATGATGCCTCACACAAGACTCTACCTGGACCCTTGTCAAACCTGAGAAATTTCAGCCAGCTACGACAATGTACACTGAAGTTACAATAACTTCTTCGTTCATCAATAAATGCTCAAAATAGCTGCTACGCCACGCCCACACCGCTTGACAAAAAGTGTTTATTTTAATATATTTTCATCTTTAAGGAGTTGGGATGGTACAGACCAAATTTGAAGTCCATAGGATGAAATCTCTAGTAGGAGTTTGTGCAAAGTATCCCGTCTTGACTTTTAGGTCTCCTTCCTGTTGCCACTAGGAAGCGCTATGACTTTAAGACTAAGCCAATATCAGCCTGTAGGTGCCATCAGGGTTGGATGCTTATGAATCATGAAAGGTTTTGAGCCAATTGTACAATGTGCACTCAAGTTACACCCATTTCCTGTTTTAGTGGCGAAATGCACAAAATGGCCACCACTGCCATGCCCTATGACAAAAAGTTTTTATTTTAATACATTTTTATCTTTAATGTCTTCAGATGGCACAGACCAGATTTGAAGTTGATGAAATCTCTAGGAGGATTTTGTTAAAGTAAGATGTGGAAATAGCCAAAATCACACTAATTTTGAACTTTCAATTCATAATAGTGGACTTCCTGTTGGGTTTAGTGTATGGTTATAATGATCTTTTCTGTACGTCTTGACATAATCCACATATATACCAAGTTTTGTTAGTCTACATTAAACATACTGCAGGGGCTAAATTTTTTTTATATTTGTAGGGAGCACTAGCAAGCCAGTTTTGTGCGCCTATTCCCAACATCCTTAAAATACGTACATTTTTACCAGGATTGATGCAAACGCCCATTTTGGTGAGTTTATGAGTATATTAAGCCCATCAAAATGGCAATTCATTTGCCCGAAAAATAATTCCTTCAGTTTCAATAGGCCCTTCGCCGTTGTTGGCACTCGGGCCCTAATGAATAGAAAATTTGCTTTGTTTTTTGTTTTGCAGTCATTTTGGAGAATCCCACAATGTCCTAATGTGTAGGGTTGGGTAGCATTTGGGATTTTTTTATACCGGTGCTGTGATACTTTTAAAAACGGTGCTGTGCTGCAGAGCAGACGGTGTTGAAATCCTCCACAGTGAAATATAGTCACACTTTGCACTGTTTAACATTAGCTGTCAGCATTTTAACCATGTTTAATCCAGCTGCTAGCTAAAGGTAGGCTAACATTACCTGTTGTCAAGTGTAGTGTAAAGTCAAGCGGCAAAATGTTTGTTCTTATTCGGTCTTGTTACTATTGTTTACGTCGGCACCGGTGCCCTGTTGGCACCGCATTTCGGTACACAACCCTACCCATGTGTAAAGATGAGTGATTACTCATTTTTAAATCAAAAATGTTTTTTAAGAAATTAAAATGGTGCAGTTTTTTATTAAAACTAACTGACATGGTTAAGCTGACAAAAATGAATGTTTAAGCCAGTGACGGGCACTCACCGTCTACAATAACACTTGTTAAAGGAGAATTTCAGTCAATTCCAAAACGTAGCTCTGTTGTTTGTAAATTTGGAGTG
>NC_045734.1:12584646-12611947 GCF_008692095.1 Etheostoma spectabile
AGTAGAGAGAAAAATGAAAACAGTCGGTACTGCCTACACCGTTCTATCTTCCTGCTAGCGTTAGCACCCAACAGGCTTAAACAGGACATGTTTTAAACATGTTTTTAGCCTCTAAACATTTTACAAACAACAGAGCTACATGTTGAAATTGACCGGAATTCTCCTTTAATGCAGATTTACTCTGCTGTTACTAACTATTGTTAATTTTGTGATTGTTGTATTAATTAGCTATTTACATCAAATTGTTTAGCCCTACCTCCAAGAAAAGTAAACAAATGTTTAAAAGGTAGGGTTTTTAAAGTCCTTTAAAAAAGAATATACTGCTTCATTTGCACTCTTTGGTGAATATCTTAAAGTGCCCATATCACGAAAAAAAAAAATCTTTTCTGGGATATGGGAAGTTATTTTTTGTCTCTGGTGCTTCTACATACATACAAATCTGCAAGGCTTTCTACATCACTAATTGAGACGAGGTGGTTAACCATAGCACGTTCTCAATGACAAAACAATGCTACAACACACACTAGTTCACCATAATCTCCAAAAGAACTACTTCCATGTCCCGGTTCTGCAGGTATTCCACAAGTGTGCCCTCGTTTAGAAGAAGTCTCCCAGCTAATCCTGCCTTAGACTGACCAAAGTTGGAGATAGAGTAATCTAGCTGATACAACAGAGACCTAAACACACAGGGTGAAAACCGGATCTGCAGCAATTTACAGTACAACAAAAATATGGTGTTTTTTGAAAATTAAACCATATAAACCTATTCTGGTTCAACCTCAAAATACAATTAAATGAGCATAATATGGGCGCTTTAAGTTTGAGTGGTCAGATTCTTTATTCTGACAATTTTGAGCAAGTGGGTTTCTAGGGACCTGATTAAGCAAATCACAAAAAGTGACCTTGTCCTAAACCTTTGTCAGACTCAGTGTTCCCTCGACTCCATTGTGCAACTAACGAGTGTTTGATGCATTATCCTCTATTTACTTGTGGCTGATGTGCTGTCACTTCTAACAAGAGAGTTTTGGGGCTGTCAAAGCTGGCATTTATGTATTTGTGTCCTGCTTGCTCCTGACATGAAATCCCCAGACTACCTAGATTTCTTCTACCAATGTTATTGCTCCACCAGAGCCGGTTTAGCCAAATTGGAAATATAAGTTACTACGGTGTATCAGCAGACGCATGTCTTGTGCTTTACAGAAAATGGATGACTGGAGCAGTTAAAGGCAGAAAGAGGGAAATGTTAAATTGGCCGGTATTGATTTGAAAAACTAAATTTCTGCAACATTTCTTTGAAACTGTGTTTCTAGACAGTTATTCTGCGTGTTTCTGATGCACTTTATTATCCATCACAAAATAACCTATGAATGTTGAAATTTTGTATTTGCAAAGGACGACGACATATTTATTTACAAGCAAGACATTAACTGCAGTTGGTTTTCCTTCACAGAAACACTTCAATCATTCTTTAGCTAGAGGGTTCAATGTCTTGCACAGGGACAATTTAACAGTACAAGTGACTGTGGTTTTTGACCTTTTACCTCTCCTTTAAATGATTGCCACTCTAAATACTTGAGCGACTTGCCTTTGGTTAACTGATACTCTTTACAGCACATCTCAGAGTTGTGTATCCTTTTGATGCAGTGAATGGTGGTGATTTCTTACTCTTTTTTTCCAATTATAAATGAGGCATGTCTTAGTCTATCATGCACTCTGCTCCACCACAGCCACCTTTATCTTCCTTTGGTATTCAGAGGAAATCATTCTGCTAACAAATACATAAGAGGGATTCTGTAGAAATATGTTTAACATATGTGTTCATGGTGTTATTGCTCGTTAAACATTAAAAAATAACTTTAAACAGATGAGTGATCAGCCTCACATGTCGGATGAGACCGTTTTACGACAGAGAATACACAACTGGTAAATATTTTTTCTTATCGGGTTTGGCTCCTTAGACCCCTGGGCTGAGTCGGATAATTGGATAGCTATACAGCTAAGCGAGCTAACTAGCTAGCGTCAGCTAACTACAGTTAGTCATGACTATAGAAAAAGTAACATAAAGCTGATGTTATCTGTCCAAAACTCATTAAGTCACCTCGATAATGCATTTACTACTGTAAAACTGGTCTTATAATGTTTATGACATCTTAATAACACATCCAAATGGCATTTGATAGTGCAGTCAAACTTTATGAAACCTTTATGATAAGTTCAAGGTGTTTCACCTTACTTGAAAACTATTCACACAATTATTATGGTCTCATGACAGCCAATGTTAAAAAATAACCACATAATGACAGTTTAATGTAATGTTAAAGCAAAATAATTTCTTTAAGTTTGATAATTAGGCCTGCAATGCTATATTCATGACAGGTTTTGTTGTCTTTGTAATGTCAAGTTTTCATAACAAAGACATCGACAGGTTGTATTGTCTTGGTTAATGTCAGGTTATCATAACACAAAAAAATCTCAAACAATGGTAACTTTGCCTTGAAAGTCTTATAGTTTACCAACTGACACTTAATGACAGACACTAGACTCCTTCATGTTCATAGGTGGTATCATGTCATGGTTATGAGTGTAATGCCAGTCTTATGCACACCCCTTCAACTAAAATGTTACCCTGTCTTGTAATTTTTTTTAAAACTATTATTAAATAGTTATTACAGGCTGTTATAATAAAAACTTGTCAAACACTACCTCTTGCAAATATTAGCCAATCATTATCAGCTTCTCATGCTGCGAAAGCCACAGCCAGCACATTTAATATAATATGACCCTTGTGTGAAGCTGCTATATGCTTTTTGGCAGACACCTAAGCTATTTACCGTTTAATTATTATTATTTTTGGAAAGTCTGCCCCATTTATCCCATGTAATTGGCTATAATAATGCTTAGTTAAACATCCACATAGACACATAAGCATACATGGCACACAACTCCACAACACCATCAGTGTGTTTCAAACGTGATAAATAGTGTATTAACTAGAATTACCCAATGAATAAACTCCTCACTCATCTCATTAAGAGATTGTGTGCCCACGTCATATAACACTATTGCTAAAACTGCTGTTACCACTACTACCACTAATAACAAGAGTAATTACCTTGATTTTTTTTACCATTTAGCACTCTGCTTTTCAAAAAAGAAAACAAAAACAAAAGATAAGAATACAAAAAATGCAGAATTAAATTAAAAGCTGATTTAAAAAAAGTCTTTAACAATGATATGAAAGAGAAATTAAAGTGATGTGAAGTTATTTGCCAGATAGCCAATGCAAGGCTAGGAGCCAAGATGACAAATGCCCTCCAGTTTGGCGCAGGTCTTAGACCTCAAGCTATGAGGATGAACGTAGGAAGAGACCAGGCCCACTTATACTTTAAAAATGGGTAAAATGTTTAAATATATTCCCAAGGACAAAGGTAATCAGTGAAGGGAGGCCAACTTGAGGGGAGAACCCTGGCAGCTATATTTCGTATAAGCTGGAGCCGGTCAACTGATTTCAATTGATCAGTCCGATCCTGTGAATATTGAGTTATAGTAATTTCATTGGCTGGAGACAAAAGGGTTTTGTACGTCCTGAAATGAGAGGAACGATCTATTCTTGGCGATGATCCATGTTGACAAATGGCCAATTTTATCTTGCTGAAATGTCTAGTGAAACTGAGTTTAGAATCTAAAAACACTAAAAGATTTCTCTTGGGACCAGAACCTTCCAAAATGAAACCATCTATTTGGTTTTCATTTGATTATCATTAGACTGTTACTGGACATTCAAGCTGTAGGTTGTAAGGTCGTTTACAGAGGAGTTGGGTTTATGGATGGATATATACCATATGTATTGTCAGCACACCAGTAAGCTAAAACAGTGTGTTTGTAGATTACTTAATGTAACAGTAATTCAAAAACAAAGTGCCCTATAGGAGTACAACCAACATCTACTGAGCAAAATCTGACTGACTGGCATTGACAGATACAAGTTGGCATGTCTAGACATCTTAAAACGTATATCCCAGTGTCATATATTTGTAAACTTTTGCTGATTGTAAGTTGACATCGGACACATCCCTGTTGTGCCACTATGACCTCTACATTGTCATAGGTCTTGGCTTCCCATTTAAAGTTGGCATTTTCATTGCCTTGATGATGCCAGTACAAAGAATCTCTACCAGTTGGTGCATCAAAAGATTTCAAGTCAATGCCAGAAGCTGCTCCTTAACTGTTCACTCTGACAGATATATTGCAAACACCAGCAGTCCTTCTGAGTCTCCATCTCTCACCATAGTGTCTATTGTGTAGTGGAATTTGCTTCATTTCAGAGAGATGAGAGATGATGAGAATTTCTTGTGAGCAGCATTCTATAATATCATTCTGGGATGATGGTGTACAGTAAGTGGTATGAGATGACACTTTTGCAGAAAGAGGTCACAATGATTGAAAAAGATCAACCTTGCTTTTGCCTTTGACGATTAATTACGACTTTACTACTATACAATACTACACTGGTTCAGTTATTTAATGCACTATATATTGTATGTTTATGATTTTGGAAGATGGCCAGTGATTTATTTCACTGTTATTAGTATTGACACAAGTATGATGCCTATTTTGTCCCCAAATACTCCACATGGTAAGCAAAACAATGCAGTTTTTGTATTACATGAACTACTACTATAATTTGGTAGCATACACATCAGGTTTGATTTCAGGGTCTGTTGCCTTGCTGTGGGAAACCTTGACATGTAGAAAGGAGGAGATGGGGATCAAAAAACCTGAGCTAGCCACCCTTTTTTCCAAAATATGCATGACCTGTGACCAATGAAGTTTAAAATACATTGTCTATTTATTAAAGTAC
Source organism: Etheostoma spectabile (assembly GCF_008692095.1). Taxonomy (NCBI): domain Eukaryota; kingdom Metazoa; phylum Chordata; class Actinopteri; order Perciformes; family Percidae; genus Etheostoma; species Etheostoma spectabile. The sequence goes on from NC_045734.1 coordinate 12,589,508, forward strand.
TTTTGATTTTCAAAGTTCATTCCTGACCTTGGAAACAGCAGCTGACAAAACAGTGACATCATAGTGCATGTTCAGTAGCTGTTTTGTAGCGTTCAATCATATTACATTGACCTTCATCAGCAGATGAAGTAAGGCCACTTATCACCGAAATGTAGATTTCTGAGCCGTCTTTTCTTACGTGTTAACTTAAAAGTTGAGTTTCAGAGTTCATTCTTGGTCCATTTAGTCACTGTTCTACATTTGTTGATCGTAACAGATGCAAAAACAGCAGACAACTGGGAAATGTACTTCTGTTGTGGAGGACATTGTGATATGATCAAAAACTACTCTAACCCCTCTTGTTATCTGCTGATTAAGATCACGTGACATGATCAAAAGCAAAGCGATTACAGAGACTACTTTGAATGCTACTGCTGCATACTTGTGCTTTCACTGATCATAATATCTACTTTGTTATATTAGTGGCTTTTCTTGAGTCAGGCTTGGTTTTAGTCTCTCTTATAGCCAGATAAAGTGTTCAGGTATCTTTCTTCCCCTCGTTCTTCATCTGTGATTTCAATTCCCCATTGTCCAGCGTCCTTGTCTTGCTCCTGTACATCAATACTGGCTTGGTCACCCTGTCTCGCTTAATTGATTTATATTGCTTTCGTCTGCAATGAGTCAGAAAAGAACAAATAATTCATTAAGCCAGTCTGAAGGGCATCTGATGTGACTATATGACCTCAGTATGATGAATTTCCATGAGTAATATTTCAAGAATTTAAAAGGCTTTAAATTTTCAATTTGTAATCATCTAATAAGGTTTTTCATTGACTGTTTTAATCAGTACTTACACAGAGAACAAGCAGCACCAAGGCACTGAAACAGAGTGATAAATGACCACTTAAGTTAAATTTATTATCAAGTTTCTTCCCATGATACATTACCTTGCCTGTGTACCATTTTACTGACTTTTGTCACTCACCAACGTAAAGATGTACCATTTCCAGGCTTCAAATATGAACTAATTATTTATGGTATTTACCAGAATGTCAGTAATAACATAGCAAATGGACAGCTACTCTATACCTACAGTAAGATAAATGGAGTATAGGTCAGTTTTATCATAAAATCGTTAAAAAATAGTTCACTCTGACACTCAGGCTGGATAACTGGCAACCCAGTCCTTAAAGGTCCCATGGCATGACAAGGTTAAGGTTTTTAAACAATAACATGCATTCCCCCAGCCTGCCTATGGTCCCCCAGTGGCTAGAATTGGCAGTAGGTGTTAACCGAGCCCTGGCTATTCTGCTTTGCCTTTGAGAAAATGAAAGCCTGGATGGGCCGATCCTCTCCATTCTCTGCTTTGCCCGCCCAGAGAATTTGGCCTGCCCATGAGAAAGGGAGAGACATCATGGCTTTCAAAAACAACCCCCCCCCTCTCCTCGTCAATAGCTGCAGACACAGAAATGGCATTTCCTAAGGAAAGCTCATTGTGGGACTGGCTCTAGTGGGAAATAGACTTCAGATACAGTATTATGGGACCACTAAGGTCTATAGAAAAGCATCCAGAGAGCCCCATGTCCCATTTAAAGTAAAACATGTATGGCAAGAATAATTAAAGCATACATGTAAATTTACTAATGAGTCACTTGTTGGAAAACATTGCGCTTATGAAACAATCAAAATAAACAAATATAAAATATAAGTCCAACTTTGACAGATCCGTTCCACTCATTTCAATACTTTTATGGAGGCTTTTACCCCGTGTTTAACAGCTTCAAGGAGAGCTCACCATTCTTATTTTATAAACCCAACTCATATCAGGAAGTTTATCTTATAGAGCATTACATCCCAATACTGTGTCTACTAAGCTCACCATAAGTAAGCAGAGATGGATTCTGCAATATGTTAAAATTGTAAGAATGACATACTAAAGCAATATTTTTTGGTTTTGTGGTACAATCTAATCTCATTTCATTGCCATCCGAGCACTGCCAAAGAAGTCTGAGTGACTAAGCTTACCTTAACTCTCCTGCTGTATTTGGTCTCAGCAGTTTGGTGCTTACTGTATTTGACAGAAATCCATTTTTTATGTTAATTTATTCCCTTACAAAACAAAAATGTATCTAAATTGTATTATAGTTGTGTATATATTAGTGCAAAAGCAGACACTGAGAACGAGAAACTCTACTGCCAGTGTGGCTAAAAATAACTAAATGCATTAGCCAACTAAACTAGGCCTAAATAAATTACTCTTGCTTGGAGTTGGCATCTCTACGAGTCAGCTACAAAGATCTAAGCAAGATGAATATAGTTAGCTTATCAGGTGAAACAAACAATGAGGCAGTTCAGTAAAGGCAAACTATTGTATTGTAACTATTACATATCCAATGCAAAGCTAAATTCAACTAACTTTAGACACACTGCTTTCACTTAATTTTTGATAGCTAAGAGTCTAAACAGAAAAATGGCATAAAACTATGTTCAAAACAAGCTAATCAAATGTTATTTTCCTTTACTCTCTAATAAATATGCAGACCTTCAAAAAACACACTTAACCCTTGTGTTTTCTTCACGTCCAAATTGAAAATCAACACTTTTATTGACGCTTTTTATTGATGTTTTTTACTTTTTCTTACGTTTTGTCCCTTTTGTCACTTTTTTCTGATGTTTTCAACACTATGTAACACTAACTCTAACATTAACTTTAGTTTTACAGTTATTTTTGGAATTTATGGTATGTAAAGCTCATTTATAAGAAATTATACCTAATGTTTGAGTTAAAAAAGCAGAAATTAGGAATTATTTAGACTAAAATTAAAGGAATGTATGGGGATGGATAATCACAGACTGAAATATGTCAACTTTTACTCAATACCATTTCAAATCACTTCAATTTTTTTTTCAAATGCTGTTAAATTGAATAAGACCCCCCAAAATTAATGAAAGTAGAGATTTTTTCTTGCCAAAGAGCGTTGTGTGGAATCAATCATGTTATTTTGGGTAATTATAATTGGGTAGTCAAAAAGAACATTGATATAGGAAAACAGGTCAATTTGACCCGAGGACAACATGAGGGTTAAAAAGCCAGTACAATTTTTTTAATTGCTGTAGCAATTTACAGTTAATCAATAGCACATTGGATTTTGTCTCTCATACATAATTAATCTCATAGTCTTACACACAACCACAGCTTTTAAACGTTATGCTTGGATTGTAAATGGATCCCAGATGAGAGGCCTGTGGTGCAAGAGGCTATGCCCGTCTCCTTCCTACATGTGCCCTGCTTCCTCCTACTATGCTACTTGCATTGTGCATCGTGTATGTGGAAGCTCCCCCATGAAGAGCACAACTTAATCTGGTTGTTTATTCATTAGGTGGTAACCTCAGGCAGTCAACAGCATGGTCTTGCAATCTATAAAATAGGTTGCAGTATGTGTTTCTTGATGAGAAACCATGATAAACCTCTGACTTTCTCCGCTAATAAAGGACAGACATATATGTATATTAGTATAGTAAGTACAGAGTATAATTCCTCTACATTAGCATCCTGAAGTAATCAGATTTTTGTCAAATCTGAATTTGAGAGTGATGAGAGTGTGTGAGAGATAAATATGGTGATTTGTACCTCCACTGGAAAGATAACCTTAGTAATATCCTGGAGTCTGTGATGTACTTCTGTTTTCTAATCTTGTAGTTTGATTGAGGTTCATAATTCAACAGCAAAATCATCTGTTACATTTATTTTTGTGTGTGATGCAGCCAGATCTGAATATTTATGAGTATTTTAAAACATCCTTAATCAGAATCTGGCTATAAGTAGTAGTAGTAGTAGTAGTAGTAGTAGTAGTAGTAGTAGTGGTCCTTTGATTAAAACAATTATTATAAAATTAAAATAGCAGTGTTCGCATACAGCAACATTTTACTACATCATAATAGCTTTTCAGTATATATGCTGTATAAGTGGAATAACACTGGCAATGAGATCCATGAGCGTAGTGAGTGGTTTTTATCAAAGAAACATATGAATGATCGCCTATGTATTTTTCTCCCCCTTCTCTCGTCTTTTATTCTCCTTCTCTTCCCTCTTTCAAGCATGTCTCTCCTTTGCTGTCTTGCTTGTTGCTCTTATTCTGTCTTTTATCTTCCCTTTTTGTTGTTTTATTCATTTATTTGCAAATCAAATCCCCAAAACAAAATACATTACAAACAGCACAGTCAATCATTAGTTAATGAAGCATATGCCACTCTCAAAGGGTTAGGGTTGTCAAATAATTCTAGTCAAAACACAACAGGACTCATCCAGTTAACTTTAAAAGAGATGATAAAAGTTAGACCTATATCTTTGCGAACTGTGCCTGATTATATATACAGTATTTTTGATATATACATAAATATACTATACGTAGAATATACCCTAAAAAAGACAATACTAACAAACAAAACAAAAATAAACAAAACAAAAACACCAGCAACCACAAAATTTTATATAAGAAATAGAATGATAGTTACATATTGTAACTAGAGATTATATGAGTATAGGCATAGCCCCCTTTGCCGATGTCAAGGCAAGGGGAAGCTCTGTTTTCAGCCACTGGTTTTCGGTGGGCGGGATATGGCACAATCCACCTGCAACAGTACATCCCCCTGCCACGCCAGTTGCCATGGGGACCCCGCCAGAGGTGAACCACGCGTGGTGCCGCATCCATTACAACACGTGTCTGATCATCAGCATGTGGATTGTCATCATGATGCACTGGTTGAATTGAGAAAGTCCAGAGTAAGAAGCATTTGTCATTTTTGGTGTGAGAGGAGTGGGGGCCGGGGCTAGAGACGGCGCAGCGGCAGCAGAAGCGCGTGGACTGCTCAGAGTGCGGGGAGAGCCGCAGTGGCTTAGAGTCATCACCCATCCCGAGCTCCAGTCCTCCCTGCGGGGAGGAGGGAGAGCCGGCAAGAGAATCGTCTTTGGCTGGAATTGAGTCAGCGGACTCATGCTCGCCGAAGAGGTCCTCCTACTCTGGGAGTTCCAGGATGTGGCCGGGGTCCTGACGATCTGCCCAGCTGCTGCCCTTGCTGCCACCGTTGACCTGGAGCGCCAAGAGCCCTCTTTAGATGGCAGTCGGGCGCAGAACTGGCTGAAGGCCTGGGGGGTGAGCATCAGGCCAGCGTGGACGGGGCCGAGGCAAGATTCACAATTCGGGTGGAGATCCATGGACAGGATGTAACCAGTCCGGCAACCTTTATTAGGTGAACACCGCTGGAGGTGGAAGTCTTAATACTGCTGAAGAAAAATTAGGAGCAGATCTACAGCTCCGCACCTGTAATATACTGAATCTGCCGACATGATAGAGCCCCGTGCTGGGCGCAAGCGTGGGAAAGAAATCTTCACGACTGTACAAGCAGGAAGGGATTAACCCGATAGCAACAGCTCTTAGAAGGCAAAGCCTATACGAAACTGAACAGATTATACTTGTAACTATAGAAAAAAAGGGTTGGGTGACAATTTGTAGGTTTCCTTCATATCTTGAAAACATCTGAAACCAGTGTCATTTAAGATATCTCCTATGTATGCCAGAGCTATACCAATGCGATAAGCTGAAGTACTGTCCTCCAGACTTTAATGAATCGTTATAGAATATTGGTGTGTTGGCATGCCACTGGAATTTCGGTTTATAAATCTTTTAATTTTTTTTCCAAAAACAGTCCCTTCTTAAATTGAAATTATTTTGAAAATGAGTCATCCCTTAGGGCTGAGGAGTACACACTAAACTTCTACTGTGAAATGAAATGGTTGGTTTGAAAATGTGTATGTGAAAGAGAAGAAGCGCGTGTCTTAATTATTCATTAATTAACTATTTTAAGAGAATTGTCAAGGCTACAAAGATGTTTTCTGAGAAATAATTATTATTATAGGGTTCAACAATATGTACCTATGGTGTGTGTATATATACGGTACATGGTATATATATAATAATAATAATAATATACATTTCATTAACATTCAGTTATTTTACCCTTCCGTTTTTACTGTGGTTATCTACATTATCAATGTCAGTATTCAATGTCTCTGGATGTATACAGCTTTTCTGTGCAACGTTACACATACATTATGGCAATATGGGTTTTTTATTTAATTGCATCAATGAATGGTTTTAAAGTTTTAAACTTGCTGGATTAGCCAAATACACTCCTGTCTGGTTATTTTAATCCATTAACAGTTTTTCAACGGATTTAATACAAATTATACTTTATCATGACATACTGTATAATGATGACCTAGAATTAAATGACATATACTATTTTAGTAAAAGAAAATGTCATTGTCAATTGTAGCCATCCCTCTATCTTAGTTGTGTATCACAATTAAAATCATTGACTTTGTTAGCGAGTTGTAAGCCAGCTCGGTTATTGTTGGAACTGTGAGCATTGACAGTTTGCATGAATCCCTGTGTTTGTTCAAATAGGAGAGCCACATACATTGGCCATAATCGAGGCTTCCCAGAGACTGAGGAGAATTGACAAGTGCTTGTGACAAAGGATTATTTACAGTGTTTTGATGTGGGCAGCTAATATTAAATCATCACACTGTTTTGATTACAACCGGAACCACTGTCACTGTGGTGATTACAGAATGCTGCTGTTATCTCTGCATGGGGTTACACCACTTCTGTTCTGGCACAGTGTACAAAGGCATTGTGTTATTACAATTGTATTAACATTTCATCAAACAACTCCACATATAGTGTTCACAATGCTGTAATCATGTCTTAAGCTCACAAACATATATCTTAATCACTGTTACATTACATTACACATTACATTTGATTTATTTGTGGTTAAGTCATAGAATATCACACATTTAATTTACTTTTCTTGTTAATTGAGGGCAAGGACATGTCCTTGCCATCATTTTTTAAAAGTGTACAATGACCTTCACACCTTCTCACATTAGGCAAATGCACCCAACACAGTTGAGCCTCACTCAAAATACAGGGCAAAATCAAAAGCAGACCTCTCTGCCTTTTGTTCAGGAAGTGCACCTGCTTCTCTTTTTGAGTTAGTTTCCTAGATACGCTTTTACATATACTTTCTCATATAGCTTAGGAAAAAAAGAAAGGAGCATACTAGTGCAGAGTAGCAATATCTGTGAGCTGCGCTGCACATGGAAGTTTGATTTGAAATTGAAAGGCTTTCTTGAGTACATAGAGCAGAGATTGGGAACAACAATAAAGCCAGCACACCATATCTGTGCGGCATAGATCTATTGCACAGTGCAGCCTACTAAAGGGTTGTGAGGCTGTATGTGCATGTGGTGAAGCAGTCTTTAGTGGCCTCTCTCTCAAAACACATCAAAGTGAAGCGGAAGCAATGGTAAGATCTCTGCATTATAGCCGATAAGAGGAAGTTTCCATTAAGTCGCATTGCCTCACTAGGATTAAAGAAAAATCCCTTCCTTCCTCCTCTTAAAATGGTTTCCAAATGCTTCCCTCTTTACCATTCTTCCGCATTTGTGCTGGTGCTCCCTCTTTTACACCGTTTATTGGTGTGGTGATAGGTCTTTTTCCACCACCCCTACTTTAAACTCTAGGTCTTGTTTCATTTGTTGCCCCACTTTGCAGCATGAAACAAATGTCTGGGTTTCACAAGTGTGGAAGAGGTCCAGAACAATCCCTAACATCTGACTGACCCAGTCCGGATCTTTACATAGCTTTAACAAACACTACCTGATTCAAAAGATCCACTCAGGTGCACACCTGGTGATTCACAGCAATCACAATATTGAAAGTTACAGTCAAGCCAACTAGACACAACCTTTACTTAAAGATGACCCTATGAGTACCCACAGCTCTTTTGAAGAATCACAGCATCAGACGTGTGCTGACAGGTGGTAGGTGACTCAGTGCAACAGAGCTCCTCAAAAGGACATGATTAATAGTTTTATTACAATCCCTCCCAGGGGAGATCAGACTACCACATAGTGCCACTGATCATGGTCCCAGTTGTGCACTAACCCACCCTTTGATCCGCAGCATTTACGTGACATGATCCCAGCACTCAAACAGTGCACGCCATCTGCCATCTGCCCACCTATTGTTAGTGTGTGCTGCTGTGCTTCCCTGTGTGTGTGTGTGTGTGTGTGTGTGTGTGTGTGTGTGTGTGTGTGTGTGTGTGTGTGTGTGTGTGTGTGTGTGTGTGTGTGTGTGTGTGTGTGTGTGTGTGTGTGTGTGTGTGTGTGTGTGTGTGAGTGTGAGAGAGACAAGCATAGTGTGCACGACCAAGGCACATTTTACTAATGCGCTGTTAAAATAACAATGAAATGCTGCACTATTGACTTTAGACGAGATTTTTGTTGGTCAATGGTGCGATCACTTTCTAATGCCGCAAGATAGCCATACGCCCAGAATTCAGCTGAACGCACCTCCCTGTAAGACCAGCGCAAAGATGGGCGCAGGTGCCTTTTCTATTTAAATGATGTGGGCACAGGATGGGAAATTAACAACTGCGTCTGTTTTAAAATAGCAAAGACACTTGCGCTGCACAGGGTGCAAGATAGGGCCCTCAATGTTTTACAAATGTGTAAATGATACAAGAGCATCATCTGCCGCTATACTAGGTGTTAGATCTCCTGTTGGTTCGAAACATTGATGCAAATGTCATGCAGCTTTTAAAGCAAAAGGGTTAGGGTCAGTCAGGTAAAAACACATTACCTGACAGAGTTTTAAGTCCTACTATATATCCCTCACTGGGCATTATAGCAATGATAAAATAAAATCAATCTGCCCTGTGATTTCTATTGGTTTTCAGTCTATTTAAGGTGGATACTGTTGGCTTTTATTCACACTACATGCATCATAATGTTGTTGTTTCTCCCCTTAAACAATCCTTCACAAATTAACTTCTCCCATGCATAGTTTGCCGTTAAAAATTAGTCAGACTCTTTTTTAGATTCATTGAATGCTACTGGACTACTTTTAGTTAAGAGCAGTGGTTCTCCAAATTTTTCAGTATTGTATCCACATTGAATTATCTTTTCATCCAAGTACCCCCCCCGTTCAGCACAATGCTATATAAAGAGTCACAATACAGCACTGCACCATCAGTGTCTGATTTAATTAACAACAATATTATAACTGAAAAAAACATTAAAATGCTACATTTCAAATGTTTAGAATCACTAAATACATATAGTGTAAAATTGTTTTAGGAATTATGCATGACTGATATTTTTTAAATACAAATTTATAAACAATCTTGCATGCCCCCTGCAGTAAGAATACGCCCATTTGAGAAACACTGCACTAGGGCACTTGTAGGTGTCCTGGCAACCGGGGGTTTCTTAAAGGGACAATGTTTTCTTGTAGGCAAACAAATGTTCTGTTTATATTCAGTTTTACTCACCAAAATGCACGATTGTGTGTGTATATGTATCGGCCTATGAACGTGTTGAATGACATTTCTCCTCATTTGCATGCTGGCAGTCTTCTTCTTCCCTGCCTTTATTGGCACATTTCTACATTCATGGCATGCTTCCACCACCAGCTGTCAATCAGTGGAATAGTGTCAAACCATTGTCAGGACTGTGTCCTTGTGCAAACAAAATGAAAAACAAAACGAGGAACCACTCAGTCCAAACATTGCTCGATAGCGCTACTCATGGTCAAAACCTCCACAGGGTATCTTTAACTAAGCGCCAAGAGTGCAGCTATATATATCTTAACAGGCTTAAAAAAATGTACTTCCAACGATATTTTTATTGTTTTATTTTATATATTTTCTATTTTCAAACAAAACGGAATAAACAACAGACATGGACATCAACATATTTCAGCTCACAATTTCTGGGTATCATTGTAACGCAACACACTTTCGACTAAACGATGGCAAGATTTGTAAATATCACTGTAAATATTCTCAAAGAAATGTTGTTACACCATAGCCCTGAACACAGTCTGAGATGACCAAACCTGTGAGGCATAGGGGTGCTAACGTTCCATGAAAAATAAATTCTGTAGTGTAGTTTAAAACTACATGGTAAGGGCCAGTCTTGATTTTCTTATTGTGCTACTTCACGAAGCATAGTGAGCATTGTCTGTTCTACTCTGAACCAGCACACAATAATTATATTCTTTTATTTAATCTATTGTTATGACATAAGATAAAAGGTATTGATCCAAAATCCTTCACCTCATTGCTTTACCACTAAAATTAAGTAGACAACAAAAGAATAAAAACTCACAGCTAGTCTAATTGTTTTCACGGTCTGCTCCATCACTGTTATCAAATCGGCAAGAAAAACAATTATTTCAGTTGAGAAGATCATCATTTTTATGTCTTTTAATTAATTTAACCTGCACGGCTCATTTGGGAAACATTTCTTCCATGGTGATGAGATTAAAGATATAAATCAAGGATTGGTCATTTCAAAGTTTAGTTTTACCTTTTACACGCCTACTTATCTTCTACATGAGACAAGAAAGTCTTAAAAGTTTGTAGCGTGAGGATATCATGCATTCAGGCACGGATTTAGAATGCAGAGGCCCCTGGGCACAAAATCAGAAAACATCCAGTCTACTCATTTATTACCTAACCCATCACCCTTACAGAGAGAACCCCCTAACCCTAAGACAAGTACATCAGCATCTCAACAGAAAAAACCCTGTCTACTCATCCATTCCACAGAGCAAACCTGACACAAGTAAATCACACCTTAAACAAAGGCAAGAAAAAAATGTAGTGTTGACCACAATTTTTTCTAAAGAGCTGACTTTGTAAAAACAGCTGATTGTTGAGCACCTCTTTTTCTCACTCTCACTGTCTCTCCCCTTTACTATCCTAAAGTGGAACAGAGCTGTGTTTGTAACATTGTAATCAAGTAAAACTTATATATACGTATAGGCCTATTTATACAGATCTCAGCGTGAAATGTAGTTCTCAAAGTTAAGTTGCACAACTGAATGGCAATGGTTATGTATTATTATTTTAACGTATGCCTTATTTCGAGGTTCAAGCAGTCGCATTGGTAAGTCTCCAAATCAGTTGGCACTGAGGTCTATTAGAACAGCTGGGTACTAGGAGACGGCGAGGACAGTGAGGAAATGAAGCAGAGTAGTGCATCATTAAAATGAGTTGTCAGGACTTGTACTTGTGGCAACTATTTTATTCTATGTCATAATTTCCTGAAATGTAATGACATCTAACAATGTACCGCCGATGTTGTTCAGTTCTGATTCAAATCCATCACCACTGCTACTCACTCCAATTTGACCGTTGGCCTCAGTGAGATTAAATCATGGATGCAAACCAACTTTCTCAAACTTAACTGTGACAAATCAGACATGATCATCATCGCCGGTCCCAGATTTCTCTTCAAAACCATGCAAAACTTTTGCTTCACCATCTATAACTCCACTCTGTCTCCCCCTCACACATCCACATCAGGAGTTATTTTTGACAGCAACCTCTTTTTTGAAAAGCATGTCATTAAAATCACCAGAACTGCCTTCTTCCACCTTAACATCTGTTTCAGTATCAGTATTATCTCATGATTTATATGTATGTATATTTGCACACTTTACATTTTCGAGAAAGAAGTATGGCCTACTTTATTTATTTATCATTTTTGTATTACGTTATCTGCCAAAATAATTATATATGGTGGTAAAAAAACCTGTATTTAATATGTACAGTTAGGCAAGTTGGCATTGCAGAGAAGACTGCTCGTTGTCCGATTGATATGAATGACCACATTGCAATGATACATGAGCTTAGTGTTCTGTCTTATACAGCAAACTAATTTTTCACTGGTAAGACCAACATAATAACATTACAATAACAACACATAATAACGTCATGTGAATAGGCCTAAGGGATTTAATCAGCGGAAGGTTCAATCCATCCATCCATCTTCGTCCAAATATCTGGTATTGGGTCGTGGGGGGAACAGCTCCGGGGGAACAGCTCCAGCAGGGGACCCCAAACTGCCAGCCACCCTCCTAAGGAAACCTATTCTCGTTCTTTCGGTCACTTGAACACTTGAACAGGTGTCTGTCACTCCAGCCATGCTGTGGTTCTCTATCTTGTCGAGCTGCTGATGCTCAGGGTGCTGATGTTGTTCTAATTGTTCATCTGAAACAGCAAGGCTGGATGTTGTGGTGCTGAACTCCTCTTTGCTAGCATCACTGCAGGCTCTTTATTAGCATCGAGCTGATTTTTTGAAAAAAGTGTAGATGGCTGGAATATTACTTCTAATTGAATCCTTTGTGCTATCCTTCTCCATTTTAGCTTCCCGTTTTGTGGCTCCACTTTGTTTTTATCCATGTTATTTGTTTTGTCAATATCCTCTAGTTACTGTCTTTCTTTTACACCAGCCTCTACCGACTGTCAACAGTTAAATGTAAATGTGCTGTATTATATAGCACTTTTTTAGTCTTAACAACTACTCAAAGCGCTTTTACATCTACAGGATACATTCACCATTCACACACATTCATACACTGTGGCCGAGGCTGCCACATAAGGGGCCACATGCTCATCAGATAAACACTCACACACATTCACACTCCGATGCGCAGCACCGGGGGCAACTCGGGGTTCAGTGTCTTGCCCAAGGACACTTCGACGTGGGACAGGGCCAGAGATCGAACCACCAACCTTCCGATTGGCAGGCAACCGCTCTACCACTGAGCCACAGCCACCCACAGTTCCCACGGTAACCTGACCTTATTGTCATCAGACACCAAAAGACTGATCACGATACGTTTTTTATGTGCAAATAAATTATTGTTAAGACACAACACACAAACACACTCATTAATTAATATTTTTTTATTTTAATTTAACATAAAAAGGACGAGGCCACACAGTTTGTGCGGTCTTGGAGGCCCCCTAGAGGTCGGAGGCCCTCTGGCACCGGCCCAATCAGCCCAGTGGTAAATCCAGCCTTGCATGCATTGCAGCATTTCTTCAGTAAATATTTTAAACTTACTAATTATATTGGAGATAACAGTTTTGTCACATACAGTGAAGAATTGTTGGAAAGTTAGGTAAGTAAATTCTGCCACTTAAACGTCAACTAAACGTCTGCTGAGTCTTTTGTCAGCTACAATTTATATTAATAAAACTACAAGGTGCATTTCAGTTGGTCCTGTCCACCACAACTGGATTTGACCAAAGATTTGATTTCCTGTAGTACTCCTGGCTTGGTCATTTGTTCCAACAAAAACACTTTGCTTTAGAGTGCCAGCAGGGTTCTCATCCCTCTTGATGGCTCTCATTGGTTGAGGCATTTGTGCAGTAGCGGTAGAACTGGTGGGATATAGCATGAACCTCCCATATGAGGCTGAATAGACTCCTTGAATCCCTGTTGATCAATTCCAAAGAAACGGCTTGGGAGGCTTGCCTGAAGACTTATGGTAAGACTTTGTTCAAACATGACTTTTTGAAAAAGAGAAACAGGCCCTTATCTGTAGAAAGAATAATTGATCCTTTATAGTTCATGGTATGAAGTGGAATGTTTCCAAACATGACAAAGGTTAACTGAACATACGAAAACCGAGTAATGCAAACCTAAGCAGAAATGTACCTGATGTACATAAAATAAAAATATATGCTTCTCTTGCGACCAATATCCTTCAATTAGCAGAAAGAAAATCTGTATTTTTTTCCAAATCAAAATTAACTGTAAAATATGTAGCTTACTGTACCGCTTACTGTTTGTAACCACACAGCGTTCAATAGTGGCCCCTCTTACCTGGTTCAACCAGCCATAGAGAGAGAGAAGCGTTTGTTGAGCGAGCTAAATGAAGAGATGGAGCGCCGAACAAAGCAGTGAAAAGTGTGTGTGTGTGGGGGGGGGGGGGGGGGGGGGGGGCTACAAAAAGGCTTACTCGGAGGTCATTTAAGTAAGGTAAATAATTGAAATACTAAGTTAAAAGGCTTTGCTGTAAATATTTTCTGTGCCTTGTCTGTGATGAATGTGAAAGGTCAAGATTTCAAAAGCTGTCTTTTGACTGAAGTTTCAAGTGTGGATCTGTAAAGGCCCCATGAGGTAGATTTCTTACTAACTCTTAAAGTTAGAAGGCACCAATTCTACCTTCTCTTTCACAAAATGTGTTCAGATACCTAAACGGAGGATTTTTATAAGTGGGATATTGGCCCATACTGAACACAAACCAAAAATAGACAATGTAATACACTAATATAATACTTGCCTCTCCTGTGGTTTTAATGTTTCCTGGCAAAAGACACACATGCCAGGCCTGGATCTTGGCCACAACTGCTTTAGTGGAGATTTAGTGGCATGATGTAAAGGAGAACAGTCTACATCAATTATATTGTTGTTTGGCTCATAGAAAAGTAGTTGTGTTATCATAAAGGTCTAGGAGATTTACCATTGTTTTCAAATTGTTACAATGCTGTGGATGTGAAAATTAACTTTTTTTTCAAAAAAGCCATTTTCTCTACCTTATATGTTTTTTACATCACCAAATAACAAATAATACTGATACAGTTACCCAAAGTGTTTTACTTAAGCATTCTCTCCCTTTTCCTCCTGTCCTTGTGTTATACTACTATGGACAGCACCTGGTAACGTTATGACCAGTGTATGTACTGTAGGTATATGTTCAAATAATTCAGTTTTTCTAAAAAACAACACCCCCAGATAGTCTGATAGGGGCATTTTTTCTAATTCAAAATCTCTTACACTCACAACCTGCAATGTCTTTGTTGAGCTAATTTATCTGTTGCAGGAGTATAAAGTCCATTACAAGCAAATTACGGTGTCACTTTGTCAGCCTTCACTGCACTTTCTTGAAAAAGCCATGTCTGCATCACATCTACTGACAGCATCAACAGACGCAGAAATATATGGCAGTCACATACACAGTCAGTCACTACATTTGTTTCATATAACTACATATGGTAATATTTAGTTGTCCACAAAATAAAATAATAAAAGAATGGTGGAAATATGGATATACAAAGCAAGTAGGTCCTTTCAAAAAAAATGTGGTGGCATTTATATGTTATGCTTCCCCTGACTTACTCAAACTTTACTTTCCCACAAACTATCAGTCATTCATATCAAGATTTATTTAGAGCAGGAATGCACCTGGTTTTAAATGCTGCAATGGATTTAAAAGCTTTGCATTATCATGTACAGAGGTTGTAAGAACCACAAGGCAATTTATGCTCTCTTACATGAAATGTTGTCAATAGTAGAAACTACTTAGTTGCCTCACACTGTATTTGCAGATTTGTTTCTGCTTTTTATTGATGGATTTGAAAAGAAAAATGGCACCAACTAACACTTTTACTGAGCTGTGTATGTTTCATTTATTGGAAGACAGAAGGGAGATCTGCTGGATGTAGGACACCTTCAAGACAGATGTTTTACTAACAAAAACACTGACATACTGTGTAAATCATTATGCATAAAAAAACACATGTTTAGTTATCCATTACCATTACATATCTTCTACTGTCTTGCATTGCTGTTCTTTTCCACAAACTTAATAATGTTTGAATGATAAACATGTCCAGACCTCTGCACCCATACCTAACATTAATGATAACAAAAAGCCTTAATTTTTTTATTTTGGAAATAATGGAAGACCAACACCTCATAAGTCATGGCCATTTTTAACTCTTGAAAAATACAGCAATATTGTCTCACAATTCAAATTACTTCTCGCAACACAATTACCACCCAGAAGAATGTGTAAATTACTCTGTTTGCTCACACTCGTACGGAGCCCCCTTTCATAATCCAATTCAATTTTCTTATAAGCAGGTCAAGTTCTACAACAAAGATTGAAAAAGAAAACCCATTTAGCGTCACAACACTGCTTGCAACTATAGTAACTTTGGCTTGTCTGATTTAACTCATGATCAGTTATGTCTGGGTCATGTTTATGGAGAGAGCTATGGAACTGAAGAGTGTGTGTTCTTGCTGATGCTATTTGCTGAATAATTAAAGAACCACAGTATGCAGACTACTTTGCCTATTGGCCATTTTATCTGGGGTCGGCACCACAATAACTCTTAAAGCCTGTACAGAGCTGTTCCCAGTGCCTGTGCATTAAGTGTGCTGCTTTAGTAAATAGTGGTTCATTTTATTTGTTGTCCTTCAAATAAAATGGCAACATAACCCCGAATTGTAAGTTGTATATACAACTGTGACCACAAACAAAATAGGCTATATAAGCAGAATGGGAATGATAATTATCTTTGTTTCAATTTAGAATAGTCAGAAACCAAAAGCTAATTTTTCTGATAGCATGTTCTTCATACATCACAACAAATGTTTTAAAGTGTGCTTTTTTCAGTATGTGTCGGTATCATACAGTTCCTAAAGGCCTTTGAATTCAATTTAAATATAGCAAAAAATATAAAATGGGTGGACCCCCAGATGAATGTGTCGTGACTTTCAATTCTCTGCAGGAAACCACACTCTCCCTCCTAGCTTGCTACTTTTCCCAGTCAGCTTGAATCTCTGGGAACAGAAGAATACCCCAGGTGTATTTAACTAAATAGCACTAGTCCATCAAGTTAAAATACTCTGAACAGCTTGTGCAGCATTATCCATGTGTTTTGTAATGATTACTCTAGTCCAAAAAACGTATAAATACTTCATTACCTCTTACACTTAGCCCCTTAACAGCTGTTTTATTTTGAAACAATGAATAGTCATGTGCCTTGTTGCAGTAGTCTTTGGGGACACTGTGCGAGCCAAACCAGGAAGACCAGGAAGGGATGCACAGAACCATTCATACTTTCAAAAACAGAGTGGTACAAATAGGAGATAGTGGGAGTATATTTCCAGGCTTTTGCATCAAGTAAATTGTTTGAATACAGACTGCTTGGATTATGTAGCCCAAGCATTAGCATTACAGAAATGTGATGGTCATGTGTCAGTAAACACCCATGGCCTAATCACTTGTGCCGTTTGTGGACGGATTGAAATCTTGACATAACCCACTATGTGTCCGGTGTTGTAAGAGCACCTGAAAGTGATGCTGTAATATGTAGGTTTTCAGACGTGAGGGGACTGAAACTACCAGAATGTCACTGGAAAACTGCAGAGAAATGACAGCATCTTAATTCATTAAGAACATTCTTGCAAAAAGGAAATGACAAAATTGTGACCCTTGTGTGAAACCACTAAGATCTGTTTGAAAATTACAGTTTAAATGTCACTAACGTAACCACATTAATTTATAACCCAGACTGAGAATGAGTGACAAGTTTCTGAAGAGCATCCCTGTTCTTAAAGCATTTTGGGAAATAGGCATATTCACTTTCTGAGGGAAAGTTAGATGTAAAGATTGATATAACTGTAGCTGATTAGCTTAGCTTAGCTTAGCTTAGCAAAAAGACTGGAATCAGGAAAAAAGCTAGCGTGGCTTTGTCCTAAGGTAACAAGATTACTTACCAGCACCTCTAGGGTTTACTAATTACCGTGTTGTATATTGTTTCTATTGTTTCTATGAAAAAAATAAAGTGTTAAAACAACAATTAACCGTTTTACATGGCTACCTGCCGGGTTAGTTCTTGGCCCTGAGCAGTTGCTAGGCAACCAAGAAATACTTCAAGTTGTTTGTCCCAGAATGGCTGACTGACTTCCCATTTTTTAAATGTTCATGTGTAAGAGGACACATGCAGTGAATACAAGGCAAGCACACATATACAAACAAATTGGTGCAGTTGCTTGTCTTTCAATTTCCATGCTCAATGTGGCGTTTTCCATAGTGTTTGCTATCGTGTCTCCTACCTCCAAGGTAAGATGACCAGATTTCTCAGACAAAATCAGAGGACATTTTCAGCTCAGAAGCGTATATACCTCCAAAACATGTCATGTTTTTAGTTTTGTAAAACTTAAAAAAGGGACACTAGACCTAGAGCTGTTCTCATTAGGGGCTGAACCCCCCTAAAGGTCTGATCCTAGAATCACCCCGGCTGCTACTTCATACTCCACTCCACTACACCTCAGAGGGAAATGTTGTAATGTTTACTGAACTACATTTATCTGACAGCTTTTGCTTAATTGCTTAAGGCTTGTTTCTGCAACAGCTCATTGGGTATCGGATACAATAAAAACTATTGAGGAAATATTTTCCTTTGACATTGATCCAGGACTAAACGAGATTGCTGCAGTCGGCATCAGAGAAACAAGCTACAGTTTAAGTTAATAGGATAATTGTCTAGCTTGTATTTACGTTCATAAAAGTGCTTGTTTTGCTACTGACAGACTCAGATTAATATTCTGTCTGACAACACTATGAAAAGGATTTCTAAGGAGGTCGACCTTTCTGTAAGATCTTTTTTAAAACATAAAAGTGTGTTCGCTAAACCCACCAGACTCCATGTAAATAATCAGTAATTTTAGCATCGTAAAATAAAGCTTTCTAAAACATCTCTGAGCTCTGAGCAACGCTGGCTCTGGCTGTCTTGCGCCTGAGTGTGTAGAGTGTGCGACTATCGGATACGTTTGGTCAATGTTTTCTTTCTTTCATTTCAATTTTGGGTTTGTCAGTCACAGTGAAAACAATGGACTTATCCGGGGACAGATCCAGCCGGGGACAGGTCTAGTCATCCTATTCCAAGGTGAGAAGAGGGTAGCAGAGAAAGAATTAGAGAGGCTGTGGGAAATATTCCTGAAAATGTCAAGATATTTTGGAGATAACCAGTAATGACAATGTTGTTGTCACCAACAGTCGCCATATACAAAACATATTACAGTCATGCCCACAAGGGGGTAAGCGAGCGTCCACAAAGTGTACCTCCTATGGAGCCATTTGGATGCCATCAAGCCATCACCTGCCGTTAGCAACCCATTGGCTGCAATTCATTTTGGCGCCACTTTGACACCGAATAACTTTACATCTGAAGCATTTAAAGACTCTATTTTTCCACTGTTTATTTCTAAATAAACACGACAATGTATAAGGCTCCATTACTTTGCACCTCACGTTGCCCAGTAGCAGACGTTTTTGTAAAAATAGGCTAACGATTGTGTCATAACCAAGCGACTTACTGTCACATAGTCAAACAGTACAGGATAAGCTTGCATGCAGTTTCAACTTACTAATGTTTATTTACTTAGGTTCAATTACAAATGTTAACTAGCATTTTAGTTAACCTGTGCCTATGTTATCTCCTTACATATGCCTACGTTCTCCGTCTCTGCAAGATTCGGAATGGTTGAGATTTCTCTTGACACAGCTACCAGAAGACTTACAACTTTTAAACAGGTCGCTCACGTCACATCTACGTCGTCAAGCTCAGGTGGAGGCTGCACAGTAACGCTCAGCCATCACCGGATGCTTCTCATAGACTTCACTGGTCTGTGTTGAAAATAACAGCGTCACATTGTCCATTTTTTATACTGTCTATGGGTGCTCATCCTCTCCTATGTCTAGTTTTTTCTTCTTTTTTTCTTTTCTTCTTCTTGTTTTAACAATGACGCTTACCTCATACTGCAGCTCCAGTGATGCTGAATAGTCAACACAGTTTGAAGTGGCCATCAGCAACACATCTTTTACGTTCCTGAAATTGAACACATTTCCCAGTCACGCATCAATACAGAGGGGCATGACTAAAGGCTATATACAGTATGGATTGGAACGAGTGACTTAATCACACGTAAACCGGATTTTGCATCTTTGACACTTGTATCATGCATAGATCATGCGCTACCATTATCAGTTTTCTCATAACATGTGTAAAAAGATTGGGTTTTCATCACTGCATACAAGACACTGCAGACTATAAGTGGACTCTGCCTGTCTGATTTGACAGAACTGGGGAAGAAATTACTGCCAGCATTGTCAATAACAATAGTGGGCCATAACCTTACCAAAAGATTGCACAAAGCCATTTGTATTTTATGTTAAATTTGGATTATTGTTGACTGGATGCCCACAATGTCATCAGCTATCAGTTTGGTCTGCTGGTTGGGGGGGAGATGGTCAATGTGGCCTTCCAAGAAAGTTGCTTTTTAGTTTTATACCTTGAGCAGCTTTAGAATAGCAGGCACATGATTTTTCAGCTTGGATAGGCCTAGCCATATTGGAGGTGCATGTGGTGGACCTGAACTGTACAAATGGCTCTCCCAGTAATGAGAGCAAAGGTGTAAGTCACCCTAAGAAGGCTGTAGGCTGTGAGAAGGCTCTTGACCCTGAACCAACAGCTCAGTCTACTGGTGGGTTGGACACGTGAAGAAGCCCACCGATAAACCTATTATGGTTTTTGAAATTTGAAATGGCATTGTCTTGGACTACCTTAGTCCAATGAAAAGCTACAGTGTATAGAGTAGGGAGGGGCGGATCAATACTGTGGTATTGATACTTCAATACTAATAAGCTACTCATTTGGTATTGATTCCTTTAAAATAAATATTGAAAATAATTTTTTTTTACACAAAACGTGGGTAGCTGCATCACATCCAAACATTTTCAGCGCTTTTGAATCATGTTTGAGCTAAAACAGCCCTGAAGCTGGCCCCTTGTGACATGACTGTGGAAACCTACAGTATGTGACAGAACCTAGTAGTTTGCACTGTGCAGCCACGGCCCGCCCATCCACTTCCGCATGTGGAGAAAAGAAAGGTGGAGAAAAGGCAGGGAAAATGAATAGAATGAAATGAATACTTTTCACCTGTAGCTATAAATATAGCAAGATGCACTATTTGTGACAAGAAAGTGGCACACAACAGCAATATGTGTAACCTCATCAAACATTTAAAAAAACATCACACCCTGAAAGTCATAAGGAGGTGGAACAAAAGCATTAAGAATGTAAAAAGTTGACTTACTTTTTCATGTACATCTAGAAGATTAGGAAATATTATTAATAACAATCAAATGTATTAAATTAAAATGCCCAGATCTTTCAGTTTGGATTTCTGAAGAATGTCAAAATGTACTGTATTTATGAGGGCATTTTTTTTATGAACAATGCTGTCATGAACCCTAAATAGTGTATAATATGAATTGAAAGTTGCTCTGAAAAAACTCATGGCCTTTATTATGATTCTTGTTTATTTTATCATTTGATTATAGTATTTCTTTTAAATAATGGGTAACAATTTGTTTTTAATGCTTGCTGTGTGTCATGTGATTTGCCATTAAGAGTAATTATCTTTGTTGTCTTAAACCATTAATTTTAAAAAATCACAAAACCATTTAGGAAATGATCAGTATTTGTATCGGTGAAATTCTAAAAAAACGTATTGCTATCGTATAAAATTGAAATTGCTTGGTATCCCGCATCCCTACAGACAAGTGATATCTTCATCTATTCTATGCTGTGTGTTATGATTTCCAATCTTCCAAACTTAATGCATTATGTAGCGGCGTTTCCTAAAGGACTGGTACTAAAGAGGAATCAGTTATTATTGATACAGCCATGTCATGCAAAATTTGTCAAAAAGTGAAAACATGTATTTTTGAACACAAAAAATGGATGCTGTCCAACAGTTTTAAGTAAGCAACTTCATGAGTAACCAGTCCTGGAGAGATGGCTACATGCTAAGAGATAGCAGCAATTGCCAATTACCTTGTGTACATCACAAGTTTCAAGTTTGAATAGTGGCTTTGACCTCTTAATCTTTAAAGACCATTAAAGCCTAACTTTTTAGAGCCCCTCATTAATTTTATTCGTTTCGTTTCGCTTTACTCTTGAGTATATCATAACACCTCTTTCAGAGTTGTAGGCTTAGATGTTCAAGATTATTTTAAGATAGCAATGAACATTTAGCCTTGAGTGAAATAATGAGTTTCTGGCTATTAAGTGTAAGAAGTGTTAAGCTTTTCTTCAAGTGGCCATCACATAATTTAGAAATTAATTATTTAGAAAAATAACATATAACTTTAAAAAGGGATGCAACACCTTTCTTAAAATTTGGCAGCCCTATCTAGATTATGTGAACAATGTGATATTGGAATTTGACTGACCTTGAAACATTGTATACCTACTTTAAAATATTGGAGCATCCTTGTGGGGATGGGGGGATTGTTTGTTTGTGTTTGTTCTTTTAAACTGAAAATAAAGTATTCCAAATAAAAGGGCCCATCACATAGTTTATATTGGTTTGGGAGCCATATCTAGTGGTATTATCAAAATGGAATGCGATCATATTCATTGATTTTGATGTTTATTTACCACTGTTGATCAGGGTAAGCTTTTGTTGCAGAAATAAGAAAATCAAAGCACCATTTTTGCAATTTTTTGTTAAACTCTTCCCTGTTCAGTTCACTTTTTTCCAATCTCTTTAAAAAAATTACAAAACAAACATAGCTCTCTCACCACCACTTCAGACACAAAGATAGTGTATCCTTGGCATAGAAAGAATTAAATTGAGCACACAGCAGTGCAGGTCTTAAAAACATATCTTTTCTTTCTGTGTCAATTCCTCCCTCTCTCTCTCTCTCTCTCTCTCTCTCTCTCTCTGTATAT
>NC_045734.1:12611957-12617132 GCF_008692095.1 Etheostoma spectabile
TATATATATATATATATATATATATATATATATCTTTCTTTCTCTCTCACTCTTAATCCCTCTCTCTCTCTGTCTATGTTGTATCTCTTTATCCATCTGTCATCTATGTGTCTTTCAGTCACCATATCTCTACTGCACTCTTGTGCACAGTCTCTTGTTACCATAACAACCAATGAATAATGTGCCCTTCAAAACAATTAGCATTCAACACTGATGCTCCTGCCAACACTATCCACCCATCCTGATCCACCCATCACAGGAGCTCATGGATCCTGGAATAAAACAGAAAAACATTATGGTTAAATGTGTTTGTGGGGTGCACAGGTCTATGTTGTAGGCTCTGTATAGTGGTAAAACATCTGTAGACCATAGTTGAGGGCCAGTTGAAAAAGCCCTTGGCCTCCTGCCCCTTATAATCTACTGTATGAACGTGTCACTGTCATCAAAGTTGTGATTTCACACTGATCCTGGATGAATATCTGCCCATTGCTCTTTCTCTAAGCTTGTGAATACAAAAGTGCAATGTTCAAAGTGATGACTTCTTATTGCTTTAATCTGCCCTTTTTTCTGGTGAAATGACAGGCAAAGCC
Organism: Etheostoma spectabile; assembly: GCF_008692095.1. Lineage (NCBI taxonomy): Eukaryota > Metazoa > Chordata > Actinopteri > Perciformes > Percidae > Etheostoma > Etheostoma spectabile. Next base: position 12,612,548 of record NC_045734.1, read on the forward strand.
TAATCACATTTTAATTGAGATGCATTTGGTAGACTAGAGCCCATGTGTTTTTGATTTAAAATATAAACACTGAGACTGTTTCACCATCATCATTTCTGGCTTTGATGTGGAGCCTAATAGTTAAACATTAACTTGAGAGATACGCTAAGTGAGTTAGTTGAACTGCGTTGCCAAACAAACTGAATGAATGAACCTGTTGAGTGACTTTTATCAAATAGAGGAATCTATTTCTCTCTGAGACTCAAACTATTAATACACAAAACCAGTGTCAAGTTGTCACCTGCACTAGAGCAAGGTTTAAATACACACAAAATTATCATTAAACTAAATTCAAATCATGCAAACAGTTCAAGATTTAGGGCAGCATAACCTCTACAGCTGTAGTTTCAGTCATCTTGTCAAATGGTAAAAAAAAAGACAAAAAAAAGAATCCAGATCTAGAAGACACAGATCTACAAAAGAAAGCTGGGAATGTTGTGAACTTTTTGCAGATGACACAACCCCAAAGACAATATGGTATAAAGTAAGTTGTGATCTATCGGAGGAGGCACCCTGTTAAAATGTAAAGGATCAGGCGCCCAGATAGCTCAGTTGGTAGAGCGGGCACCTACATATAGAGGTTTACTCCTTGATGCAGGGGGCCCGGGTTTGAGTCTGACCTGCGACCCTTTGCTGCATGTCACCCCCCCCCCCTTCCCTTTCCTGTATTCAGCTGTCCTGTCAATAAAAGCCTAAAAATGCCCCCCAAAAAATGTAATGGATCACGGAATTAGAGCTTGATGGAAAATGTTGCACAAAGCAAGCTTTGCGTAACCGACGCAAGTCCACAGCTGTACTCATGTCCGAGCCAGTCCCCTCGGCATCTGCCTGGCATACTCTGTGTGGGACGGTCGATTTAACTCTCGAGCCCTCATCAATATAGTGGCATGTGTCTATTAGCTCTCCGCTGTGAGTGTCATCCAGCAGAGAGCCACAGACAAGAAAATAGGAGCAACTTTCTATTGCAAAGGCACTAGCAAGTTAACTAGCAGTTGATACATATACAGTGGTGTGAAAAAGTGTTTGCCCCCTTCCTCATTTCCTGTTCCTTTGCATGTTTGTCACACTTAGTGTGTCGGAACATCAAACCAATTTAAAACATGTCAAGGACAACAAGTACACCAAAATGCAATTGTAAAGGAAGGTGTTTATTATTAAAGGTGAAAAAAAATCCAACCATCATGGCCCTGTGTGAAAAAGTGATTGCCCCCTAAACCTAATAACAACAACTGCAACCAAGCGTTTGCGATAACGCAATGAGGCTTTTACAGCGTCCGGAGGAATTTGGGCCCACTCATCTTTGCTATGTCCTAATTCGTTACATATAGGGTTTTCGAGCATGAACGGCCTTTTAAGGTCATACCACAACATCTCATAGATTCAGGTCAGGACTTTGGCTAGGCCACTCCAAAGTCTTCATTTTGTTTTCTTCAGCCATTCGGTGGTGGACTTGCTGGTGTGTTTAGGATCATTGTCCTGCTGCAGAACCCAAGTTCGTTTCAGCTGATGACACAAACAGATGGTTCTCCTTCAGGATCTCTTGGTAACAGCAGAATTCATAGTTCCTTTTATCACCAAGTCTTCCAGGTCCTGAAGCACAAAACAGCCCCGACCCTCACACTACCACCACCATATTTTACTGTTGGTATAATGTTCTTTTTATGAAATGCAGTGTTCCTTCTACGCCAGATATACTTGGACACACACCTTCCAAAGAGTTCCAATTTGTCTCTCGGTCCACAGAATGTTGTCCCAAAGTCTTGGGTATCATCAAGATGTGTTGTGGAGAAATTGAGACGAGCTTTGATGTTCTTTTTGCTCAGCAGTGGTTTTCTCCTTGGAACTCTGCCATGCGGCCAGTTTTGCCCAGTCTTTTCCTCATGGTGGGAGGCATGAACGCTGACCTTAACTGAGGCAAGTAAGGCCTGCAGTTCTTTGGACGTTGTTGTGGGGTTCTGTGACCTCTGGATGAGTCGTCGCTGCGCTCTTGGGGTAATTTTGGTGGCCGGCCACTCTGGGAAGGTTCACCACTGTTCCATGTCTCTCCATTTGTGGATTGGCTCTCACTGTGGTTCGCTGGATTCCCAAAGCTTTGGAAATGGCTCTATAACCCTTTCCAGACTGATAGATCTCAATTACTTCTTTCTCAATTGTTCCTGAATTTCTTTGGGTCTCGGCATGATATGTCTTTTAAGATCTTCTGGTGGACCTTACTTGTCAAGCAGCTCCTATTTAAGTGATGCCTTGATTGTGAACAGGTGTGGCAATAATCAGGCCTGGGTGTGGCTAGAGAATTGAACTCAGGTGTGGACAACCACAGTTATAGTATGTTTAACAAGGGGGGCAATCACTTTTTCACACAGGGCCATGATGGTTTGGATTTTTTTCACCTTTAATTATAAACACCTTATTACAAATTGCATTTTGTGTTTTGTGTTGTCCTTGACAATTGTTTAAATTGGTTTGATGTTCCGAAACACTTAAGTGTGACTAACATGCAAAGGAACAGGAAATGAGGAAGGGGGCAAACACTTTTTCACACCACTGTATTGTGAAACCTATTTTTCTTTGTTGGAGTCTCGGACATGAACGGCACGGACTGCTGTGGACTTCTCAGTCTCGCAAGCGCTCTCAGGAAAGTGGCTGCATGTGTCCGACAATGCACAGAACCGGTACAAGCCTACAGCTTTCCGCTGTCAGTGTGTCAGAGGTTCCCAGACGGTGAACTGAGACTCCGTTACCTGCTTGTTGGTCAACGGTTAATGATTGGTTATTTAATTTCTTTGTGCTTTCTTTTGGAACGCTGCTGCCGAAATTGCCTTACTTACTAACAATAGTGTTTGGGTGTGTGTGTGTTTTGGTGTGTGTGTGTGTGTGTGTGTGTGTGTGTGTGTGTGTGTGTGTGTGTGTGTGTGCGCAGGGCATGAAGTTAACTTTTTTGACCACCTGCCACTGTCACTTTTTACCAGCAACTTTTTTTGCCTCACAAAGGTGAAAAACAGGAATTGCTGTCTCTCTATAAGCCTACTCGTGGACATTTTGCCGTTGCTGTAGTAGGGGGTGGCCCCTCTACTACAGCAACAGCGCAATGTCCACTTTTTGGTCAAGCATTCTTCAAACCTTTTTATTCAGCCATTGTTACACTACACCCTGCATTTTTATTTTACTGACAATCTGTGGCTTTAGTAGCAAACGCACTCATAAGTGATATGTGTTGCTCATATTCGTTCATAATAATAGCTAATTATTTAGACTGGGTAAACCCCGCCCATTCTACTGACGATTTGATTTTGCCCTGCAGCTCGGTCTGGAAACTTGCATATTTAATTCTCCTGCTTCATTTCACAATTTTTATCAGGAGCCAATCATAAACTGGCTAATCTACCTGGCGCGTTATTGGCGGGTTTAGTACGATAATGATAGAGAAGCGACCAAGCAGCTTCTTGTTAACATTCAACATAGCGGCCACCAAAGCGCAGCCAGATTACTAATTCTTGAGATATAAGAACACAGATGTTGGAAGTATGTTTCCCATATATCCCTTTTCAATATTTAACTGTGAATTGTGTTGACCTTTCAAGTAGTAACATTGTCGGATTGAAAACTGTCATGACGTGTGCTGGCACATGGTTGTGTTTGATTGACTGTTTAACTAGAGAAAAATATATTTCAGTGTTGTTTTTTTTCTCCTTCTTCTGGGCCATATCTTGAAGAAATAAGCCTGACTGATAACATCAGGAAAGGTCATCGCAGCCTTTTAACCAGTGTGAGGTAGACGGGAAAGGGAAGCATCATCGGCAGACAGAGTAAATACTGTGACACACCATGCTTCCATGGAAAACAAGAGGATGCCACAAGCCTTCTATCTGGTTTCAAGATCTGTTCTGCTGCACTGCACACATTGTTTTTGAACGAGTTAGCAGTTCAGAATAGATTCAATCAATTAAAGTGACATTGTTGCAGGCTGGCAGTCAAATGGAAAAATTAAATCATCTTTACAAGTATTCTGGCACGAATATGCCCCCACAGAGAGAGAGACAATTTGCTTGCTGAGAGTGATGCAGATTAATGCGCCAAAACATCTCAATTGCCCAATGAACCCTTTTCAAACAACAGAATTGTGTTTTGAGTCATAGAACCCCCGAAGATGTGCCCAAATTCAAAGAAGCCATGTAAAAAAAAGAAAAATTCTTTTATATCCTAAGTTCTATCTGCCACATTTTTCAAAGATACAAGTTTTAAGTACGGGGGAAAATCAGTGTGTTATGTCTGGCATCTTATTGTACCATAAATGTCACACAAGCCCAAATGTACTGTACATACAATATGATTGTCCGGACAATAATAGAAATATTATATAATTCTGTGCCGTGCTGCAGGATGTTCCTCTTCCTTATTGTGTGTGCTATAGTATCTTTATTGAGATCAAGGATCAGTCTACTCACTTTATTATATTACATAATAATCTATTTTGAAAATATATACGTATACTCTCCTCCAAATTTTAGACATTTACAGTGCCTTTTTCTGGGATTTGGGGTGTTAT
>NC_045734.1:12617142-12619141 GCF_008692095.1 Etheostoma spectabile
TGGTGCTTCCACACACGTACAAACTTGGGAAAACAACTATCCATGCTGTTTTGAGTAAAATACGTTTTCTGAATGTCCTCTGCATTCAGTTTCCCAGTAAGCTGTTCAAAATCTTCACGGCTTTCTACGTCACTAGCCGAGATGCAGTGGCTAACCGTAGCATATACTGGCGCTAGCATGCTAGCTCTTTCTCGATGGCAAAACACTGCTATAACACACACTAGTTCACCATAATCTAAGAATTATTTCATTGTCCCTGTTCTGCAGGTATTCCACAAGTGTGTTTTTTTTAAATAAAACCACTGGTACGACCTCAAAATACAATTATGAATCTGAAAATGAGCATAATATGGGAGCTTTAAAGTGTGAAATCTAGGTATATTGCTAATATGTTGAGGGCAGCAACTCAGTATCTTTTTTGTTAGAAGATAGGTTGTGCTTTCAACTTATGGCAGGATATGAATTGAAATATTCCTGAAAATATTCTAATATTAAATCCTAAATAATAATAGATCATCCCAGTATGTTCCACATGTTATTCCACCAAAAACAGAGAAACATATTTATCATCAAGCAAACTACGGCTGAGATAAATTAAAATGTTTCTTTTGGTTTGTCAGCTGATCATAATTAAAATTACATTACTATATTTGTCATATTTAATTGCCTTTTTTGAATATTACCAATGCAACCAATTTTTTAATAGCATAAAAGAAGATAAATAACATAGATTTAAATGTTGGTCTGGTGTAAGTCTCTGTATTAAAACAGGTGCCAGTAATAAAAAAAATTTAAATTTGAAAATATAGTTCTGAAATTTAAAATTATGAAGGTAGGGCAACATATTTTTTACATTTGGAAAACGCATCCACCGAAATACAGTACAAAAACTGCATCTTCAGATTTAATGTAAGAAGTACATTCATTTCAAGTATAATAAAAAAGTTATCACTGTGTAAAATTTTTGATGGCACTAACAATCTGGAAATGGAGGACTGGCTGGCCTTTGGTTTTATACTCCTGGTTAAGTAACGTTTCATTTACAGTGCCCAGCTGTTTCTGAACCTTATTTAGCCTGAGTGAGGTATTTTTAAAGATGTATCTAGGACTTACAGGAACAAATAGGCTAAGGGTTGAGTTAGTCTAAGGGCCTGTGTCCATATGGCGTTTTCCTTTGGCAGAAAAGCACCGGCATGTTCTGGGTAGAACCTAATCCTTGCACTTTAAAGTGCTGCAGGTGTTGTTGTTGTTTTTTATGACGACATTGTCGACATTGACGACAAGTCCGCTAGGTCGCTAACCTAATGCTAAGTTAACATGGTCTTGACTACATGGCTAACAACAAGCTTACAACTCAAACGGTTATAGCACAATGCTCATCATCAAGTGTCCAACCGATCTGCTACCACAGATGGGATTTTCTGTCTTTGATAACACCAGCGCTTTTCTGAAAAGTTCAAAGGTTGTTTAACTAAGCATTCAGGCAGCCGCACAAAAAAGGCGGAGCGCTCTATAAAAGAGAGAGCTGAGTGCAGAGCCTTTTCTTCAGGCGGCCGTATAAGCTCTCTTGTCATTGGCAACAATTGAAAAAAGATGCTGGCACTCAGGAAAAAAAACGCTATGTGGACACAGGACCTCACACATTGCTGTCTTGGGATTTTCTGGTCATTTTCTATTTGTTTGTTTTTTTCTGTTATATTTTTCAGACACATGTTTACGTTGCTGTCTTCCCCAGATGTAAACAGCAGGGATCATTATCCTTTTCTCACATCCAGCCTCCTATCTCTCGAGCATCTTTAGCTGATTTACCATGATGGGGGCTAAAACCAGATATTCTGTGATAGCAGAGATTGTAGTGACCGCAGACACAGAAATGGGTGTTTTAACCTTCCAAAAGAGCTGTCACGGATTATAGGGAAAATTTGACAAAGCACCCTGCCAAGCATTTTGACTATAACTCAGCACTGTGTCATCGATTTTGGCACTTTCGGAAAGGGGG
>NC_045734.1:12619151-12621808 GCF_008692095.1 Etheostoma spectabile
GGGGGGGTTGGCAAGTATATCCTTTCGCTACATCAGCATGGACACCTAAACAAAACAAATGGCTGGACGTTTGAAATACTATACTGTGCTGTGTGTTCAGATAAAAGAGAATGGCGGCAGTATGGCTGACCACATGAGAAGAATGATGACTACAAGGGGGGTTTCATTTTTCACACAGTCCAAAATTCAGTGTGTTTGTCAACGCTACTTGAACAAACCTCTTGTGAAGAAAAAGAAGTCTGTAACAAAAGGAACACTACATATTCTGTTACTAGATTTATTTATATGCAGGTTACACATCTATGTTTTGTAGTTAGATCACTGTCACACTGTAATTTCATGACCTGCAGCGCAGCCAATTTCATCACGAGTTACATATGTACTTCGTGGCAACATACAGTGTTTTGATCTCAGTTAATTACTCCAAACAGATCTATGAATCTATGATTGTGTTTACGGAGATCTATCACATTAAAACTTTACTGACAGCATGTAGTCAGTGTTTTTTAAGACTAAATAAGGCATATATGATCTGAGTGTTACAACACGATCATAATCGTTTTGTTGGATTCACATAATATCCATGTCCGGCTGAGGAAACTCACTTGAAGATTAAAGAAGGTTTTGCAAAAGTAGTCAATAAAGTGCTGTAGATAGGCATTCAGTTGATTTAAGATATTTGGTTGTTGCAGTAAGAAGGGAAATCAGAATTAAGGCACACAATTTGAAATTAATAATCAATTAAATAAACAGAAACAATCCACAATAAATTTGTTATAAGATTTATTGCTGGCATAGAGAGTTAATTAACGTAAAGTAAATTAAACCTTTTATTTGTGCTTTCTTTGACTGAGCTGTCAATGTCACACACTCCATTGTTCCCACAGTAATCAATATCTTATGTAAAGCATGGTCAAATCCATTATTTCCTTTGCCGCTATTTTTTCACTCCAAGATGATTCATGTTAGAGTTCCTTTAAGAACGTTTGACCAATATGCTTTCTGACCTCACACCTTTAATTTTAAAAAGTTGTCCGCAATTACCTTATGTACTTTAAGTAGCCTGACACATGTTGCAATTACATTTGAATTATGCAGTCTTTACATTTCACCTCAGTCAAGAGCTCTTTGCTTTATCTATTTTTTACTAAGCCTTACACTGAGGCTCCTAGACAAACTGTCAATAGTATAACATGACTGGGGTTTATAGTTATACGTTGATCACATTAAATATTAACAGATCAAGAGCTTATCCCTGTGTAAAGAAGGGCCATTGCAGATAATTATATATATCAAAAGACATTAAGTAAGGAAATATAAGCCATATTATGAGAGAGAGAAAAAATGTCTTTATTTGTCCTCTTATGAAAATACTATCGCAATAGATTGATAAGCAAGACTGAATTATATAAGAGATACAAATAATTGTTCTGCTGATGAAACAGGAGATGAAATGTAGATGTAGTTTTTCTAACTCTGCTGTCTGCTGTCAGCCCCATTAAGCAGGTTTCCCACACAGTCACATTAACCACCATTGTGGGCAGTGAATAATATTTTAATTTGCACAAACTCTAGAGCAGCCTTGCCAATCCAATGGCATATAAACTACTTGCAATGAAGGTACTCGTAAGTCAGGGGTGCCAATAGCTTATCATCATTAGATGACTTTTTAAATATCTAAATTAATTCAAACAAGTCAAATGAAGCTTAAACATATTTGGGGGGCACTACAGGACACAACAGGCTAAGTGGATTGGCCACATTGTTGATTTAGAGTCAACAAGTCAAGGCTTTGGGCCAGTGGGGCACATTTACAATGGCTTTGTTGAGCGAAAAGCTCATAAGTGTTTTAGAAACACTTGGCTATAGCTACATTTGTGAAGTGGTGTGCAGTTTGCATCCCTAAGCTGCTGTAAAAATTCATGACTACTCAGAAGAAGCAAGCGTTAAGCCATACGTCAGTGCCACAGGGTGTCTGTCATGGTAGAGAGGAGTGGTTTCTTTATTAGTTTCTATTAACATAACAATATTAAGGGTTGATAAAACAAACCCTTGATAAAATAAATGACTGTTGCTACATTTCTAACGTAGAGATGTTACCTTGGCCCCACATGTCTGCACGAGTTGGCAACACAATTCGGGTGTTGCTAACGGATTGATATGAGAGTAGGAATAGATTGGATTTTATAAAACAGCACATTAATGATTATGGCAAAGTTGAAAGACTGAGTTTGCCTTGTTTTTGAACTCCCACTGAGAGGCAGCGGAAAGAGAGAGACGGTTGAGAAAACCTTGATTTTTGGTAAAGGGGTCATAAATTTAGTGTATTGAGGGGGTGTTAAAATTGAGTCAGTGTTTTCAAGGCCGCTTCCACGATTTTCCAGGATTGACTACTGGATTACATGAAAGGTGTAATGAGACAAAAATCACTGAGGGCCATTGGAGGACAGAATTAAAATTGTTGAAGGGTGTGTGTGTGTGTGCGCCGGTTAACTTTTGTCAATATATTCAGTGCATTGAGGCGGCATACCTCACCCAGTTAGAGCATTCGCCCCATGTTGGCTGAGTCCTGCAGCGGCCCAGCCTTGTCATCCCCACATATCTCTCCCTCTTTCATGTCTATCACTTGTTACTATAATAAAAGGGGAAACCCCCCC
>NC_045734.1:12621818-12624530 GCF_008692095.1 Etheostoma spectabile
CCCCCCCAAAAAAAAAAAAGCATAATGAGCAAATGTCTATTTCTACGTCACATTTTTCCACAATTGTCCATTTCTCAGTAATTGCACCTACATAATTTAAAATGTAATTCTAATGGAAATTCTACTGATACCACAGCATCACTCTACATGGCAGCAACATCACAGTGGAGACTTTATGAGAATGTCAAGGTAATGGCTGCCTAATTCCACTAACCATAAATGCCCCATGATGAAATGACTGCAATTTCTGTAATGGGTTATGAATTCATTGAATGTTCCCTTTTTGGTGCTATCAAATAATTGCACAATCATTTTTATAAAAATTATCAAAGAGTGTATTCATTTACTGTTGTCTACTGCACTATATATTCTCAACAGCATGTTTTGTGTTTTCTAATTGAGTGCTCTGCTTCACATTTATTTTCTCTTTAAGGGTGCATTCACCTTTAATCCTGTGTTCATTAGCACAGACTCTTTAGAGGAAGTGGCAGTCTTACACAAAACTGACCTCCGTGTATGGCACAAGTGCTATTTAATCCACCTATCTGATAATTGCCAAGTCAATGTGGTGAACTTGCTTGGCCCTTTGACCTGTAGAGCTGTGTTGTCAGGGCAATATGTCACGGTGCAGTCTCTCAAGGCAAATTGGTCTCATCTTCGTCAGCATCTTTGGGAACAAATGACCTTGTCCTGATGGATAAAACCATGACAGAGAGGGTGCTTGCATTTGAGTGTTTATGTGGGCCCTTTAACCAAAAGCTTAAGTACAGGACTGTTGCTGGCGAGAATAATGCCTCAGTTACCACGATTAGTTAACATTAATAGATGGATAGCTTTCTTAATAAATTGTTATGGGTTATTAAGCAAAGTTGATCAAGCAATAGGGAATTACACACACACACATGAATTCCTGTGCATCCTTTAAGTGTCTTGGGTTGGGCTCACTTTTGTATTTAAAGTGCTTTACATTTTACAAGGCCTGTTTTTTGCCAAGACCTAAGAACTCAACATTCTGTTAAAGGACTCGTACTGATATTGTTTTTTTGTGTCCCTTTTTTAAACTTGTAGCAATATTATTAGTGTAATACCTTTTACCCTGCTCATGTAAGTTGTGACTGTTCAAAAATGCTTCCATTTTTTTTTGTGAGGAGAGTTAGAATTTTGTTGTGATTGATTTTCTACTTTACAAATGGCAAGGCTAGCTGATTTCTTCCTTCACTGTGCCTGAAGATAAATCAAAGGCTATTTAGTTACTAATTGACTGAGCATGAGAGAAAAGTCTGAAGCATCTCCTTTTCTTTTCCTGATAGTCACTGTGTTGGTCTCATTAATCACACGATTAATAAGGCCAGATTAGTTTCCCAACCAGAGACAAGGTTCATTTTTTAATTTATCAATTAGTCTATGTCTTCCAAAATGTCATGTATTTTAGAGCACAGTGCAATTGTATGACTGTATTAACAGCTTCAGCTCCCCTGGGGTTTAGACAGGGTAAGATGCATGGGAGCTGTAGTTGTCAAATAAAAACTGATGAAAAAAAATGATGAGGTGTTCCCATTCTCTCAATCAGTATACAAAGTTGTATTAGATACCCAATTAGCTTAAAATATGAGCAGGATATACAGTAATAGAACATCATGTTTCAACTTTTCACATAGATTTATGGAAGAAGCCTCCCAATGGGAAAAAAGCACAGTGTGGAAAGAAAGCTTGTAGAATAGAATTTGTAGAATTGGTTTGAACTTTGGGCCTCTATCAGGAACAAAACATCTGCTGCACTGTTCTCTGTGGGTTCAAATTAAAGTTTAGCCTTTGACTGCTTGTTTTAGCATAGTGACTATTAGTCATGCACTTGTAATTTCCTTTCATGGCTTTGCAGAGCTTGCCCAACTGCAGCAGAAAAATATAGCCACTTGCCATGCCTTGCCACAGCTTTGGCATTTGAACTCTGGGTCATGGAATATGTTTCTTAGCTTTATTTGATCTCATATTTTAAGACAGTCAGGACTTCTTCTTTTTTTTAATTCTGAAAACAATATAAGGAGCCAAAAGGCTGAAGAAGTCCTTGCATGCCTTAGCTTTTGAGTCTGTCTTTACTTTTGCAGACTTTAATTATTACACAAAATTATTTCCTCCATCTATTTGAATGACTTTCCCCCATTCCATGCACTGAATATCAATTAGGGCTGTTGGAACGAATTCCAAAAGTCAAATATAATTTCAATAGTAAACATATCAATACTATTCTAATGCTGAAATTACTGTTCAAATGTATTTTTTTAAATAAATATGTTAGCTAACATTAGCTTATTTCCCTCTTTTCACCTTGGCCTACCCACATTTGAAAACAAAATGCTTTTGTTATGTCTGATGAACAATACGTAAGTGAGAGTGAGAAAAACAAGGCATTGTGATGTCTTTAGATCACAGAGCTAACGTAATGTTACGTACCGAGTAATGTTAGTACAGTGGAAATGACAGGCTGAGGATGGGAATCAGAAGACGGGGGGGGAAATAGTTTCATCATCCACCGAGCCAAAATACTTATGTTATCATAAGTTAGCTCATTTGTGTTTCCTAACTGTGTTGCAAATTATAGGAGCTTAATGGAGACAGCTACAGTTTATGTTAGATGCCAGAGCTGTCAGAGTTAGCTTCAACTTCATACATTACCTTCTAATAGCTGTATTCTCAGTAACGTGACAATCTGCA
>NC_045734.1:12624540-12625242 GCF_008692095.1 Etheostoma spectabile
TTGCTTATAAATCACTAAAATAGTGACAGCACCATTTGGCTTAGTTATTGTCAGGTGGGTGACAGTTATCAATGCTGTTAGCACTGTGGCTGACACTATTGTTACTTAGCTAGCCAGTTTATGACAAATCATTTTGCTGTGCTTTCTAACATGCCATTGGACTAACCGAGCAACATTAGCCTTTATAACAGAGCCGCTTCACTACACTTGTTAAGTAATGTTTCATTAGAGACTTCTCTGTTGATTTGTGTTTTTTTGCTGTCTGCTCATTGTGGAAAATGTACGTAAACAAAGTTGCGTGCTAGAAATACAATGCACAACGTAGGTCCCGTTCAAGGCCAGGCTAATGTTAGAAGTCCCTCTAGTGGACAGAACATGTAATATTAACCACATGCTTAAAGTGGCATTGGCAATGAATAAGCCTGAGTAGGGTAGTACATATTAATAACATGCTGCATTTGAACATTGAATATTCAAATATTATTCAAATACTAAAACAAAATAAATTAAATTTGAATGGAATTATAGAAGAAGATTGACAGCTCTAATATCCATTCTTGGCTGCTATGTTGGTGCAGTCAATCAGTAAATATTAATCATGACTACTTACCCACCAGTATGCCAGAAGATTCCCAGCTGCACGTCACCAAAACAAAGAAGTCCAGAAAAACATACTGAATTATAATTCAATGTGTGTGTGGG
>NC_045734.1:12625252-12640819 GCF_008692095.1 Etheostoma spectabile
GGGGGGATATTAATTAAATTGAGCATCTTATTGAATTATCTTTGAAATATACAGCACTTAGAAAGATTATAATTTGATCTTTAACTGTTTTTGACTGTTGTAGTCCTCCATCATCAACATCAATAGAACATAAAACCTCCTTTTAAAAGTGATTGCCACACCTATCCTGACACTAGGGGTGAAACGGTACACAGAAGTCACGGTTCAGTTCATACCTCGGTTCAGACATCATGGTTTGGTACAGTGGAGGGAAATGCAAAACAAAAATGCAGAAGGCTTTTTTTTTATTATGCATGTCTCAGGCTGTACCACCTAGTGTCATGCAGTCTCTCCCCTGAGCTAGCTGCAACAGCCTGAAGTGTGTAAAGTAAGTAACCCACATCATCTCCAGACTCCATCTGTAACTTGTAAACAAAATAATATAATCAGCTATAAAACTGAAAATACAGCATTTCTTATTTATGAAAGTGCAATTACACAGAATAATAAAAACAACAAAAATCGACTTAGGCAAGAACTTTCCCCATAAAAGATAAAAGAAAGTATTCTTGCTATTAATTGCGACAGGCATACCTTTGCCAACTGGCCTTTGACCTCATGTAGCTTCTCAGCTAGGTTGGTGCTTGTGTGTTGCTCATACAGGGGCCATGTTTGTAGAACTGACGCTTTCTTTTCCCACTCAGAATCAATAAAATGAGCAGTTCCCGAGAGATAGCTTTCTGTAGCACGAGGAGAAGTCCAACCATCAGTCGTTGGTGAAACGGAGGGTGCAGCTGACAACTCGAGCTCCGTGTTTGGTTGAACATGGAAGGGTCTACAGTTTGCCTCATATGTGGACGGGATGGCATGTTGTAAAGAGGTTTGAGTGCATACACACTCGAGTAAATATGGGCGCATTGAAGATGACATGTAAATATTCTGATCGCTTCGGTGATTTTTTGGCTCTATTTGTATTTAAAGGCTGGTTAAGCTCTTTTTTTGTTCTTACTCCTGCCAGCTCTGGCTCACTCACTAGACCGTCAACATGACAAAAAAACCATAGACAGTTGAAGAAATGGACCAGCTGATCCCGTTGTTCTGGACGGAGACCAGTGAAGGATATTAGAATCACTTTTCAGGTGATGGCTAGACGTTACTAGACGTTACCTCCAACTGACCTTGATGACGTAGTTATGACAGGAGCAATGCATCTAAAAGTTTTAAGTCTTCTGGTAGCTGTGTCAAGAGAAATCTCAACCATTCACAATCAGCAGAGACGGAGAGCGTAGGTATATGTAAGGCGATAACATAGGCACAGGCTAATTATTGCTAACTAAAATGCAAGTTAACATTAGTAATTAAACCTAAACAGCTACTGTAAGTCCAAACTGTCTGCGAGCCTACCTAGTACTATACGGTGATTCCTCTACTGTGCGACAGTAAGTCGCGTGGTTATGATGCAATCGTTAGCCTATTTTTACAAAAACTGCTATGGAGCCATAATGTGAGCTACAAGGAAATTGAGCCTTTTATACATTGTCATGTTTCTTTAGAAATAAACATGGGACAAATAGTGTCTTGAAACGCTTCAGATGTAAAGTTGTTCTTTGTCAAAGTGGCGCCAAAATGAATGGCAGTCAATGGAATGCTAATAGCGGTTGATGGCCTGCTAGCATCAAAATGCCGCCATAGGAGCTACCCTTAGAAGAGGAGAGACTTACCCCCTTGCAAAAACAGCATGTAGGCAGAGCTTCAGAGCTAAAGCGGGACCACAGATTAGGTGATGATTAGCTAAAGAAAAGCGTATCTAGCAGTAGTTCCGCATTACATTCATTAATTTGCACACATGTTTTATTTATTTTCATACCACATATTCTCCATGTAAATTCATGTACCATGTGCTTATCCGCAAATTAGTTACTATGACAGTCTCTCACTGAGTCTGGAACATTTCTTCTTTTTTTTATCACCCTGTCATTTTCCTTTTCCTTCTTCTTTTCTTCTTCCTGTTTCAAGCAGACATGTCTTACTAACGACTGTTACAGTTTTTATATTAATAATGAATAAAATGGCGTGTAATATGCAATGTGAAAGGTGTCGCATGTATTGACAAACTCACAGATAATTATCACCCGACTCTGCAGTGCAGCTTTGAAGTCTTTCAGCTCATTTTAGGTTCATTGTACAGCCCACAACTCTACTGCTCTCACCAGCTTTGTTTCCAGATGCAGACAGCTGTTTTCAACAACAACAAAAAAACTGTATGAAGTATGCCTAGCACCACATGCAGACAGACAAAGTTATCGGCCAGATGAAGAACATAATAGAGCATTTTGCAGCAAAAGAGCCAGATGTTTCCCTCAGCAGTTAGTGAAGCAGAGCTAATATAGCAGGTAGTCGGCAGCGCTCAATAATTGGGATAGGTTGTACACATTCAATAGTACTCTAGCTAGCATATTCAGGTTTATCATAAACGGGATAAGGGCTTATGCGGCTTTCTGAAATCGGGATATGGTGTTTACATGCTGAAACACATAAATGGGATACCTCAAAAACCCGGTCATAAACAGGATACTCATGTCCATATATACACACTCATCCATCAGGTGGCCAGAAACAAAACTGAATGCATAATAGTATTGCTCTGGATGTGGGAATAAACTTGTCAACCCACTATCAGCTTGTTACGGCTTCCCCCAAACAGCAAGAAAGATGAATGAAGCAGCAAGAAATGAGCAAGAATTTGAGAAAGAAGTTGGAGCGTTGCCTTATCTCCTGCTTCAACCCACTCCAATTTTGCACCGGTATTGCTTACACCATGAGATCAAAGCATGCCTGACCCAGAATGCATGCATGTGTTGCACAACCACACTATATTCTGTACAAAATACAGGTGTACTATTCAATCATGACTATGGCTAGGGTTTAAGCTAAAATGAAAATACAACAGCTTTTTTCTGTTTTTGGAGCAAGCACCAATTCGAGTGGAGAAGGGTGAAATCTGAGTTGACCTCGGAGCAACATTGAGCAGAGCGACTTTGAGTGGGGGAGTACAGGGAACAAACAGTTCTGTGAGCAACGACTAGAAATTCTCAACGCTCACATGCTTTGACTGACACTGACAAAAAGCCCTATCTCTCTGTGGCAGAACTAACAAACTTATAACACAACATAGTCAGAGTTTGAAACACTTGTTTCTGTGTACATGCACTTGTGCATGTAACTTTTAAAAAATTGCATGCACCTAAAGAAAGGTTACCGCCAGTAAGAAAACAATAAAGAATTGTCCTTCTTTCAGTGCATATCTTCCACTGCTGCAGCCCTTTCCAATCGAAAGAAATCCAACATCAACCGGTACCACATTTTTGTATTCATGACAATTCAAATATGAAGAAATTGTCAATGTGTTATGAAGTTTTAAATGAAATCATTTTCAATGTGTTACAAAACCCTTTGTGTTGACTTTCCCTGTGCATTAATGTAGAGTGAAAAGCATTTTAAGCAGAAATCCATTGCGCTTCTTAGCAAACCTTTTATGGAAACGATTATTATCAGATAAGGAACTCTTTGGTGACGTAACATATTCAACACAACTCATTTGTGTATGATGTATAATAAAATATTGCTGTAATGCAAGTCTTTCTTTGTCCTTAAGGGCTCTAAGTGCTTGTACCGTAACAGCTGTGCTGCTCTGTTTTGTCTGTATGTGTGCTATCAGTGACATTATCGTTATAAATATGTTGCGAAAATAGACATGTGGCTTGTGAAAAAGGGCAAATTGCATGAGTCTCACAGTCAATGCATGAGAATTGGTATAGCCCTCTACAACATATTTTCTGTACCAAGTTACGTGCACCTGTCTATATAGAGCTCAGATTTGCATGCATAGCTCAAATTTTACGTGCACTACCGTTACGCTCATAGCATTTAGAGCTCTGATAGTGACAGTGTTGTTGTTACAACCCTTTGAACCATACAACTAAAACATTCAACCACAAACTAATGACATTAGTATACTGTAGATTAGCCATCTTAGCATTAAACATACATTGTGACACAAGCCCTCGTGCTGTAGCAAAGAGTAAACCCTGCTCTGTTAACATCGGGCAAACTTGATAAATTCAGAACATCATTTGTCACATGCAGTAGTTTAGTCGCAGCAGTTGCAAACCTGTAGCCTGCTTGACTGAGATTGGCTCCTAATAAACATGGCTTCTGTCACTGGGAAAAATGAGACGCCTCTATGTGTGCATTGAAGCTCCAGTATCCAGTTTGTTTCATGCCACGAGTTCTGTGGACATATGTATTTGCTCTCTGTAGTTTGTAATAAGGACTAGACTGATTTGTGCATGTGGGACTGACTGACTGACTGGCAGCATGCAGGCGTTCTTGAACACGGCTTGTTTTCAAAACACAAGGATTGAAATAGATTGTGGTTTAGTCCCTGGTTATAGAGTGGTAAATTTGCTTTGTAATAACACTAAATAGGGCTTGATGTGTCTCACAGAAGCTCTTTATGATTGAAGTTGGTATCTTTCTAACACAAACTCAAGATTTAAGTTACACTTTAGTGCTAAATATGCCCTGTTAAATATGATTTGTGTTTTGTCATTTGACAGCACGAAGAATTGTGAATTGATGTATTGTGTGACAAACACGTTGATAATCAATTTTCTTTTGATGTGTAAGGGGTGTTGATGGTAATTTGAATGGATTAAAGGATTGAGATTTGTATCATGTCAGGATCTATAAATTAATTTCAGTCACTGATTAAATCCTTCAATTGACCATTCCTTTGAAATAGTTTGTATGACTCTCAAAGATACCGCAATAGAACCAAATCTAAAGACCCGTTTCCTTACAGATAGATGATATTCTTGTTGCAGTGATGTCTTGAGCAGTCAAACAGGCTTGAATGATATGTTGTGTTTATAAACATCATAAATTCAGAATTGAGGGGAAGGCTATAGGTGTTTGATTAAGTGTGATGATTTGGCACCAACTCTATAAACCCAACTGGTCCCAGAGGAGCATTAAAAAGGCTTATGTAAAAAGAGGTCTCTGGCATAATTTGAGACTGGACAGCTTTATTAAAACCATGATGTAATAAGGCCAGGACTTGTCCATGCTAGATTTACAGGGCAGTTTTAATAAGCAGCTTCCTGGCCATGGACACTCTCTTTCTGACACAAATATGAATTACTTGTTCTTTAGCAAGGAGTTTCTTCTCTTCAATAAGGTCAGCAAATATGGAAACATTCATTTTGTTTCATTTGGGATGGCATTTTCCCACCAAAAACAGCATACTCTTGCACTCTCAGACTTGGAAGTTGCATTTAGTTTCAGAAATCAGAGATTCGAATTGTTGTATTCTTAAGTCCGTTTTATGTGATGATTTTTTAGACACAAGAGAACATTTTTTATTTTTGGCGAAAATCATTTAAAAAGAGTTGGATATGAACAGGTTAAATGTATGGATGTTTTGCAAAACATTTCTACATACAGTATACCTCTGGTCTTTAGAGGCCCCTCAGTTAAAGTTGCTCTGTGGAGAACATTTATGTTTGCAATTAGTGCTACTTATCAGAATGCAATGTGTATCCTTAAGGTCTAACAAATATGTGAAGGAACTTTAAACACTATTAAACCCCCTAAACATATGTTTTTGTGATTTTATGGTTTTTTTTTTTTCTCATAAATATATGCCAAAAAAAGGAAAAAATATTAACACGTAATTCAATTAAAGCTGTTGTGGGTAGAATGCAAAAAAAGCCACCAGTAATAGTCCCTGTAGCTCTTCCCTCTTTGCCGGGCAATGCATGCGCAGAACAACCGAAATGCTCTCTGAAATGTACTCTGATTGACAGTGCGTTCATTGGTCCACTGTTTCTGTACATGCTCACTTCTGAGCTAGCATTGTCATGTTAATACTCTGATTCTGTTTCTAAGTTATCTGATTGATCAATTAGAAAAAAAGTATGATCGTCAAATTTTGATTCATGCACAAATTCATTTTCAGAGGTAAACATTTCTTTTGTCAAAATCTTCCAGCCCTGTACCATCATGTTACTGTGAACTAAATTGTCCATCCAATAAATTTTGAAAGAAAAACATCAGGAAAAACAACAATTTTGACAAATTCCAACCTGGAAATTAGTAAGGCTTAATGGAAGAAAATTACCAAATTGAATGGTTCCCTGGTTTCTAAAGACTAGAATATGCATGTAAGGGTCAATGTAGGTGACATTAAGGTATAGTGCTTGAAAGTGAAGCAGTCCTCAATCTTATTGAAAATTCTAACAACACATTTATATCTACTTTATTCTCCAGCTAGCCTTTATCGCAGTCAGAAGTATCCGCAGAGTGATTGTTCTTGGCCTGTGAATCATCACCTTGATGCTGCACTTGAGTGTAAATTTGCCATCCTCTTCAACATGTACAGTAGTTTTAAAGCCATCCTTTTGAATCTCACAAAGCAAGGATTGTTATTGAGGGTCTGAACCCTGTTTGTACCCAATAAATTGAACTGGAAAAGAGTTGAAAGGAAGTGCCGTATGAAATGATGGCCTTCATATCCCAAGGGAAATCGAACCAGCTTGGTGTATCGGCTAGAACTAAAGATAAGAAGAAAAACCTAAATCATGTGTGAGAGAAATGCACCATGGATTATGTATGAAGGTTGTTTTCTAAACCATTTTGTTTCAAGGATTATGGCAAACTTCAAAGATACCTTTCACCCCCACCCCTGTTTCCCTTGTTTAACCAACAAAAGTAAAATGCCCATTGCTTATATAAATGGTCCAGTTTTAAATAACATTTTCTCATTTCTTTTTTTCCTAAATGTGTAGTGAGTTGAGGCTGATTTATACCAAAGAGAAGAGTTTATTGTGGTTTGTTGCTACAGATCTCCTCCGGCTCATGTACAGAATCACAGCAGCAGGGAGTATGATGGTTAATCATCTGATGTTATCAGCCACTCCCTAATGAAAACAAGCTTCATCTTCTCTTGAACATTTTAGTCTGCCTCCATCCCTCTGTGAGTATTGAAATTTTTCCTTCAATTATAGCAGTGAAATAAGCCCCTGTCTTATTCAGCAACTTTTCCCCGTAAATATCAGTGATCGATGATTATCAGAGCAGCAGGGCTGTTACTGTTGGACATTATTGCTGTCACAGAGAAATATCAGCAATCACCAAAATGATGACAGGGTGTAAATGGACGGCATGAGTGGAGCATTACGTTTGTATCATTTCCTCTGCATCCACATTGTTTAATAAAAATATATTTTACCTTTTTCTAATAGACATTCGTTTTATTATTGTGTTACATTCTTGCATTGTAATTGATGGCCTGTACAAACAAGAGATTTAAAAACTTAATGGATTTGTTTCAGGAAACTGTGTGTGCTGGAGTATAGCTTAGCCTCCTTCCAGCCACTTTTTTCGTCATTCATTTGTCCGTAAACCACAACTTATTGGTTTCAGGAACAATATAGCAACAACTACAACACTGTATTCCAGTGTGTTTAGGAAAAAGCCCAGTCTGTCTTGTGTATTAATTGTAATACACAAAAAACTGGAATTGCAGCTCCCTTTGATTTTGTTGGCGACGCTTTGACCAACTACATGTCTTCCTCAGGCATTAAGTCATGGGAAGGGAATAAGGGATTTACTACAAACTGCAAGATGACGAGTCACATCATAATCATCTAACCACATTATCAAGATATCCTTGCTACAAGGAAAAAAAAACATACATGCGGTATGAAAACAAGTATAATTTAGAAGAGTAATGCGTAAAGCTTGTATCAATAGTTAAAAAAGACTCTGTCAGTAATCATAAATATTAAAATGAATTTGCAAAGCACTTTTCAAAAAATAGTGCATTTCCTTTTTTTGACCAGGATTTAAATATGTCAAGACTGCAACAAGGTAAATTAAAAAATTGACAAATACAAAAATAAAATTGAATAAGATACCCTTAAATAATATATAACATAAATAAAATAATGATATAACTTAAGTAATAAGTTGAGTGTCACAAGACACTAGGAGGCAACAACAAACATTAAAAAGCATTCATAACTGTCAAAAACTATTTATATAAATAAACTAAGTGAACGATCACAATCTTTCTTAAGACACAGATTGATTTTATTGTTGGTCGAAAAGTTGATAAAAGGGAGCTGTCACTCCAGAGAGTGGGTACTCCTTGTATTTTGTTCTTGCATACAGCACCAGATTTTCAACTACCAGAACGGATTGAACAAGACCTTATAGTCTAAACTGTGCAAGTGGTCAAACAAACCTGGTGTTATGCGTCAGGTGCTATGACTTCTGCATAACTGGTGTTTGTTCAATTTATCAAACTTCATAATAGCATCTGTTCTCATCCAACTCCTCTTCTATAAACTGCTACACTCATTACATAGATACTAATATTTTACACTATTCTACAAATCCTGAGGCATGCTGTGGTTTAGGCTGATGAATATTCAGTGGCTAATTATATATGATTTTTAAGGCTCCTTATTACTCTGTGAGGAAAAAGTTTAGCACAGCAGTGCAGTCACAGTGGAAAGAAAGCCAAAGATGCAGAGATGTGCAATTGCTTGGAGAAAAAGTAAATTAAAGTCCACGGTCACTTTACATTTGACCCAGACTGTCTCTCTTATTAAGTATTCATTTTAGTCCAGTGCCTGTAATAAATGTTGATTAGAATTTACCTAATCTCTCCCTGTTAATATGTGTGATGTCTGATGAGAGGTTTGGAATTATTTACGTCAATTTAAGTTACATGTGCTTAGAAATTGAGCATCAACATCAGCTGTGGCAGGCCAAGTAGTCAAGACGCTGCTAACCGCTATTGGCCAACAACACGGTTGCATCAGCTGAGCTGCAGCAGCCTATCTGCATCAGTGCATCAGCTTCTCAGCTCTCCTTGCTGCTAAATGGCTACTTAAAGCTGCTTTAGTTTGCTCCTAACTGCTGGCATCTATGCAACCCACCTCCTCCCCAGCTTCACCTTGTCGTGTATAGTGTGACCTACGCTTCTATGTCATTGTTGCTGCTCTGTTCCAATGTGGGAATAGTATCGCTCTGCCAGTCTTAAACTGTGTGAGCGTCCACTAATGCTGCCGCTGCTGTCCCTCTGTTCTTTCATGGTGCTCATGACAAGTCAAGGGACTCCTCTGAAAAGAGCCATCCCGCCAACTTTAATGTTTAATTTGTCTTCAATAAAATTTCTTAAAGCACTTTCATTGTCTGCATTGTTCTTGACATAATGGACCTGACAAATGTAATAATAGTTATTTTAATCCTACTGAATTTAAAAATGGTGATAAATATGACTGTTTTGGATTTTCCTTTTTACAAAGTCCATGTTCTCCTTTGGCCATATTGTGATTTACTTGTTGCAGTTGATTATTCAGATATTTACACAGGTATTAGTGGAGCATACAACATTTTGAAAACTCTTTGGTCAAAGCTGTTAATCAGCAGATAAGCAACTAATATGAGGTAGCTAGTATTGGCTTAACAAAATCCTGTTCTCATTAGACAGAAGAATACGTTTGCCAACTTGTAAATATTGTAGTGCATTAATGGTGTGTTGAAATGGTAATGGCTTTTATAGTAACTGAAATGAAACCGCAGCAGGGCCGTTGTCATGGCCACATTAAGTCTAACAATGAAGCACAGTCCAGTTTGAGTAACAACCAAACATTTATTTTATAAAAAACAATCCACTAAATTATATAGCAGGAACATAATTGTTCCATTGTATGGAAAAGGCAATCATAAATTAGATTTTGGCTAAATGAGATATTCTGCCTTCAAAATTTGGTGGGCACACATGTTGCCATTAGCACTCAAAATACCTTAGAATAATCGTTTGACAACACTTTGCGAAGTTTCCTGCAAAGTATTTCAGTTCAATCTGTTGCTGGCCTTGTCCTGTTAAATCGGGGACCATCTCCTTCGACACTTACACCAAAAAAAACAGACATTAAAAAAAAGAAAATAATGAACTGAATATTTGGTTTCCATTACCCTTGGAAATCAGCTCAGCAAAAATGCATACACAATTATACCAAATATCACAGTACACACCAACAAGTCCTCCAAATTAAACAAGAAAATTGCTCCATGAACAGAATAATGCATACAGTAGACATAATTTCTGAGCTGACTCCTTTATCTGCAGGAAGATATTTTTTTCGTTGTCTTCCTAAACTGTAACAAATCAGTTGTATGATGTGGCAACGCTATGGTAAAGATTATGCACAAAAATGACTTGGTTAGGTTTCTGGAAAATTTGGGTTTAAAATATGTATTTAGGGGAAACATCATGGTTTAGGTTCAATTACCTACTTTTTTAAGGTAAGGGCACCTCTGTTGTCATGATTACAATAATAACCACGTGGTTAAGGCTGGGCGATGGTTGTGGTTGACTCTGGAAATGGAAAATGGACGACTTCCTCCAGGCTTAACGTCTAATGTTCTGGGTTGTTTTTAAGATTATTTTCCTTGGCATTTCCACCTTTATTACATGCAACAAAGGTCCCTGGCTGGAATCAAAATTGGGGACATTGCAGTTTTGTGGCATGCAACCGGTTTTCCGCCGGATTTCACTCTTTTTGCCCGGATGTCCATTTTCTTAATGCTTTATTTCATGTGTTTAAACTCCGGCAGATTTATGAGGACTATGGTTAACTGCTCCTCAGATCTCTGCAGGCTAAATCCAGACAGCTAGCTAGACTATCTGTCAAATATGAGTTTTCTGTTGCACTAAACTAATACAACTTTTGAATGTTCAACCAAAACAAATTTTGCAGCAGTACCATAGCTCTGTCCGGCTATTAGTGCAACCCATGATGATTGTAAAAGAAAAGCCATTAAACCACAGCACGTTTTTCTCCCGTCCCGGAAGGCTGTGTTTACTAGTCAGACCCTCCTCCGCAGCACTGTGGAGGAATGTCTGGCAAAGCAAGACTACATGCGACCCAACCTCATCCTTTCACAGGCGTGTTCGCCCTACAATAACATCCCCTGACTTCCTCCTTTGAATCTAATGAATTAAAACATGAACTTGTGGTGGTTGGCTGTGGGCCAGAGGTAGAGTGGAGGGTAGACTGGGGTTGCCCTAAACCACAAGATTGGCTGTTTGATCCCTGGCTTCTCCGGGCACATCAAAGTGTCCTTGAGCAAGACGCTGAACCCCAAGTTCAAATCCCTGGACGCTGTCTGCTCCTTATCCTTAGGGTGTGTTAAATGCAGTAATTGAATTTCACTACATTGTACCGTACGATTGTATGTGAAAAAATACTAAAGTTTCTCCTTCTTGTAGACTAAAATATGAAAATATTTGTCTGGTGTGTCTATTAGAATTGACGCCAAATTACCATTGATGTTACTGTAAATTTAATCTAAGCCAAATATGTGGTCAATAATAATCTTTCAAGAACATATTGTCCTCAGTGTTTTTTTCACAGGTCTATAATAAAATTGCAGTAGTTATAGATTTAGCTCTAAGAATCAGTGAGCAGCAATGCTTCATTGAAATTGAGATAGATTTTAAGCACAATTTCTTTTGCAAAATCAATTTGAGCTGTGTCTGCAGACCATTTGTTTTTTACATGATTTTTCTCTGGCCACCTTTTCTCTTTGATGAATTGCTCTGTATGGTTTGAGCAAAGTCCTTTGCGAGATCACATTTTGTGCTTGTGCCCTGAATTAGTCTGACATTTCATGCTTGAATGCCTTTATGACATTTAGTTTAAGGAAATATCATGGTCTGCTGAACTGTCCAGGGCTCACCGCAAACACACATGAATATGGAATACACTGAAGTCCTGAGCTGGGATGTTTTGGTTTTAAACAGCATATTATGGTTCACATCAATTGTGATTTTTTTTTAACAATATCTGTGCAGATTTGCAGTTTGATCAGTGTGTTAATTGGGTTTGATTAGAAAAACAGATTTTCCTCAGGGTAAAGAAATGACAAGTACGTCCCTGAAATATTTCCCTGAAGCAATTCTGTAAGATTGCTTTTCTGGTTTATTTATTTTCTGGTCATAAAGATAAATTGAATATGTTGAAATGATGAACAGGTCTCTTGATTGCTTTGAGATTGAAGAGGTAATTGTCTTTTAAAATTGAGTTTTTCTTTTTTCTTTTATTGATTCAATCCACATAACTGATTAAAAATAGAGCAACATTTTCAAACCCATATGACAACACAGTCTGTAGTAGATGCACCTTGACCAGATCCCAGTAACAACTGGGATAATGATCTCTGCATATGTTTTCCTAAAATGTGTTTACAATGCTTTTTGACTAAAAAATAAAATGTAAAGCCCCAGTTGAGAGGCTTAGTATTTTTTTAACATAAGCATTAATAACCAGTAATTAACCTGTAAAAGCACTGTTAAATGCTATCATTAGGGCTGCCAATAGATTAACATATTTAATCGTGATTGAATGAAGATTCCTGTCCTTACCTCTCAATTAATCGCAAATTAATCGCAAAATAAATTTCTGTGTTCTAAATGTACTTTAATAGTTGTTTTTTTTAAAAAGGTTTTTGGATCTACTTAACATTGGAGCAGACAAATATGCTTGCTTTGTGCAAATGTTTATTGTTATTGCAACAATGCAAAAAGAAATGACAAATATTGTCTAGAACAAGGAAGCCAAGCCAAGGACCCCTTAACTAAAACAGAGACGGATCAGGGAAGGATCAGGGACCTTCTACTACATGTATTGTATAAAATGAAATTTGAATATTTAGTATATTAAATTAGTCCTACAATAACTTTTAGGGAAGCCTAAAGGCTTCATAGAAACATTTTTTGCATTTTTGGCATATAGATACATTTTTCGCATAGAATACTAAGCTATTCAAGCTAATCAAATCATGATTTTATAAATTCAAATATAAATTATGATGTGAAACAGTCAATCCTTTGGGAATGATGACCGCCTAGGGGTCCCGATCCCCCCTGTTGAAGATCCCTTTCAGAATAACCTCAAAGGTACTGTATGCTAAATAATATGCTGAAAAGCATGTTTTGCTAAACACAAGCAACAACAGATGGGCACATATGACCACATGCTGTCTGTTCCCATCAACCATTTGTTCAAAAAGCTACGAAAAGTTAAGCACTGTAATCAGTAAGCATTCCACGTTTTGTTTTGTTGCTGTATGTACCACATTGATGGCCAATGTATAAGAACACAGCTGCAGGTCAGAGAGGATAGGTGGGCGTTTAAACACAGGACTTTCAAGCCAGGGAGCGGAGTTTGTTTCCCGGTGGAAACTACACATCGACAGTACATGCAAAAAACTGCAAGCACCTCAATTGGCAACAGTCCGGTTGAGATTTGGTAGTGTTATGCTAGTAGTCGCTGATTGGGGGTTAACTGGGGTTGCAAGCCTCAAGCTTAGATTGGGAGAGGGCTACAGAGGTCTGGTGACCTCCCTATCATCTAACTCCACACCTCCTAAGGTTTTGGCCAAAACATTAGAATTAAGTAAAAGGTTATTGGAGCTATAATTAATACTGGGCTTGGTGTTAAAAATCACAGACATATGAAGGCATCTTTTTACTTTTTACTTGCATTATGTGTTTTGCTAGTTGTCTGATCTTAATATATACATTTGGAAGAGGGGAAGAAAGGAAAATATAATATTTGTTGTAACGTAGTGCAAAACCTTACTTGAATGATCAGTAAACACTTTCGGTTTATCTTTTAA
The DNA here is from genome assembly GCF_008692095.1 of Etheostoma spectabile. NCBI lineage: Eukaryota > Metazoa > Chordata > Actinopteri > Perciformes > Percidae > Etheostoma > Etheostoma spectabile. Next base: position 12,638,990 of record NC_045734.1, read on the forward strand.
CTCCTGCATTTTTCTTAAATTGAACCGAATCTTCAACTTTAATCCATAAAGCAAAGGACCTTTCACTGTACATTAGGAGTGAGTTTATGTTATATAATGTACTTTCCACAGACATTCTAATTCTACAGTTCACCCAGATGACAGAAGATGGCAATTATGAGCCACAGTTAACAGCACCGAGCAAAAGGAGTCACACCAGCAGCGTGGGCTTTCCGTGTGTACCAAAACCTTGGGGGAGTTATGGTGGTTTACTGGTCAAGCACTATAGGGGACCACAGTGTCAGAGGCTAAGGAGGATAAGTGAGGTTGATCCAGTGCACTTCTTGGATTTTCTTTTCTCCGTCTCCCTTTTGAATGAGATGCCTTTGTGGTGACTAAATTACTCCGACATCAGGAGGCATCAGGTTAAGGTGGCAATTAAAAAGTGTCAAGGGAGTTCCTTGTGTGTTAATACACACTACCCTTTCACCTTCCTCCGTCACTTGATATTGAGTGTCTTTTGAGACCTGGCCTCACTATACGTGGTCGTATAACTCACTTCATTTATGTTCATTTGGATGTATGTTGTCTCTCGCTCGCTCTCCCAGTGTTGCTCTCTCCTTCAAAAGAACAACAAATCTGTATAGCGGCAGCCCTTTCCTGTGGCAAAGATAAGGATATGGTGAAGCAAAATGCACACAACTTATTAAATATATTAACCGTCATGTCTTGTTTTTTTTTCATGACAATGTCTTTCTCTAAGGGAAGAATTATGTCTTCAAACATTTTTGGCTTCTTTAAACATGAGTCTAAAAAAACCTGGAGGGCTTGGTCCTCTTTCAACTTTAGCGTTCTCTAAGCAGTCCTACCAAATGTATTATTCATGAGAGAGACTTGTCATTGTTTAAAAGAGTGTATGTCCCACTGGGTGAATATATCCCTTTGAATGCAAATTTTAGAGCTACTGGGACAATAGAAAGTTTTACTGTGTTGTGTGGAAAAAAAGTTTAAAAGATGGTATAATCAAGGCAGTTAGCTCCCCAGTTGTCAACATCAAAATACTTGTGTGCTTGTTAATTTGTTTAACAGTCTAACATGCAGTTAAGCATTCAACAACAATTTAAATGACAAATCCAAATATTTGTTTTCCAAGAGACACAGGTAATATGCTTTGATTCTATGAGTGAGTAACATTTTTTGGGGTATTTTTCTTTTACCCCCTTTAAACTTAAAGAAAGATAAAGTATAGTCTAACTCTAAGTGTATTAATATTTCTTCTACAATGGAAACTGCAGCTCTGATTGTGAAGTGTATTAAACGCTCTTGACTCAAATGTTTTATTAAATAACTTGTTTAATAATAATATTATTGCATGCAGGCCCACATGTAGCCTTAAAAACACTAGGACAATCCACTACAAATTAATCATTTAATATAATGTGTTATGCACAAGGAAATGAGTTGTATTATACAGTAAAAAACCACTTGAGAAGAAAAACCAAGTTGTAGGTGTTTAAAGTTATCATCCCCTTTATCAGTGGTGTCCAAAGGCTCTGTATTGCCGTTAAAGTTGTAGTGCGTAGTTTCTGTCTCCCCAATGAGGAATTCTATGACAACAAAACTGTCACATGATACAAGCCGCGTCCCCCCCACCCTTGCCCTCCACCACGCAGTTGCTAGCAGGCTAGGAGGACACGGATGATTAAAAAAATGTGATGGACTCTTCAGAAGAGGTTATTATCTTCACTTTGAGTTTCTACGCAGGAAAGTCACCAGACGCCACAACCTTCTAAACACAGCCATACTGAGAAATGCAGAGGATGGAGCTGATAGTCTTAATTAGCTTTGTAG
>NC_045734.1:12640829-12643318 GCF_008692095.1 Etheostoma spectabile
GGCAATGACTTGAATGTAACGGACGTTCATTAGCATCAAAACCTTACACACTAAAGCTTTAATACAGTTATTAAGGAAAATTATAATTTGAAAGAAACAGTGTATTTCAGATCATTTTATCTTGTCAATTGTGCATCTTTTTGATAAAAGTGAGTGAAAGCAAACAGCCGCTTCAATCCTCTGTCGCCAAGCCTTTCATACCAACATCAGATAAAATTCTAAAAGGCATAGAAGATTTTCTCTTTGGGAAACTTAAAAACGGTTTGTCCTAAAAAGACATTGTTGTTGTTTCTTAATTTAGTATTGTGTGCAGGGAGGATCTAAAGGGCTGAATTAACAATCAGAAAGTGTTACTCGTTAAAAAAATTGAAGGTTTGAAAAAAGCAAATATTTCACTGGATTCTGTAATATTGTCTTTGCGTGCATTGCCATGTGTCTGTGCTACTTATATTCATATGATGAACGTTTTCGGTTTCTTGCGGCATATTTCCCATGCTGATCCCTGTGAACACATTATGAATTAATTTAACTGTCCATAACATAACTGTTTAGGATTGTACTCTAAGCTGGACAGGGCCGTAACAAACCCAGTTTAAACAATACAAACATTTTAGCATTAAACACCACTATAAATACAGTTTTAACGTCAGGAGAACACTATAAAAACATGAAATGCTGTATATAAATACATTTGCATATGCGGGAATGATGCATTCAGTTGATTGTTTTAAGAATTATACAGTATATTATTTGACTAGATAAGGTTGCTTTCTTACCTACCCCCATTTGGTTCAGAGTTTTCAGTTTAATTTGGACCAATTACAAGTGTTAAACCTCTCCTGGACCAAACAGCCAAACCTATGTCCGGTCTGTTTCCAGTGTGAAAGCATTTTTTTGATGTTTCAGACTTTTGGACCAATTACAACAAGTTCTGGCAGACTATTGTTGTGTTATAATAGTAGGGAAATGCCTATGAGGAATCAGTGCTTAGTGTGTATGTAGCGTGTGTGTGGTCGAGAAAGAGAGAGCGAGAGAGTGATGGTGAATGTGCTCAAAGCAGACAGCTGTCAGGAATCAGGTGCTGATGATGCTGCAGACCCAAGTAAAGTTTCTTTAGCATGCTTTTCAACAACGACACAGAACAAAATGCATGGAGAGAGAAAACTTACAAAAATTCCGACACAAGACGAAGTGGAAGCCCGTCAATCAATTAAAAGTATTGGAAGACACAGCTCACGTGGTTGATGATGACGGGATATAAGTATGTCAGGGATAGTTCTTTAGAGCGCTCGCATCATGTAATGTCAAACTGAAACTAACTAGATCAAATGTAACAAAAACGTGTACCTTGGTCCGTTAATTGGGTGTGAAGTTATGGATTATTTTTTAAGGTTGACTTCATTGTCAGTCATTTTTATTCTTATTTCATTACCGTTGCTGCTTTGAACAGGTTATCTTTCATTGAGTTGTAGCACTCTGATATTCAAATATCCCAGGGCATTATTTAATTGGAATCCACCAATTTTGTGGTCTTGGAACAAATATGCTATGAGTTTTCTCACTGCACATTTCTTCAAAGGAGGCTTTCAATGTGGTCATTTTGTGGTCAAAATAGAAAATAATTCTCCCTCTCTCTTGGTTTCTTTTCTTACTCTTCAATTGTAGGTTTACAGAGTTACACCGTTCTAACACCATAACACTTTTTTAATATACTGCAGGTTGCTTGTTTTTGTGAGAAAAAAAAGTTTGTGTCCAGCTCTGGCTCAGAGTAACAGATAATAGGCACTAACTGTCACTAAAGCTTAAATGTAATAGACATATAATGGCTAACTGGAGGATATGCTTTTTTTGCTGTGTATGGTAACACGGTTGGGAATAATGTCAATCACCTCCTTAAAGAGATATATTGTTCAATGGACTGAAAACAAAATCACTTGAAACATCAAAATGTCACCACTGTCCTCAGAGCTTTCCTGTTTGAAACTGTGCTACTTTACTGAAATTAATCAACTCGAAACTTATGTGATGTGCCTCAAAACAGCTGTTGTGGAGTGACCTTTGCCTGTTAGTGAGGTAACATGGTCATAAAAACAAAGCCATCTCTGGTTTTAAGTGAAGCTTTAACACCCTGGTAGCAATTCAACTGGATCCGTGTACCTGGCGCCCAACGGATTTTCGTGTTGAAATGGAAAAAAAACAAAAAACAGCCAGTTTCCCAATTACCATTAATAAATAGGGAAACAAAAAACGGAAAACAACCCGTTTTTCGTTTTTTTGTTTTGATATTAAAAAACGGAAAACAAAAAACAATCTCGTTATCCGATTGTCTTTGATGTGTTATAGATGGAAATCGGAAAATAAAATACGGGTGTATACGTCTCATTTCTCAATTTTACATTGGTTTTTTTGTGACCTGGAAGTTACTCCTGCGAGCTTGGTGGTCAGCAGAGCCCGCACTGCCGTTTGTCATTCTCTACTTTGGATGTCTG
>NC_045734.1:12643328-12643708 GCF_008692095.1 Etheostoma spectabile
CAAACAACAATGGAAAGTTATGTTCCTTTTTGAGGAGGCAAACGGGTTACACCAGTGCTTCTCAAATAGTGGGGCGCGCCCCCTTTGCGGGGCGCAGTGCGATACCTGGGGGGGGCGCATGGGAACTGGGGAACAGGCTTTTTTTTTGGCCGTACTAGTATAAAGTGTAATTGAGCATCCACTACAGTAGGCGGCAGTGGCGCTGTCATTGTTACTTCTGTCACGTTTGCAACAGTGCAACATTTTACGACTTACAAGACAACAGGTTTGCCTTGGTTAGCAGTGTTGAGTCAACAGAAAGCTCCGACTGCGTTCTGTCTATAGCCTCCGTTATTTGACATAACAACCCCCAACATGAAAAAGTTTTTAACAGGGATGAA
>NC_045734.1:12643718-12644346 GCF_008692095.1 Etheostoma spectabile
GAGAGAGACAAAGATAATGAGACAAAAGAAAGTCACCCGAAAGTTAAGACGAGGAAATACGACTAAGCGTATTTAGCGCTTGGCTTCACTGTGACTACAGTTGGAGAAGAGGAAAGACCGGTGTGTTTGCTGTGTCTAAAAATGCTCGCAGCGGACAGCATGAAGCCAAATAAATTAGCGCGTCACTTAAATACGTTACACCCCAATCATGCCGATAAGCCGCTAGAGTTTTTTCAGCGAAAACGTGCTGAATATTGCCAACAGTAATCCCGCATTCCTTAATGTAAATAAGGATAAAATGTTATGCAGAGATGGATAGTCACGGTGGGGAGGGGGGGCGCGAATAGTTTTCTTCTTGCTAGGGGGGGCGTAACAGAAAATAATTGAGAAGCACTGGGTTACACTAATTATGATGACATGTCTCTGGATAAGATATGCAGGATATTTCAGGTGCTGTCATTTTTCAATATATAACATATTAAGAAATACAAATAGCTAACATTTAGTTTTGCACGTATGGACCGTTAGGACTACTTAGATCGCTTCCGGGTCACAAAAAAAAAAACAATGTAAAATTGAGAAATGAGACGTACACACACATATTTTATTTTCCGGTTCCCATCTATAA
>NC_045734.1:12644356-12648688 GCF_008692095.1 Etheostoma spectabile
GACAATCGGATAACGAGATTGTTTTTCATTTTCCGTTTTTTTAATATCAAAACAAAAAACGGGTTGTTTTTTGTTTCCCTTTTTACTAATAGTAATTGGGAAACTGGCTGTTTTTTGTTTTTGTTTTTTTCATTTCAAAACGAAAATCCATTGGCCGCCGAATACACGGACCCAACTGCAACTATGGACATTTTTTTTGTCACATCCTTCTAAAAAGCCTGTGGTCCTGAGCACTGTGTACTGTAGATGCCACTTTTTGTTAAGAGTCTTGTTATATTTTGTCAATTAGCATGCTTCTTAAGTGCTTTCTACTCCATATGTTTGCCACCTCATAATGTCTCTCTTCTGTTGTCTCTTTTTTTTTGCATTTTGTCTGCAGAGAAAGTGAATTGTCACTGGTAATGAATTGTTTCCTTCCAGCAAGTTTCAAGGGCAATATTTCTGATAATTGGTGCTCAGTATTAGTTATGGTAGTGTTTTCCTTCATGAATAATTTTTTTCCTTGAATGTATAATGTTGGGTTTTGAAATACTAAATGATGCCATCTAATTACGTAGTACAGATACAGTATTGTAGCAAAAGGAAGTGAAGGTAGTTGTGGTTGTGGTTGGTTAGGGAGGGACACCCCAACTGTTGGCTGCTGTGCTGTAGTGTAGAGATGGCCTCCAATTACTGAATTTAATCCCTCCAACTAAAATTCTAAATTCTAACTGATTCAGTACATTTGTCCTTGTTTACTTGAATGTTGCACCTTGTTTATACAGGTTGCTGGTTTAGCTGTCCGGGTAAGCTGCTACATGGCACACATGAAGTGAAATAGTGAATGTTGTCAGATCATGGAAAATTAAAGCAGATGTCTTGGGGATGTCTTTTTGTAATGTTTAATTTTAGACTAAGATATGTGGATATGTTTAGCATTTTGTCTGTTAAAGAGAACAGTGTTTTATTTCCCATCCCTTGAAGCTGCACTATGTCATATTTTCATACTAACAATGGATAAAATAATTGTCTGCAATACCAGCTGGTGGCCGTAGTAGAGAAATTAGAAGCAGTTGGAGGAGACCACAAGTGAGTGAGTATTGGATTTACATCATCAGGTAGAAAACAATTCCAATTGAATAGTGAAGTTGTTCTATGTCAGCTTGATGTGTAAATAAGCAATGTGTTGCTGTCACATTCACCAGATCACCTTTATAAACCATCTCCATGACGCCAAGTGGCAGCTGCTAGTTCTTTAAGCCGCTATAGAGCTTTGTGACCCGGGCTACAAACCTTTGTTGTATCAGACGTAGCTGGGGGTTCAGTTTCCCGAAAATAGGTGACTTTGAGCCAGGCACAAAGCACCGCAAGTTACCAGTCGTTTTGGCGAAAACTACAGTTAAATTACTCTACGAAATATGAGAGTTTTGATGCGAGGAAATGTTTTGGTTTGGATTAAAACACTTCTAATGAAGGCTTTAGTTTTCCCTAGGAAGTGAACTCCACTCTCTGGCTTGAAAGTCCTTTGTGTTAATGCCCACCCGACCTCCTCCCTATGCTGCCAGCCGTGTTTTTATACTATAACGATGGACTGAATACAGCAAAACAAAAAATGTGGAATGCTTACAAATTACAGTGCTTAACTTTTCATAGCTTTTTGAACAACCGGTAAAGGAGAAAAAGCTTTTCACTTTTCCAAAGTGGAAACTGATTATTTCTATTCAGTCTGTATGGATGAATTCTTACTTCATGGAAACTAATTGATCAACCCATGATGTCTGCCAGGCTCTGTAGTTTTGGAGCACACAATTCCTGTTTAGTAGAATCCTTATTTCCTTGAGCATATGCTTGCTGCAACAGCAGTTCTGTATCCTACAGTGTACATATAATAAAAAGGACAAACTCCATATCTGCAGACCTGCAGTATGTACAGTATGTTCAATATAGGATAATGGCCAGGACAATAATTGCAAAAAACAAATGTATACAGTCTCTCTATTTTCCCCTAGCTTGAGTGGAATCATGGTATAAGATTCCAGTTAATTTCCACAGCTGGCAATGTAGCAGTTTCAATGTAATGAACAGATGTTCATGCAGCTCAGTGATATTTACCATTCTGCAGCAGCAGCTCTATCAGCCGTCGGGCTCTGGAACCAAGGATGTGCTTACGCACAGCATGAGTGTGTTGATATTGGTAGTATCTCATCACTTCTCCTCTACCATAGATGTTGCGGCTAAATCTCTCCTTCCCCTGGTGACTTCAACTGTTGCTTATATAAGCCGCTTCATCCTGCCCAATCTCCAAAACAACATCCAGACACAATGTGCGGCAGATCAATGAACATTGCCAGAAGGTATTCACATAACAGGACAAAAACATAAAAAACAAACTCTGCAGAAGAAATAAGACACATCTTCTGAGTGTTAAGATTCAAGCCAGCAATATTTTATGAACAAATACCTGGATGTTAAGATTTGTGATTAATTATTTGTTCAACAACATTTCCGATAGGATCATCTGTGACTGGATGCACACACATATTGTATTTTTGTTTGACTGGAGGACAATAACTCACTGAAATCAACAGGTTTCAAATGGATTATTAACACGTAAACGCACATTGCAATCTTGCATTTTAACTCTTTTGTATTATTTATTTGTTTGTTTAGAAAATTTCCCACTGGAGTATACATGTTGGTAGGCATTAGAAGCTTTAAACAGCTGGTTCAAAATCCTTAAGAGGAATACAAGAAGAGATGTTCTGCATATTCTCTCATTGACTAGATTGGAACATAAACATAAAATTCATATTTTAAATGATTTTAAAGCTGTAACAATTTCTCGATGAATCAATTATTTGATTAAATATTATTTTAGGCAAAAATACTAAACATTGCCAAGTTTCAGCTTCTCAGTTGTGAGAATTTGCTGCTTCTTTTGTCTTTTTTCATAATATACTAAATATCTTTTTCTGTTTTGGACTATTGGTTGGCTTAAAGAAATTGTGACAATTTTATTTTACTATTTTCTGACATTCTCACCAAACAATTAATCAATAATTTGAGTCAATAACAGATAAGGACAGATTAATCAAATTGACAGCATTCAATTTTTATCAGTAAACATGCATTAAATATTCTATTTTCTTCAAATGCCGTGCAAGATGTACTTTCCTTTGCATAAAATATGAATTGGAGGTCTTTGTAGTCCTTATTAGTTTATGTTTTACTAAATAGATTTAGCCCATATTGTATGTTACAATGGCAGTACAGAGTATCGTGCGTCCCATGACTGACCCTGGATATTGAATTAATCTGTATGCTTCAGAGCTTGAATACAGCGTGACCCCCAGATTTACTCTGCACAGCTCCTGTGGGATAGAGACCTACCTTTGACCGAAGTGCACTTCCCTCAAGTCATCTTATTATATAGTCATCTGCCCTGCTGTTTGACGGGCAGGTACCTTGTGTGCTGTGAGTCCTTACAGGATGCTTATTAACTGGAATGACAAGATAATTATGTGCTGCTGAATGGACCCATATCAAATGTTTAATGATTTAGCAATAAAGAGAAAAACCCAACAATATTTAATCAAGCATCATCCCTCTGCTGCATCTGCTCAGCCACAAGCAATCCAAAACTGAATTGGATTATTGTGCTCTCCCTTGGTTATTATCATTTAATTGATAAACATGGTGGTTTTAAGACAGTTATGGCAGGTCCCCATATTAAGAGATTAATACACCGTATGTGCCACATGTCATTTCAAATCAAGGACCGAATAACAATGAAGTCCAACAAAGACGTGCACAATGTGCAGCATGACTCCATGCCAAAAAAATCCATTATTATTAGCTTAATAGTATATGGCAGAAGAAAAAGATAATTTTGGCTTGCATGTCATGGTTTTAAGTTAATACATTTAATTATTAACACTATATATGAAAACTGAAGCCAACATAACACAAAAGTTGGACTACATGAAGGGCAGCTCTACAAATGGAATAAGACATGTGTTTACCAAATACACGGTAGAAAAATAAGTCGCATGAACAATTAGTTGATTGTCAGAAAATGAACTGACCTCCGGTTAAAGGGGACTTAATATTTCTGCGTCATGGACCATCGGACAAGACAAGCAATCTGAAGACATCTGCATGGGCTCTGGGAAATTGTGATAGGCATTTTATTACTATTCTTACCAATTCTAGACTAAATTATTATTCAATGAATTGAAAGGAGAATTCTGGTCAAATTCAATACGTAGCTCTGTTGTTTGTACATTTGGAGTTGTCTGTTGTCGTGTTTTCTACACTATGTTATCCTCCTGCTAGATTTTGCACCCAACAGGC
>NC_045734.1:12648698-12649057 GCF_008692095.1 Etheostoma spectabile
AACAAGGCAAGTTTGAAACTTGTTTTTGGCCTTTAAACATGCTCAAAATGTCAATACAAGTGCCTACCCATGTGCCACTTGATGAAAAGTAAAGATTTCTTTTCAGTAATGATGAAAAGTTATTAAAAGAAAAACTTTGTCTTCTGGCATGGCCGTGGCGGGGCGGCCATTTTGTAACTCTATTATACATAGGAACTTGAGTGTACATTGTCTAATTGGCTCGAAAATTTTCACAATTCATCAGAATCCAACCCTGACAACATATACATGTTAATATTGGTTCAAAGTAATAACGTCCCCTAGTGGAAACAGGAACTTGGCCTAAAAGTCAAGATGCTATACTTTAACAAACTCCTCCT
>NC_045734.1:12649067-12653769 GCF_008692095.1 Etheostoma spectabile
TCAGATCGACTTCAAATTCAGTCTGTGTCATCTAAAGACCTTACGGATGAAATTGTATTAAAAGAAAAACCTTTTTGTCAAACGGTGTGGGCATGGCGGCCATTTTGAGTGTTAAGCAATGAACGAGATAGTGGCTGTAACTACAGTGTACCTTGTCATATCTGCTTGAAATTTCCCACAATCAACAAGAGTCCAGACCTGAGACAGGCCAATATTAACTTTTGGAGGCAGCGCCACCAACTGGCAACAGGAAATCAGCCTTTTATGACAAACATCATCCGATTTACATAAAACTTAATATGTGGTCTACATGTGATACTGAGCTGCCTCCTATACTTTAACCACGTCTACTCACTCAGGCCACTCACCCGTTCATACCATTTGAACCGTTTAATGTGGAGTCTTATGTGAGGTATCAATGAACTCAGCAGAGACTTCCTTTTTTATTGGTGATGGTTTGACCCTCCCCCCTATGATTCGACCACTCCCCCCTTTAAGATAATGAAATGTATAACGTAGAGTCCGGTGTGAGGTATCATTGAACTCAGCAGGGAGTTCCATCTTCATTGGTGACGATTTCCCGTGTCTGAGTTCCGCGCAAATGCATGCTCGCAAGGAGCGGCGTTTGCCAGTAACTCAAACATGTGCAGATTAGCGAGGGCCCATCCAACGCAGCTTGCAGCTTTAATTGCATTTTTTGTCTGTTAAGAGGCACAAAGGCACTCTAAAACTGGCCCCGACAACTGCCGTTTTAGCTAAGTGGAAGCTCGTACACGTAGCTGCAGCTCCGTGTTGCCTGCACCGCTTCAGGTCGGGGGTTTTCAGTCGAAAGTACGCACATATTTATTGCACTCAAGATTAACGTAAACTTGTAAACTTGTAAAATTCTCCTTTAAGTATACAAAAAGCATTTGGCTGTCCACCATTTGTTCATCTCCCATGTGGCTGTTGCTATGTTAAGCAGGCAGTGCAGCATAAAACGCAAAGGGGCATTTCCATCTTACACCTCTTCATCTGACATCAAGGATAATGGTCTCTGTCAGCCTGTTAAAGGTTGGTCCAGCAACCCCTCTGTCACATCCTGCATCAGCCTGTATTTCCATAACCTTGTCACTTTTACTGCAGCATAAATCGGTGTAAGGTCAGGCAAGTCCTGGCAGCGTGGATAGTAACAGGGCATGAGGTTAATTAAAAGACTGTGCAGACGAACCCTTACACCCTCTACCCAAAAGCACCACACAGGCACACACACATGCTTATACCCTTTGTCAACCAAAGAATAAATTGCATGTGAAAGCTTGGCTGCACACCAATGCCCAGTATTGAACACTTAAACCCAGTGCAGCATGTAGCAAATCCGTGAGCAATGTGAGCTCCCTCTTTCTAGGCAGTTTTGTCTGCCACTACAAGTTATGCTCACCTCCTAGTAATGGTTCCTCCAGGCTTGAAATTAGCACGATTTACCCCACTCTGTGGCATGTGTTGGTGCTGAAATCCAACTGCTTGCGCCACTCCCCGCTCCTGATAAGCCCATACGACAGAGCAAGCCAAGGACGTAAGGGAATATAAAAGTTGTCAGCTTACATGACCAAGTAGTGTTGTGTGAAATGACTTTAGCCCGACATTGTTAACGCTGAGCGGGCTGCCTCCGCCATGCTCGATAAAGGCAAATAAAAGGCCAGATAAAGCCCTGATGGAATACTGTTTGTGTGTTTGTGTCTGTGTGTGTGTGTGTGTGTGGGGGGTGTGGGTGCAGGGGTATAAAGTTTGCCATCTAATCCTTGGCCTCTATTATAGCCAGTGTTTAGTAACACAGACAACCTCTGCTCTATTCACACTTGAAGACTTTCTCCTTCTCTGTGTCACTCTCACTCTCTCATTCTATCACTCAATCGACTCTGTCGCACAAACTGATAGTACCCATAAAAGACTTACAGTTTTGGAATGGCTGTTTATCTGTTGGCAAACATTTTTTTATTCATTAGGTGTATTTTCTATTCTGGTAATGCTAATCCAGAATATTCTCTATTATTCACACAGACTGGCCCAAAGAGGCAATCATTCAAAACCAAACTGCACAAGCAGGTTAAAATATGTACCATGTAATTACAACATCCCTGTTTTGATTGCAACTGGGGACCATGGTCACATCTGCCTATCTGTGCTAATGTTTAATGTTGCTCTGTACTGTTGAATAAAAAAAGTTACCTTCGGTGGGATACATAAATGAGTAGTGAGCAGCAGAGGTCTGAGCTAAGGCCCATCCAGTCACCCCCAGAGAGAAGAGAAAACCATAGACATGACAAAACCATAAGTCTATTTGATTAGGACATTCTCATAGCTACTGCTGGCCATGTGCGTGCTAATTAGCATGAGTACAATTCATTACCCAAGGAGACATGGGATTATGTCTCTGGATCACTCATCAGCTAAAAGTTTTGACACTCCGTAATTTAACAGATGGAGAGCTCACTTAACTTTGCCAGCTCCCTGTAGGCAAGTGGTGTTAATATAGGGAGGGGAAAAATTGTGCAATTGTTGGACTGTGTGCGTATGAAAGAGACACAGAGAGAGAGATGAGGAAAAGCAGAGTGTTTATGTTGGAGATACTAATTGTGTTTGACTGGATCAGCAAAAAAGCAGCTGTTTCACAGCAGTAGGAACTACAGCAGAAATGATTGCTTCTCACATCACAAATCATCCAAAATGTACATGCAAAAACAGTGTTATACGTGACATGGTTAACATGCTGGAATCCAGAGGTGTCAAGTAACAAAGTAAAAATATTTTGTTACTTTACTTAAGTAGAAATTTTGGGTATTTTTACTGGATGTAAATTTACATTACAATAAAGGCTATTGATAACTTGCCTCTGTAGTTTGACTTTTTTCACCATTACAATACTTATAGGCACCTAGTCATCATATCTGCCGCTCCATGAAACACAGGTTAATGCTCAGTAGTACACATGTATGGTTCTTTAATGTATTTGCATTAATTTTCAAAAGGCATAAATGCGGCTAAAACAGGTGCATCCCGTATCTTTCAACAGTAACATTTTAATATAACATTATAGTCATTATGGCCTTTAGAAAAATGTTTTTTGGGGATGTAGGGTGGTGCACTATAGGCCCCTGCGGCACAGCCTAAGATTTGGTCCTTAATGGCATTTTTTCCCCCTTACATTATTTTTACTTTTATACTTTAAGTAGTTTTGAAACCAGCACTTTCACACTTTAATTTAAGTAAAAAGCTGAAGTTGATACTTCTACAGAAGTCTTTTTAAACCCAAGTATCTATACTTCTACCTGAGTATTGAATGTGAATACTTTTGACAGCTCTGCGGGAATCAGACTCATTGCGGACTATATATTTTATGAGTAATCGTGAGCAGTAGTGAGCATATCCACATGTAAGGTTTGTGCGCAGAGCACAGAGCAAAGTGTTGGAGTAACCTTTAAGATCACACGGTTAATCATGCTCAGAGAGAAAATTTCCAATCAAAGACCATGGTTTACCCAACACCTGCCCCATTGTTTTTTTTTTATACTTACATATGTTAAGTTATGTGTTATTCTGCAAAAATGTTTATTTGTCTGCAATCCTTTATTGATATGAAATTAACAAAAATCTAATATACATGTTTTGATAAAGTAATAGGGAAGTTTGGGGTCCCCTGCTGGAGCTGCTGCCCCTGTGACCCGTTACCTGATAAGTGGATGAAGATGGATGCATGGATGATAAACTAAAAGGATATTGGCTGAAATGGAAACAAAATGAAAACCAGACTGGAACATGGAAGAAAGGTTTCTGTTGGTAGACATGGTTCATCAAAGGAATCCTAGAATAGAACAATTTAGTACCACAAGGACAAGTGTAGACAATGAAGTTCATGGGAAGTGATTGCAAACCAAATTAATGCATGCATTATACTTGTTGTTTGCACCTGTGATTAATAGAATTAAAAAAGCAAAAATGGTGTAACATCCTGTCAAATGTTTAAGTAAAAGACAAATAGTAGGCATTTGTTGTGTTTGTTGTCTTTTCCATAAACTGCTGAAAATCCAACCTAAATAGCTTAACTGTGGCACAATACAGCTTAGAAATACAGTAGTTATTTAATAAGTTCTATTGTTGAGACAAAGAAGTGCCAAAAAAGGCCCGTCCAATAGGAAGGTAAAGCAGTAAAAATATTCTAAATATGGCATACATTTAAACTGATATTGTTTTGTTTTTTGTTTTTTTAAAGTGGTGGCTTTTTTAGGTGGCTAAAAATAATACAACCCCATTTTAAAAGATCCAAACTACATCCTGTCCCCAGAACAATATGTTGGAGGTGTGGACATGAATGAAAGAGCTCACCAGGTGTGGGGGAAGAAGGAGACAAACACCAGGCAGCTGTGAGAGAGCAAACGAGGTGAAATGTTACTTTAACAGCCATCCCCTGCCTCTTCTACCACCCCACCAACCCCTTACAACCCCTCATTGCCTCCTCCCCCCCTCTCTTGCTCCCACACCTCTTTGAAGTTGTTGGGTGTATAAGCGATGAACAGGCAGGAGAGTACAGGGCGGTGGTGGGTGACTTTGTGGAGTGGTCTGGTAAGAATCACCTGCCGCTGAACATGGATAAGACCAGAGAGATGGTGATTGACTTCAGGAGAAAGGGAACAGCTCCGCAGCCCCTTTGCATCCTGGGAAGAGA
>NC_045734.1:12653779-12653986 GCF_008692095.1 Etheostoma spectabile
GTGGAGGAGTACAGATACCTGGGTGTCAACATTGACAACAGGCGCAACTGGAAAATCAACAGCGCTGCTCTTAACAAGAAGGGGATGAGGTCTATTTCCTGAGGAATCTGAGATTGCTCAATGTGTGCAGCAGAATGCTGGCAATGTTCTACCAGTCTGTTACCAGCAGAATGTTGGCAATGTTCTACCAGTCTGTTACCAGCAGAA
>NC_045734.1:12653996-12655010 GCF_008692095.1 Etheostoma spectabile
GTTCTACCAGTCTGTTACCAGCAGAATGCTGGCAATGTTCTACCAGTCTGTTACCAGCAGAATGTTGGCGATGTTCTACCAGTCTGTTACCAGCAGAATGTTGGAGATGTTCTACCAGTCTGTTACCAGCAGAATGTTGGAGATGTTCTACCAGTCTGTTACCAGCAGAATGTTGGAGATGTTCTACCAGTCTGTTGTGGCCAGCGCTCTGTTCTCCTCTGCCATCAGCTGGAGCAGCAGCATCAGAGCCAGCGACACAAACAGACTGAACAAACTGATCGGGAAGGCTGGCTCTGTTATTGGCTGCAAACAGGAGACATTTGAAGCTGTGGTGGAGAGGAGGTCACTGAACAAAAACTGTTATGGGATCGGGGATCAGGACCACCCCTCACCCCACCCCCCCCCACACTGGTCCAACAGAGGAGCACCTTCTCTAGTAGGCTCCCACAGCTTTGATGTCGCACAAACCGCTGCAAGAAATCATTCCTACCACAGGCAATACAACTTTAAACACCTCATTACTGAGTGGTAGATAAGACTATGAGACATCACAATACTGCACTAAGTGCAACTTGCACAATAGGTTTAGCTACATATTTATCTTTACTAGTTAAGCATTTGCACATTTTGTATTCCCAATATATTTTATATACCCCTGTATATTTTAAATATTTGTTCTTGTATTTTATCCTCACTATTATTTCATGTATATTGTATGTATGTACTGTATATTGTATCCTATTATTTAATGTAAATTGTATCCTAGTATTTCCTTTACATTTATTCAATTATTCAATAAATATCTCTTTCACATACATAAATATGTACAGTATTTTAGTCAATAGCCTAATACTATTCCACTGATACAGGTGGGGGTAAAATGCCAAGATGCAAGATGCACATGCAAAGAAGACAAAGACAAAGACTGATTCATAGTAAACACTGATGTAAACAATACAAGATTTGAAAGAAAGACACAGCAAACACTGAATATAAACACAACTGTTGTTTGTT
>NC_045734.1:12655020-12655226 GCF_008692095.1 Etheostoma spectabile
CTCCACGGGGCACCTTTATATCCTACTATTTAAGTAGTTCCACAATTTGTATTCCCAACTTGTATATTCAAATATTTGTTCTTGTATTTTATCCTATTATTATTTCTTGTATATTGTATGTATGTATATTGTATCTTAGTATATTTTGCTGCTTTAACACTATAATTTCCTATTTTATTGGGATCAATGAATATCTATCTATCTAT
>NC_045734.1:12655236-12660789 GCF_008692095.1 Etheostoma spectabile
ATCTATCTATCTATCTATCTATCATTAAAAGACCTCTGGAGTTTATGAAAATAAATGTGATAAACAGCTTATATTCTTTTAATGTAGAAATAAAAAGCAAAGAATATTTTAATCTTTTACTGAAGTCCAATTATGCGCGCAGATTTTGTAAGTGAATAAACAGAAGGGATTGTGTTTCTCTCCAGAACAGTAATAGATCATAGGCATGGAAGGCAATGATTTCTGGGTCATTTAGATGATACACTCTTTTAGAGAGACCACATTGAAAGTCTGCTCCTTCCTGCTAGTGCTGATATGTTTTTACATTGTTTTAAGTGCTTAGTTAAATGCTTAGTTGTTTATCTTCTTTTTTATTATTCAGTCCGAAAAAGCATCATTCATTCATCCATCCATCCATCCATCCATCCATCCATCCATCCATCCATCCATCCATCCATCCATCCATCTTCGTCCGCTCATCCGGTATCGGGTCGCGGGGGGAGCACATCCAGCAGGGAACCCCAAACTTCCCTTTACAGAGCCCCATTAACCAGCTCTGACTGGGGGATCCTGAGATGTTCCCAGGCCAGATTGGAGATATAATCTCTCCACCTAGTCTCCCAGCTGGACGTGCCGGGAACACCTCCCTTGGGAGGCGCCCAGGAGGCATCCTTACCAGATTCCCGGACCGATCTCAACTGGCTCCTTTTGACGCGAAGGAGTAGCGGCTCTACTCCGAGCTCCTCACGAATGACTGAGCTTCTCACCCTATCTCTAAGAGAGACGTCAGCCACCCTCCTGAGGAAACCCATTTTGGCCGCTTGTACCCTGGAACTCATTCTTTCGGTCATGACCCAGTCTTCATGACCATAGGTGAGGGTAGGAACCAAAACTGACCGGTAGATCGACAGTTTTGCCTTCTGGTTCAGCTCTCTTTTTGTCACAACGGTGCAATAAATGGAATGTAATACCGCACCCGCTGCACTGATTCTCTGACCAATCTCCTGCTCCATGGTCCCCTCACTCACAAACAAGACCCCAAGGTGTTTAAACTCCTTCACTTGAGGTAAGGACTCATTCCCTACCTGAAGAAGGCACTCCATCAAAAGAATGCATTAGTAGATAGAAAATGACAGCATAGTATGGTAGTTTGTCTCAACAACTGAAATTCCATAATTACTCAGCTGGTCTGCTGTAAAGATAGAATACCCATCTCTTCAGTCAATTTACTGTACCAGTTGTGTGATTTAAAACAGACAAAGAAAATACTGTCTGACCCCATTCCTTTGCTCCAACTTCCAATTGCTATGTTCTGATAAACGTTTCTGGCTTTCTCCAAACCTCTACAAGCATTCATTCATTCATTCACACATATATATCAGAAGTACTGTGAAATGATGGTCTCGGGCTGTGTATGAGATATCTTCAGCGTTCTAATGCATTGTTAAAAGCAGGCGAGAAGATAATGCATACATGTCACAGTCTGTTTCTCTTTTAATGATCTTATGCTCCAAATTATGTTTTTAGCCATTTAGCAGAGCAGCTCTAAGAATGGCCATGCCAGGTGTTCCAATATTTGGTCCAGACTGAAATATTTAAATACTTATTGGATTGATTGCTATAAAGTTTACAGATTTACTAATTCCCAGACAATTCCCTGACTGTAGGTCGACATTTTTGGTTTTGAGTGAAATAACAAGAATCGGATGGATCACCATGAAATCTGTAAAAACTAAATTGTAATAACTTTAGTGATCCCCTGACTCTTCATAGCACCGTCATCAGATTTTGGTTCATGACCAAACATCTACAAAACCCATTACATTCCCATCAGCTTCTGCAAGGAATGTTTTGTGTTTAAACATTAAACATAAAACATTAAACATTAAATGTTAGCATGCTAACATATAAAGATGAACACAGGAAACATTACCTGCTAAAGGTAACCATTTTAACATTGTCACTTTGAGCATGTTGACATTAGCATTTAGTACAGCTTCACAGAGCCGCTAGCATGACAGTAGACTCTAATTCATGTTATTTTGTGTAAGTGTGTATTTTTAGTCAGTCAGGGCTATTGAAAGTCCAGGACACCAGTGTTGCTCAGTATAGTACAAACTATTGTATCATATCATCAAGCACTTAGTCTGAATCAACAACAATTTATTTACCGGATAACCTCCGGAACATCCGTCACTGCCTGATCTTCCGCCGGACGTCCCTTTCCTAGCAAAACTCTGTTGGTTTCAGGAAACATCAACAAACTTCAAGCTAGCAAACTATACTCCTAAAAAAGGGGACGTTTTGAAGAAATTTGGATCGTGCAACAGTTGGACCTGCTTGGTTATTTCTGGGAATGATTATAAAGATTTACAAAGAATATGTTTAAAGTACACACGACAATACACTGGTAAGAGCAAATTCTATTTAACCATGTATCCAGCTAATTTAAATACCTTCTTGCTTCAAGTTGCTGTATTGTGTGAACAGTTAACTTAATTAATTATTATATTTGTTGGCGTTTACTTGAAGGGTGCAAATGTTCCAACAAAGCAAGTTCCTTTCTGAGACCAATTTGCTGAGCCACCATCCAGCCACTGCATCCAAAGCTTAGCGCTGCCCAAGTCGAATGTGATTGGATTAAAGAAATGCAAGGAACCTAGGCCATTTTGTTCTCTTATCCAGGAGTGTGTGTGTGGAGGGGCCAGACCTTACGCTGCAGCGCTGTGAGGATAGGTCTGACAAGCGAGACTATGGTGCATTGTAGAATGTGTTGAGACAGCTTGAGAGAGAAAAAAGAGAGAGAAACTAAAACATTATATAATGTGTTTCTCACTTTGTTTGACTGATCATAAAGTCAGATAAACGTTTGCAGGATGATTACTAGTGAGCATTTACACAAAGTGTTAAGGTGCAGTGTCATGTGTGTGACCATGTTAACTATGTAAACATATTCCAAACTGTGAAACAACTATGGTTTCTTTCTCCCCCAGAACAACTTCACGCAGAAAAACTTTGTGTCATGAAAAGCAATTCACACTGTATTCATTTAAATTCCCAAGACATTCAGAACAATTTTTCATGTAGCTTTGTCCATAGTCGTTTCATACTACGTTTCATATCTTTCATTTGTGTAAGATGTGAACACCATTCCTAGTCTGATTTCCTCGATAAAATAGAGATGAATTGAGCACACATTCCACCAGTCATTCATCAATTATGACTCTGTGCTTTTCTGAGTAAAAAACAAACAAACACAGACATCCAAAGATTATATCTGACGTGGCAGTATCAGTTTGTACATTGTGCATCTTCCATGACCGATGAAAACACAACAGTGATTATTGCTGGGTTATTCTTCTGTGCCTTTATTTTTTTCTTCTCAATACTAACTGAACTCTCCAACTGCTTTAGGGAAAACAGCGGAAACATCTTTGTCTCAGGTTGTGAACACACAAAAAACTACATTCACGTTTTTAAATTATCAGATAACAGAAGGAAGAAATGAGAAAGAACACCTTTTGACCATGCGGGTGAAGCCAATATGACTAAATAGCCCTGCAGTTCCTGATGGCATGTGTGTTGCAACTAATCAACAGCATGGCAGATTTGGCATTGCTCGAAGATTTAGCACGAGAACCTCAATCTTACAATCATTGAATCGTGTTTTTTTTTTCATGGTTGGTCATCAAGGGCTCCTTTACAAGGCTGGAACATTGACTGATTGATTGATATGGACCTTATTAGGACACATATGGGACGTCCTTGGGATGAGCGTGAGGCTCGTACACAACCGTATAAGGTAACGCATGTCTGGATTTATAACGAGAAGAGTCTGTACAGGTGTGCTTCGTATGGTGTTATAAATCCGAACATTGCTTTTGCGTACGAAAATTCTGACTTTTTGCTGCACAAAATATTTCAGAATAGAATCTACGCAGAGTTTTATATATGAGGCCCCAGGACCCTATTTTTTGGGGGGGGGTCTAAGTGACTGAACAACAATCTTTGACATTGGTCCAGTATTGAGCAATATAACTGCAGTCGGCAGCGGTGAAACAAGCTACAATGTAAGTTAACAGGGCAACTGTCCAACTTGATTTTACCTTCAAAAAAGTGCTTGTTTTGACACTGACAGGCTCAGATTAATCATTTAAGTGTTTGATAACGTTATGCAAAGGATCCCTTCATATTTAGACCTTTAAAACCTATTTGAGACCTTTTTATTTAAACAGAAACAGCTCTGAAGTAGCTAGTGCTAAACCCGCCAGACTCCATTTAAAAAAGAAATACTTTTAGCTTGTATAGAGCCAATATATTTTCAAAATAAAAATGGAAAGACATTTTGTTTCTGTCAACTTTGAATGAAGGGTATTTTTGTGGATGTTTGAAATAAGAATCTTAATCTTTAACAGAAAGGTCGACCTCCTAGACCTCCTAGAAATCCGTTCCATAATGTTTTCCGACACTTAGAATATTAATCTGAGCCTGTCAATGGCAAAACAAGCACTTTTATGAAGGTAAATACAAGCTGGAATATTGTACTAATTATTAACATTGTAGCTTTTTTTGCGGCTACCGAGTGCAGCGATCTTGCTTAATACTGGACGAATTTCAAAGATTGTTGTTCCCATCAGTCACTTAGACACAAAAACATAAGACAAATGTAACCATGACTGGAGGCTGTGCAGTCAAATTACAGTACTAATAATTAGGGAACGCAAAGGTTTTGTGATTAGGGAATAGTGTGGATAAAAACAGAAAATTTGAATTTAAAGGAGACACTAAGATTACACCTCTCCAGGAACCATCACCTTATCGTGAGCCTGAGGGCTCTGTTGTCTGGAGCTATGTGCTCTTTTTAGGGTCTCCCATGGCAAAGTGGTCTCAGGTAAGGGGCCAGACAAAGATTGGTTGAAAAACCCTATGAGTGAGCGAGGCAGAAAGGGAGTGACCCTGCCCGGAGGAAGCCCGTGGCCCCCATCTGACGCTAGGCCTAGACGGGGGCCCCATATGCACCAAACAAGAGTTTGGAGTATTCGTCCTTCTTGGAGACCTTGAATGGAGTCCTGTATGGGGCTCCAGTAGGGGACTCCATAGTTCTGCTGGGGGCTGGGGGACTTCAACGCACACGTGGTCAACAATGGAGAAACTTGGTGAGGCGTGATTGGGAGGAACGGGCTCCCTGATCTAAACCAGAGTGGTTGTCTGTTGTTGGACTTCTGTGCTAGTCATGAATTGTCTTTAACAAACACCATGTTCGAACATATGGATGCTCATAAGTGTACGTGGTACCAGAGCACCCTAGGCCAAAGATCAATGATCGATTTTATAATCGTTTCATCTGATCAGAGGCCGTATGTTTTGGACACTTGGGTGAAGAGAGGGGCGGAGCTGTCAACTGATCACCATCTGTAGGTGACTTGGGGGGATGGGGGAAGACTCTGGACAGACCTGGTAAGCCCAAACGGGTAGTGCGGGTAAATTGGGAACGTCTGGAAAAGGCCCTTTCCAACGGACTTTCAACTCACAACTCCAGTGGAGCTTTTCGTGCATCCCTGTGGAGGCTGTCGG
>NC_045734.1:12660801-12661542 GCF_008692095.1 Etheostoma spectabile
CTGAGTGGACAATGTTCAAAGTTTCCATTGCTGAAGCTGCGGCAGGGAGCTGTGGTCTTAGGGTCTTAGGTGACTCATGGGGCGGTAACCCCATTAACACCCTGGTGGACATCGGTGGTCAGGGAAGCCGTCGGACTGAAGGAGTCTTTCCGGGATATGTTATCCCAGAGGACTCCGGAGGCAGTTGCAAGGGACCGACGGGCCCGAAGGGCTGCAGCCGAGCAAAAGCCGAGGCAAAGCAGTGGGTGTGGGAGAAGTTTGGAGAAGACATGAAGAAGGACTTTCAGTCGGCACCAAGGTGCTTCTGGAAAACCATTTGCCACCTCAGGAGGGGGAAGCGAGGAACCATCCATGCTGTATACAGTAAGGATGGGACATTGTTGACCTCAACTGAGGAGGTAATAGAGCGCTGGAAGGAGCACTTTAAGGAACTCCTAAATCCAGGTGACACGTCCTCTGTGGTAGAGACAGAGCTGGAGGATGATGGGGGATTGTTGTCAATTTCCCTGGTGGAAGTCGCTGAGGTAGTCAAACAACTCCACAGCGGCAAAGCCCCAGGGATTGATGAGATCTGTCCAGAAATGCTGAAAGCTCTGGGTGTGGAGGGACTGTCTTGGTTGACACGCCACTTTAACATTACGTGGAAGTCTGGGACAGTCCCTAAGGAGTGGCAGACCGGGGTGGTGGTTCCACTCGTCAAAAAGGGGGACCAGAGGGTGTGTGCCAATTACAGGGGTATCA
>NC_045734.1:12661552-12661862 GCF_008692095.1 Etheostoma spectabile
TCAGCCTCCCTGGCAAAGTCTACTCCAAGGTGCTGGAAAGAAGGATTTGGCTAATAGTCAAACCTTGTATTGAAAAGGAACAATGCAGATTCCGTCCTAGTCGTGGAACAACGGCTCAGATCTTCACTCTCGCAAAGATTCTGGAGGGAGCCTGGGAGTATGCCCAACCAGTCTGCATGTGTTTTGTGGATCTGGAGAAGGCGGATGACCGGGTCCCCCGGGAGATACTGTGGGAGGTTTGCGGGAGTATGGGGTGAGGTGTGGGGTTCCTTCTCAGGGCAATCCAATCTCTGTATGACCAAAGCGAGAG
>NC_045734.1:12661872-12661945 GCF_008692095.1 Etheostoma spectabile
GTTCTTGGCAGTAAGTCGGACTCGTTCCTGGTGAGGGTTGCCCTCCGCCAGGGCTGCGCTTTGTAACCAATCC
>NC_045734.1:12661955-12671550 GCF_008692095.1 Etheostoma spectabile
TGTAATATTTATGGACAGGATATCAAGGCGTAGTTGGGTTGGGGAGGGGTAGCAGTTTGGTGGGCTCAGGATCTCCTCGCTGCTTTTTGCAGATGATTTGGTCCAGATGGCATCATCGGCCTGTGACCTTCTGCACTTACTGGATCGGTTCGCAGTCGAGTGTGTAGCGGCTGGGATGAGGATCATTACCTCTAAATCTGAATCTGAGGCCATGGTTCTCAGCAGGAAACTAATGGAGTGCCTTCTTCAGGTAAGGAATGAGTCGTTACCCCAAGTGATGGAGTTTAAATACCTTTGGGTCTTGTTTGCGAGTGAGGGGACCATGGAGCAGGAGATTGGTCAGAGAATCGGAGGAGCGGGTGCGGTATTACATTCAGTTTATTGCACCGTTGTGACAAAAAGAGAGCTGAGCCAATAGGCAAAGCTCTCGATCTACCGGTCAGTATTCGTTCTTTCCCTCGCCTATGGTCATAAAGGCTGGGTCATGACCGAAAGAACTAGATCCAGGGTACAAGCGGACAAAATGGGTTTCCTCAGGAAGGCGGCTGATGTCTCCCTTAGAGATAGGGTGAGAAGCTCAGTCATCCGAGAGGAGCTCGGAGTAGAGCCACTCCTCCGTCGTGTCGAAAGGAGCCAGTTGAGGTGGTTCGGGCATCTGGTAAGGATGCCTCCTGGGTGCCTCCCTAGGGAGGGAGGTCCAGGCACGTCCAGCTGGGAGGAGGCCTCAGGAAATTATATCTCCAATCTGGCCTGGGAACGCCTCGGGATTTCCCAGTCGGAGCTCGTTGATGTGGCTCTGGAAAGGGAAGTTTGGGGTCCCCTGCTGGAGCTGCTTCCCCTGCGACCTGATACCGGATAAGAGGATGAAGATGAAGACTAAGATTACAGAAATATGAGGAAAGGAGTGGAGTACTAGTTTTTTTCTGTTCCTAGTAATCTGTCCTCTTTCTTTTCATTTAATTAAGTGCTTAATCTGGTCATCAATGTGCGGCCACTTCACATCTATCGCAGTGAGCACCAGATTTCTCACAGTTGGGTCTACTGAACGTCTCCCTCAGTCCTGCATGAGCACCACTCAAAGAAAATCAAGAGGCAACATGTTCAAGGAGAGGCGTTTTTTATCAGACATGCCTTTAAAATAAAGTTTCACTTTGAGATTTCCACTCAAATGTAATTAGTGTCTAGCCTCCCTCATTAGAGGCTCTGCATTTTGCTTCTCGTTTCTCTCTTTTGGCCTGTCACACGCGTTTGTGATTTCTCTCTCCCACTTCAACCCTCTTCCATTTAGACCTTTGTCACTCAGTCAGAAGCCTCTTGAGATAGTTGTGCTGGTGCTCAGTGATTACTTAAGCTCTGACATTAATGCAACTGTCACTGATTATGAAAAATTAGCTCTTCTTCTGACCTACTCCAGTAAGCCGTAAAGCTCACTTTGGAGGAGCTTTTAGTCTGCTGCAGTTGCTTTGTTTTGAAGAAGTGTCTAAGCCCTGTGCCATGAATACTGATATACTGGGCAAGGTACAACACCATCTTGATCAAGTAGTGTGCTGGCCAGAGATTTTTATTTGTATTTGGACACAGAAGAATTGTAGTGGAGGCGGCTTATAAATGGAAGAACTGGTGATAGTGCAGACAATTGTAGCTGGAATACCGATGCAGCTCTGAGCTGTCTCGCACCTGTAGTTTTATAGACCTTTTACATTCTATAACCTTTTTGTACATTAGGAAAACTAAACTTATATACAGCTGCACTATTTAAACTCCAGGGTTAAACAGTGCCTCACAGTTAGAAATAAACGGAAAAGTTCCAAAAAAACTGTCAGTTGCTTAAATAATTAGTTAATTGCTGATAGCTCAGATGATGATAAGATATCATTTGAGCCTGTGTCACAGATGCAGTTCTCTTATTATCCTTAAATCCCATGGAAAAAACAAAAAACAAAACTAACACTGATTTCATCCTACTAATGAGCATGAATAGTATACTATACAGTTCTGTACAAAATAATAGGGATCCATCATCACTAACTTCAGAAATCATATTTTTTGGTAGAAGTGATATTTATACATGGCAAATAATTTACTAGTAAGTGTAGTAAGTGTAGAGTCAGAAAACCAAAAGACCCAACAGTAATGACATACATGTGACAAAATAATAGCAGTTCACAGGGTGTCAGATGTTGGTTGACGCCATGCAACAGAGATGTGAAGCAGTTCTCAGAGATAATGGTTATGCAACTAAATAGTAATGCAGTGATTCAAAGTAAAGCAAATCTTTGAAACATTTTTCAGTTTATACAGTAAATGTTTGAGTTTGTAAAGAAAAAGGCTAATACTGCTATTTTACTTTAATTTAAATTTTATTTATTTTAACAGCCTAATATTCATTTTTCTTCCCTTTCTGTAAAGATATAACACAAACTTGATCAATTTTGGTCATGTTTTGATTTGGAATTAAATGTGCATTGTTCCTAACGCATTGATATTATGGAATTAAAAGCTATTCTCAGGATTTTGAGCATTATTCACTTTTTTTTTAAACACTGATATTATTCTTAACACAACTGTATATGCCAGACATTCATTCAATAAATTCAGACTTTCATTTGATATATTCAGATTTTCCTTCAAAAATATTCAGACTTTTATTCAATATATTTAAGGTTAATTCAATATATTCAGACTTTCATTCAATACATTACACATAAATGTGGACACTGTGGAGTATTTAACATCCGGCTGCTGTAAACACTCACTGCAACCAAGTAATAATCCACAACTGAAAATGCAAAAACTGCTGTTTAAGGAAATTACTCAGACTTTTTTGGTGTCTTCATGGGGTTTGTTGATGGAATAAAAATATAGAATAACATTAGCTTCATCTTTTAAAAAGGAAATCTCAGTTTTAGTGAAAAGTGTGATAAGCCTTTTTCTGCTAATTTTCAATCACTTTGTTCATTTTCATAATTTATAATGCCGCACAATGTGCCTTTTGAGATTTTATTTCAAAGATATTAACATTGAAAATGAAAGCACTCTTTTAAGAATAGTGCATCATTATACAATACTGCTTTTCTAGGTCAGTCACATTCAGACAGTGTGGAAGAAAAGCATTTAAAAACATGATACATGTTTAGTGGTGCCAATATATAATTGAAGCAGTAAAAAGAGTGTTTTTGATTAAAAAGTCAATTTTAGTAGCAATATATTGTTCTTCAATCAGTTTTTGCATTGCAGAATCCAAATGTCCTAAAACCAATCATAATAGATAGATAGATAGATAGATAGATAGATAGATAAATAGATAGATAGATAGATAGATAGATGTTTAATGATCCCAATAAAATGGGAAATTATAGTGTTATAGCAGCAAAATATCAGTCCCACAGCACAGAATATAAATAGAAATTAAATAGTAGGATATAACATACATACATACAATTTACATTAAATAATAATAGGATAAAATACAAGAACAAATATTTGAATATGCAAGTTGGGAATACAAAAATGTGCAACTGCTTAAATAGTAGGATATAAAGGTGCCCCGTGGAGTTTGCTTGTAAACAAACAACAGTTGTGTTTATATTCAGTGTTTGGTGTGTCTTTGATGTCTAACAAATGTGTTAAGTTGATAACAAAAGAAAAAGTAATTCAAATCTTGTATTTTTTACATCAATGTTTACTATGAATCAGTCTTTGTCTTCAATGTCTTTGCATGTGCATCTTGCATCTTGGCATTTCACCCCCACCTGTATCAGTGGAATAGTATTAGACTATTGACTAAAATACTGTACATCTTCATGTGCATGAATGAGCCAAAGGAAATGGGGACCACTCATAGGAAAAAAAAAACTTTTGTGGTGTTACGTGCTCTCAAAAATTTCACAAGGAACCTATATGGCCCATCCTGTCTTAATACATTTATTGTGAACAATGAAAACAAAGTTCAGCTGTTTGTCAAAGTTTCCCATTATTAGCCATTTCGATAGATCCACTGGTTTGTTTCTATTTCATAAAAGCAATTCTGAAACTTCTGAAATGAGACAAAGAAAACAAGATAAAACGGGACTTAAGACATAACAACTTAAGAGAAGACATGGTATTCTGCACATATTCACTATAATATAAATTAAAAATCAGTTATTATTTACCATTTCTTCACATTATTTACGGAGGAATGGGACATTTGAAGTCTGAAAATATTTGTGTATTTATATTTTAATATGCAGTTGCTTATTAGTTTTTCCCCCATATTAGAAATATTCAAAAATAACTCCCAACTCCAATTAAGCCCAATTAAAAAAGTGTGCATGTACTGTCATATAAAGAAGAAGAGTGTAAGAATAAAGATGCATGATTAATCACCTGCAGAGTCCATGGAGTGTCAATGATAAGCAATGCTGTAGGGTGATTCACACACAAGGATCACAAGTGCTTCAAAAGGGCCCTTTTGATGTCAGCTTAAACAGATGGTAGAGGTTGTGTTACATTAATGAAAGGTCCCTGCTTCGCTTGAGGTATCTGTCTTCCTGACAGTTCATGTCCCTGTTGAGGACTTATCAAAGTTTCCACATCATTTTTAAAGAAGTTTCATGTCACCTCCATTGCCAAGAGCACTCATTTTTTACATCCTCAAGGCCAGTCAAATGTGGTGATTATGACACTTTAACCCCTCAAGGGAAACAGCAGTGTGTCACTTGTTGGCATTAACACATACAGTACATGCTCAACATTTTCACTTGCCCACTCATGCACAGATGAAAACTTTGAAAATTATCAAAATCATGTAACCATTTAATCATGTGAGCAGCTTATATTTGAAATTTTACTTTCCCTGCATCTGAAAATGAGTAATCTATATTATGTGACTTAAAAATATAGCCTTAATTTGAATCAAAATAATGTGTTTGTACTAAAAAAATAATGTAGATGCAGGAAATATAATTTGTGTACAGGAGGTGATACCTGAATTAGGAAACAAGGTAGAAAAATATGGTACATTACCAACTGGGCGCTATTTTACTGCTAGAAGACATCCAGCTGCACAATAGCGGAGGCTTCATGGTGTGCCAAAAAAGTAGGTTTTTATGATTGACATGTTCACTTTTTTGCTTAAATATGAAGTTACGAATATATGAATATGATATGAAACCCTTTCTGCATATAATGCACAGGGAAAAAAGATTGCACCCCGCTTGCAGCCTCATAGCACCCAAAGAAATGTGTGTGTGTGTGTGTGTGTGTGTATATATATATATATATATATATATATATAAAATCATAGTTTGGGAAATCAGCTGCCTGCACTGGAGATGAGAAGGTGGAACAGCAGCAAGTCTTATGGATATAATAAATCCATGAACATGGACATCCAAGGGAGTGGATGGCTTACGGAGCCCTGGAGGTGACATGGAGGGAAAAAAATATATGTAGAAAAATAAAAACATATTACCATGTACTGGGGAGAAACACTGACTATACTTTAGGAGATACTGACTTTGTTTTGCGAGATACCAAGTTTCATTTGCGAGATGAGAGTATTTAGCTAGCAGCACAACATAATGATTACATCTTTTTGGTTGTCTAAATACATCCATTGTTTATTTTGATAAGCATTACTGATTAATACATGCCAAAGTTAAGTGTTACAATGAACATTGTTGTTGACTGGCGCTAGTTTGTGTTGTCGTAGTAACCGGTAGCAACATTCATGAGCTTCTCTCTTGTGTCTCTTACAAGTATAGTTTGTTCTCTTAAAGCATCCATGGTATACGTGGCGAACTCATGAACCTGCCGTTTCATTGTATAAAATATTCACTAACGTTAATATTGGGTTTTTGTTGCTACTAGCTAAGGTGTTTGTTGAATTTGCAAGATCTCGCAAATGAAACTCGAGATAAAAACTCAAGATCTTGCAAAACAATGTCAAGATCTTGCAAAAGTGTAAATGATTGTATGATGATGAAAAAGGATAAATAAAAGGGTCTTTTAAATGGCAAGTACAACTTTCAAAGCCCTTCCAGATGGTCCTCTCCACAAGACTGAAGTTATTTGCATGTCACGTTATTGAGTTACCAATGGAGTAGTCAAGTCTCAATACCACTTGAGCATTAAGAACTGGATAGAAGATATCGGTTTCAAAATTTAGAACAGATAAAAAAAATGTGACTGAATTGCGATTAATTGGGAATAAAAAGTTTAATCGATTGACAGCCCTAATATATAGCTGTATCTAATCATAATCCCATGTGTAGGGCTGTGGAGGTATGGATTCTTTCTTACCGCGGTGAAGAAGAAACTTATCAACGTGGTATGGCGGTTAACCACAATCTCCCTTTACGACACTAGCAGAGGCTACGTTAGAGTGAGAAACCAGGTGCCTTGAGTGAGTGACGTCAGTGAGTGTGTCGCCAAGCATGGAGAACGATACATATCCAAGCCCAGCTGAAATGACCATTAAACATTAGTTGATTGACAGAATTGTTTTGATTGTTTTCCAGTTTCTGAAATGTGAAGATTTTTCTGCAATGAATGCTTTTACTTTTCAGTCCCTCCAGTCGACTCGCAATTTTGACCAATCACCACAACATTTTTGCAAATTTGACCAATAACCAGAGTTTCCTGCAACTTAAACCACAGTACAGCTATACTTGTTTTTGTAAGTGCAATGATAAGTTAAAGTTCATTATTTTATCAAACTGTATGAATGCATGTTCCAGTCCAGGATGGGAAATTAACTATCAATGCAAAGATCAACAAGTCAGTGACAGACATGTTGAAATTTGAAGGTCCTACAGTAGTTTTATTTTCCCCAAAACAAGTTTCCTTTTTATTTTTTAAAGAACTATACAACTTTCTCTGTCTCCCGCAACTTCATTGCAACAAACATACAAAAACCATTGCAACTTTTATCGCAATTTTTTACAAAAGCTCCTGAAACATTAGGCATTTTAGACCACAACAATCTCAAAAAAGTCTGAGAAATCCTGGAAAGACTGACTTAGTACATTTTCCTGATTATACTTACACACATTACGTGTGTAACATTTTCAATTCAGGACTTTTTTATTGTGTTTTTTAATTGAGTTTTTATTAGTTTAGTTGGTTTTATTTTATTGTATTAGTACTTTTACTTAAGTAAAGGGTCTGAATACTTCTTCCACAGCTGATTATGGTTGAGCTGCTTTCTCTCCTCGCCTTAAATCTATTTTCACACAGTTCAGAAAGCTCTATTTGTCAAAAAGATTAAAAAAAATTGTGTTCGGCCATAGACTGTATAAAATAGGCTTGCCGAGGGCAGTGCATAGCAGAAGCTCAGAGGCACAGCAGACTAGCAGCTGAGCAGAGAGAGAGAGGGTGACTTGGCTGTGTGCTAACTGTTGCTCTCTCCATCAATTTAAGCTGCTCTGTTTTAATAATTTCAGGCTACAAAAATGTGCATGCAGGCTAAAATTCAACAGTGGTATTTTGTCAGGATTAAGCTATGAGCAGAGGGACACTCAGCTAGCTGCTAGCTAATTTATGCAGTTTAAAGTGCAATAGTAAAACACTGCTGCGCTACTCCTTCCCTCTCAGCAGAGAACAGAGAAATGTCTGACTGAGTCTTTCCCTTCCCTACTGTGTAATATATTTAATTAAACATTACCTGTAGATATCACAAGCCTAGAAACAATTTATAATAAGCGGACACACAAAATAAATCCCTAATATTTTTAATGGACTGTCCATCCCCTATGTGCAAAGCTGAATTGACATGCAACTTACGTTGCTTTTTTTCCCATAGTCTCTTGAATATACAATAGTAGACGGACGATGATAACTAAACAATGATTATTGAGTTCATTATGTCATGACCTTTGGACTCCTGTAACTTTGAAGAGCAAATGAATAATGTAAAATAAAATGAAGAAATGCGGTGATCAAGCACATACATTTTTGTTTTACTCCATTGTACACAAGCCTTGAGGGTGGAGTCAGGTGATGCCACAGATAATGCAACATGAGGCTGATCTTCCTTAACCTTAACCAAGTCACCTATGTATCCCTAACAATATTGTAGTGCCATGGGGGAAGATAGTGTAGAAATAATCAAGTTAAGAACACTGTTTAAAAACATTGGCATTGAAAGTAATTAATTGTAGGATAACTATTCAAAGAGAGCAATTGAAGAGGAATAACAGACTAGCTATTTTATATTTCAAAAGAAGGCTTACTGTTTGAATCCGTAGAATGATTTTGATAGCGCAGGTGACCAGTATTTATTTGTCATTCTTGTCCAAATGTCAATATTATTAAATTGCATCATGTTGTAATTGCCAGCTTATTTTTGTGTCAGTTCTATTCATTTACTGCGGAAACAAAGAAAACTTTATATTTTACCACAACCTCAAGGCATTAAATCAGTGTTAATTTTTTTTATCTTTGTTAAACAAAAATCTTTCAAGCCCATTTTGGATAAAGAGACTGTCCGACATTTTGATTTAAAAAAAAAAAAAAAGAAAGAAAAAAAGGTTTTTCAAAAAAAATTCTATAATTGTGTATGCTTCCCTGAATTTCCCTTATTATCTTTCTGCACATGCCTATGTTGTCATGACAGAAAAAAAACAAATAAATGTTTTTTTCACAAAAACAGTCCTCTTCAGTCGCCAGGAGAAGCGTTGATTAAAGTTGGTACTCACCTCTGCAACCGAATTGACTTATTTGAATAATGGCCGTAGAACTCATTGAGACAATGAATGGGACTTGGAAACTCATTTGCACACCAATATACAATCACATGTACTTATAATCACCTGTAATCCCACTAAGGTATGCAGACCCACACACTTTCTGTTTAACTATAAATAGTAAAATATACAGTTTTGTCCAGACATGGGAGTCCCGTGTGTACACTCTAATATTATAAAGACTGTTAGTAAGGATGTGGTGCAGTTGTAACCAAAGTAACCAAATTTAGATGACAAGTGGACTAACAACTATATTTACTGAAGGGCTGATGGACTAACACTAAGGGTGGGTGATGTGGCCCTAAAGTAATATCCCAATAAATCAGGGTATTTCTGCGATACTGCAATTCTTATGAAAAAATCAATTGAGGTGGAAAATAAGTTTGTCTTCTTCCACTTCTTACATATTAGCATAGTTTGTCTCACATCTAATATTTTGTAACCAAACCACTTCCACACTACGGAAGTTGCTCCCTTGATTTTAAACTTACTTGTTTCTCACCGTGGAGCTGGTACCTATTTCGCTTTCAGCCATGTTTATTATTGCTGTGTGTAACGGTATGACGTACACTACCGGTCAAAAGTTTGGGGTCACTTAGAAATTTCCATTGCACTCCATTATAGACAGAATACCAGCTGAGGTCAGTTGCATTGTTTTTTTTAACCCGGTCAGCAGTTTTCAAATTACATTATGTGCTTACATAATTGCAAAAGGATTCTCCAGTGTTTTCTCAGTTAGTTTTTTAAAATGATATCAGATTATTAAACAGAATGTGCCTCTGGAACATTGGATAAATGGTTGCTTACAATGGGCAATGTAGATATTGCATTAAAGATCAGCCACCCACTCAGATCAGCTGGTATTC
>NC_045734.1:12671560-12673181 GCF_008692095.1 Etheostoma spectabile
TAATGGAGTGGCATGGAAATTTGTAAGTGACCCCAAACTTTTGACCGGTAGTGTATTACGTCAACAAGTCAGAATTTTTGTATTGTTATGACATGAATTTCTTGTGTATTAGAATTTATACCAGTATTATCACAAACAATATGGTATGGCACACTAAGTAATATTGCTCAGCAGACAGACAGGGCGCTTTGGAACAAAAATAGAAATTCACCTCTTTAATGGACATTATGTCAAATTAATTTGAATTAATTGAAATTGCTAGTCAGCTATCAGATTTGGAAGCACTTTATAGAGTGGACAATCAACCTGAAGTGCTGAAAAAAACACAGCATTAAGATATGAGTACAATTTTATATTGTCCAAAAATGTCTCACGTTTGCTGGCCCAAGTAATGCAAAAGTATTTTGAGTTTGGTGATAAGTCCCAAAGGTTACTCACCCGCCAGTTAAGACAATCTCAGGCATCCAAGTCTATACACATATAAGACTCCCTTGACGGATCCTAAAAGAATCAATGACTGTTTAGCTGATTTTTATGAAAAGGTCTATCAGTCGCAGGGTGGATCGGATCCAGGGGTTATGGATTTTGTTTTGAAAATCTGCAACTGCCTAGATTATCAAAAGAATCTTCCTCCTCACTGGATGCAGACATCAATTTGAGTGAGGTAAAATATGTGATTTTTTCTTTCCCCAAAAATAAGGCAGCAGGACCAGATGGCTTTTGTACTGAATTTGTTAAGGTACTTATCCATAAACTTTCCCCACTTATCCTAGGAATGCTGAATCACTCGCTGGTGAGCTCTAGGTTGCCTCCCACTTTATATAAGGCCGATATTTCACTCATAACCAAACCTGGACGTGATCCTAACCAGGTCTCTTCATATTGTCCTATCTCCCTGCTACCTATCAAAACAAAAATTATTGGTAAAGTCTTAGCCAATAGATTAAAGGAGCACATTTTTTCCATTATTCATCCTGACCAATCAGGGTTTATGCCAGGTAGGCATATGTACTTTAATGTACTTTTACTTTTACGTGCATTTCATCAGGTGGAATAGCCCTATATGTTGTTTACTCTTACAAAATTTAGTTTTGGGCCTTCCTTTACGAAGTGGATTGAGCTTATCTATTCACACCCTACCGCCTCTGTCATAAACAACCAAAATGTCTCATGCCCTTTTACAATCGGTCATGGGACTTGTCAGGGGTGTCCCATCTCCCCTTTCCTGTTTGCAATTATTATTGAACCACCAGCAGTCAGTATCAGACAAAGTCGTCTAATTTCTCCTATCAACATTCATGGACAAGAGCATCATATTTCACTGTATGCGGATGACATTATTTTATTCATTGCCCCAAAGTTAGTAAGTCACATTATGGTAATAGCTTTGTAATCAATGGCACTATGCACACATGGGAGCAGATAAAGCTCCATATCGAGGCCCCAAGTGTATATACCGTTACTCCAATTTGTGAAAATCATGGTTTCACACCTGGCCTGAATGATATTGCTTTTTCTGCTTAGAAACAGAAAGGCATTAAAAGCGTAAATGATTTGTATATTGGGGGAAATTTTGCCTAATTTGGGCAGCTGCAAGCCAAATATAGAATACCGGCCTCAA
>NC_045734.1:12673191-12685665 GCF_008692095.1 Etheostoma spectabile
TCAGGTTTTTGCAAATTAGAGATTTTGTCTAAAAAAACATACCAAAGTTCTGAATAAACATGATACTCTTGAGACAATTAACAAATTTGACCCAGATTCCCGAGGGGCAATCTCTTTCTCTCTTTCTTTCATATGCTTCATGATGGAGCTCCAAAGAACACAGAGGTGTATAAACGGCATGGGCAGATGAGTTAAATATGGAATTAAATGATGAAATTTGGGAAGAATTTCTACGTAATGTGCAAAGGTGTTCAGTTAATACTAGACACAATTTAATACAGTTTAAAACACTCCATAGACTATATTATACAAGAGAAAAGTTACACAAATTTCATCCTGATATCCCACCAGTATAACCGATGTAAGTCCCAGATAGGTACTCTAGCGCATTCTTTCTGGGCATGTAGTAAACTTCATTCATATTGGAAGTGTATTTTTCTGTTTTTTTCTGAGGTTTTTGGTAGGAATCTGGTACCCAGCCTCTTGGTAGCCATCCTGGGGGCCACAAGTGTCATCTCCTCCATCAATAAATCTGAAAGAAGAATCTGTGCCTTTATATAGTTTGTGGCTGCGAGAACTGTCAAATACTTTGCATCTAGAAAGACTGAGATTGTATAATGAAGACAGAGGAGACAAGTTTAACAAGACATGGGACCCAATACTGAACCACCTTAAAAATGTGAACCCATAGACGTTGGCTATTTTATAAAACCACACTGTGCAAATTAGTATGTCAAATTCATTTAACTTTATTACCTTAAGATGTTTTTGTTTATAGTATCCATCCTCACTATGACCATGAACATTTTTTGTAATCCAAGAAGTGCTGTGTTCTATATGTTCAGTTTACTTAGTGTTCTTTGTTGTTGGTTTTTATTTTATTTTTTCCTCTCTCCTCTTTCCTTATTCTTTTTCTTGAAAATCAATAAACATAATTTCAAGTAAAAATTCATTGGGAATAGGGTACATTACTGTAATAATGTTAAGTTTACGCTTGTCAGGTTCACACACTTGGTAAAGGCAGGTACAGATGTCCTGCGGCACGATTTTAACCCTTGTGTTGTCTTCCCGTTGACCATGAAAAAAGTTAAAAAAGTTGTTTTTTCCAAAGTTGTTTGATATTTCTAATGATGACATTTTCAGTTTATTTCAAAGGTCCATTTTTTGTGATAACAAAACTGAAAATGGGTCAAATTTGACCCAAGGACAACATGAGGGTTAACACTGTTCTCAGGCTAATACTCATCTATACTCTGTTGTAGAGCAGACTAGAAGTGAAATCTAACTGACTACTGAATAATTTTTATTCATAATGCCAAAAAACGGAAATTATTCCATACCAATTTCAGGTGCATAATGTACAAAAACAACTTTCTGAATTGTTTGGTGCATGATGATTATCATTGGTAGCATTTTATGCATCTTAAATAGTGTTGAATGCAAAGGACTGACAAAATTAAGCAAGGGATGGAAATGTGTGCAAAGAGAGCACTGTAAAGGAACTGTTCACTGTTGCAGAATGTCCTTCTCACCCATCATTGACTTTTACAAGGGAGGCTAACCCTGCCATTTCCCCATTCCATCTCCCAACACTAACACGCACCACTGACACATGTCATACTTTGGTCACTTGGGAGGTCAGGGGAGAAGAGAACACATAGGAACATGGTCCAGGTGGTAAACTGAGACGGCTTTACATGGGAGTCTTTGCTTTACAGGATGGCCATCACAGACTGAGCCCCTAGAGAACCTCAGTGAGAGCATGCAGACAGGCTGCAATGCCATGACAAGCCTATAACGGGGAAACGCCACTTTCACAGTGAGACATGAAAAAACAGATATAAAATAACCTTTGAAATGTTGGTTGGACAGTGATTAAGAAATTAAATCCCACTCTGAAAAGGTAATTATTAAAAGGTCATCTGTTTTAACTCCCTCTGTTGCTTTCAAAGACTTGGTGTGTCTTGGTGAGACAAACACATGAATGCACATAAACACAGCTTGAAATGTGCAGAGGTCTCTCTTTGAGGGAAATAACTAGACTAAGACAGTTGAATTCAGCAGGACAGACACTAAAACCTTTGTCTATAATATACTTGCAAATAGGACTTGAAATTAAACACCCGCCAACCTGCCAAATAGATCCAGAAAAACGCATCACTGCATCTGTCTGAAGTGGTTTTAAGTCACAGCTCTCCCTGGCCTAATCCTCCAATTCCTTTGAACACCATGTTCTAGTGGGAGTGTGTGTTAACCTCTGGCTTGCTGTGATGCTGCCTCTCTGTGGCTGTGTGGACTGGTAGTTAAAATGACAACAACTGCACAATATTTAAAGGGTCTTTCACACCCGCCTAATTTATTTCATTTGAATTGCACTAGAGTTTGGGTAGGTGTGAATGTAGCAATAGAACTGGGGATGCGCACCAAATGCGGACCAAAAAAACATACCGATACCTCCTTGAAGACGTGGTCTTGGTACGCTTTAAATCAAACTCTGGAGAGGTTTGTTTGTGGTAAAAACCTGATCTGACCGCAAACCACCCCACTTATATGCACTCTCCAAGTCTGAGCTAAACCTGCTTAACATACTAGCTAGTAGGCCACATGACATGTTGGCATTTCAATTTTTCTTATTCTTCTCTTTTTGCTTTTTTGCCCCAGTCCAATATCTCCACATAATCTGCCGTGCCTGGACAGATGACATTTATCATAATTTGGGCAAGTAGCTAACTGTTTAAAACAATGTCACTTAAGGCATTTTCACACCTACAGTTTGTTTTCTGTAGTCCAAATCAGTTAGTTTGTAAACTTGGAGTGTTTTCCCCTTGGTTTGGTTTGGTTTCACACAGAGAAAAATCCAAGCAAACCAAAATGCATCACAACCATCGATCGGTGTCTGTCTCCAGCTTTAGCGATGGCTGGTTTGTCCAGATAGCCGGTGTTGGAACAGTGTCAGTTAAACTGTAACAGTAGGGGTTGCTATAGCAACATAATGTTCAACTGTGGCCAACTGCTGTTAACCCTGACAACATATTATGTCATCGCTCACATATTGAAAAACATTATGTAGAGTAGGTAGAGGAGGACTTGATAATAATGAAGGGTGTCAATGACGCTGATGCCAGCATCAGTGATGTCCACCCACATGCAGACAGTTAGCACAACAGTGCATTGGAATCTCATGTTTGCTCACTATTATTTTCTTTTCATTGAAGAGTGTCTGTGTTATTTAAATAGGAGGGTGCAAGAATGGTTATATGAGAAAGAATATGATAAGGGTCTTAATGTTAAATATGTGGTTAAATACTACTACTCACGGCTCTAGGTGACTATACTTTTTTCTTTTCTCCTGTGGTAAATGACTGCCCATGGCCCTTATCAAGAACATTGTTTTAAAATGAATTGTAATTTAAAGAACATGGTTTGGTGAATTCACATCACATGACTTCATCTGCGGTAACCTCCCATCTCTTTATGTGCATTCAAAGCTTTACAGAGAGCCGCTCAGTGAATGACAGTACATTCAGTGAATGTAATTTGTATCTTAAATTAGTTGTTTCAACTGCTTGTCACATTGTATGTATAGTGGCCCCATTGTATAGCATCATCAGGGTAATTATGTAGTTTAAACCAGGGGTGCATCGTTTAGTAGAAGAAGTTTTCCATTGAACATTCCCTGTTGTTTTGTAGCCCTATATAAAATGTGTGGTTCCTCAACCAGTCCATCTATTAATTTAGGTTTTACCGATGTCATGTC
Source organism: Etheostoma spectabile (assembly GCF_008692095.1). NCBI lineage: Eukaryota > Metazoa > Chordata > Actinopteri > Perciformes > Percidae > Etheostoma > Etheostoma spectabile. The sequence goes on from NC_045734.1 coordinate 12,676,949, forward strand.
GCCAGTTATCAGAACAGGCATGCTTAATCAAACATAGCAATGTATACAACAAATTTAAAATTTCAGCATCAGGTTAGAATCTAGCCCTGATTGCTCTGGCAGCCGCGACACCAACGCAAAGCAGCCTTTTTTTATGGTTACAAGTACCAAGCAAAAAGTCAGCATCCACATCAGTTAATGATCCTTATAGAAGACATGGAAATACAGGAAAAGCTATTTCCCTGTTATGCAGGGTAATGCTAGTTACTTTTATAGGATATTATTATAAAGAAAAAAGAGTTTTTTAAAGATTTTCGATTTTGAGGTTGAGGATTAACGAAATATGTAAACTTCCTCCAAATTCAGCACAGAAAAGAACAGAGCCACTAACATAAACCTAGAGCCTGATGTAACAGTAAGTGGCATTTGGAGCCATTGTTACAGTGCAATGTATGTGTATACATGTGTGTTTATCTCAGTGTCTTATTATCACGGCACATTCACATACATTACTAGATTCACAATATGGGATATATGGTACTTTAATGATGCATCTAGATGTCTGACACAAACATTTACCAGCCAAAAAAAAAAGAATTTTGAGTCAGATGATGCTCAAATGTGAAATCTGACTTCTATGCTGACAGCATGCATGCTGCACTTACGTTTCCTGGCAGCACATCACCAACCAATACATCTCTCTAAGAAGGCAAAATATCCTTTGAGATCTTTCAAAAGAATGCAGCACGCTGAGTCACTAGATAGCCATTTGTGTACCTGTTATGTATTCTTGACATACGAATGCACGCACACACACACACACACACACACACACACACACACACACACACACACACACACACACACACACACACACACAAACACAGAGTTATGAGCAGTTTTAGGTGCATGACATCTGATTCTAAAGGCATGAATGTTTTCCTCATACACTGGAGTTTTAGGAAAGCATTTACCCCTCTAAGCATGTCTGGTAGAAGAAAGGCTGTCCTACAAAGAGTGAAACTGAGATGACAACCCAATCACATGTATTTTCCCTGCCTCTAATAGTGCCTCGTGTTTTTTCAAATGTAACTTGACAAATTTCTTTTATAAATGCATGTGTAGGCCTTTGCGGTGTTCAGGAATTGTCATCATGACTGAACACGTTCTTCCCTCCAGTGTGGAAGCCAGTTATTGATGTGTAATTTATAGGTCATAGCTTGTTTCAGTTGCTTTTCTTTATTGTGGTTAAATGTGTGGAACCCAGCGTCCCATATGTTTGTTTTACAAATCAGACATAATTGGGTTGTTAATACATAGAGGAAGACGAGTATGGTTTTGGGCCATCTGAGAGGAGTTGGTAAATGAGTCACACTACTATAACTGTCTTTTACATTACTGTGTTAAAGAATATGGTGATGTGGGCAGCTTTAACTGTGAATATGGAGTTGTTTCATAGAATCTGTCAGTTGTGTAAGGTCTGTGACTGTATTCAGTCTTTGTAACTTTTGGGCTTCCACCATGGTTACCAAGAGACATATTCAGGTCAGTAAGTAAGGCCTCTATACCTGTGAGCAATCAGACTCATTGGGGGTTCAATTCAGCAGAGCAAACTTCCTCAAAATTGCATCTTCTCTTTATCTAGCCGCTTGTTTAATGTAAATGGCCTCATTTTATATATAGCGCTTTTCTAGTCTTAAAGACTACTTAAAATGCATTTACATAGTACAGGGATCATTCACACAAACATTCATACTCTCCATGGTTGCCGTACAAGGTGCCACCTGCTCATCAGATAAATTCATGCACACACCGATGGGCAAGCATTTTAGTGTATTGCCCAAGGACACTTCGACATGGGGCTGCAGGGCCAGGGATCATACCACAACCTGCCGATTGATGACCACTCTAACACTTGAGCCTACCCATTTTATTTTGGCTATGAATCTTAACAACATAGGAATTTTCACAAAGGTCCTGCAATTTTTTGAGGAGATAACTACTGTTTACTATATCACTTCAAACACACCTTGGGCCATTAGGTTTAGGATTAGTGTATACACTAAAGGTCATTTTGGTAACAGCAGAATCACAAAACCACTATGCTGAAAATGCACAAAATAGTGCTCACTGACATAACTATCTATTCAATGATGCAAGAACCATTTTTTTGGGCAACCAAACACTGTGAAACTGTTAAATGTCTCTTTGTGTTCTTATAAATTATAGCGGATTTACAAAAGCAGAGTTTTTTCAAATGACTTCCCACTATATACCTTGAGACCTCCCTGCCGTGTGTTGCACCATATTTTTGAAAATGCCAGATTACATGTATTGTAGTAAAGCACAAATAATGTGTTTTATTTTAAGCAAATGCAAGTTCTTTTGCAATGGTTATAGCATCACATGTCATTGAAAGCCTTTTCCAAAAACATAGTTCACTGAAAATCACCCTTGTGCTTGTCTTTAAAGACCAAACTGGTATTTAATTTAAAAGAAGGAACTTCTTATCAGCACAATGTGACATGTCCTTCAGCATTGAGACCGGTGCTCTCACAGGGGAGAAAAGGACAAGTCAATATACTGTAGATTTCAGTCTGTGGGTAGTAGCCCAGGAGAAAACTGGAGAACATGGCTATTTCTTTTAATCACTTTGACCAGGTGCGTATCCTGGCTGGTCAGCCTGGGATGACGCACAGCCAGAATGAGTTGCCATTAAGGACCCTGACATTTTCTTATATGGCTTCTTACTTTGTGCAGTGGGGTCCTACATGAATACACAGCAAATTATATAACAGTTTTGGTTATTTCTCTTGTGAGATTTTTGTCTGTGTTGTTTTTGTCTGAGCTGCAGGACTCTGTTGGAAAAAAGATTAATTGCAATCAAAATGTGATGACATGTGTGTGATCTGTGTGCTTATAATGTGCAATATTCCCGGGTTACTGTCAATCTAATTTGATCAAATGACACCCACAAAGTCCTGATAATGCATATTAGAACAGTTTAAAAATTTAAAACTTAACACATATTACCTAAATTTTTTTTTTCCTATTTACACTCAGGTGAGGTTTAGGATCCTAAAGAGGAGAGGCCCCACAAAGAGAAAAAACAATACGCTCCATTTTTTTCTTGGGCTATTACCAACAAACTGCAATCTATCAGTCTGTTTAAGCCTTACGCCGCCTACAAATGATCCGTGGCAAAACCTCGAGGTAGGGCGCAGAGCAGAGAGGCAAAACACAATGTGGGAACGTTCTGGAATTGATGGAGCATTGAAAGGTCAGCAGCAAAAACTTCGAGCCCAGTGCACGACGGAAATCCTGAGCAATGCTCAATGCACAGGGTAGCGCTGCGCCTAGCTCACCGTAGGAAAACAATGGAACGGCCAGCGCAGAGCAGTTTTACTGCAGATCACGTGTAGGCCGCTTTATAGATCATGTATTATTTATATTATTTATAGATAATTTTCTATAAAGTGTACAGTGCAATACTGTTGTAAATTAGTGACTATAGTTTTCCTATTGTCCAGGAAGCTGTTGGTTTTCAATTACAATGTGTGTGTGTGTGTGTGTGTGTGTGTGTGTGTGTGTGTGTGTGTGTGTGGTGTTGTGTGTGTGTGTATGTTGTATGTATGTGTGTGTGTGTGTGTGTGTGTGTGTTTGTGTTCGTGTTCGTGTTTGTATTTAGGCTGTGTGTGCTAACCTCACTAAGAATCTAGCAGCCCAATGACAAACGTGCAGAGTCTTTTCAATGGGTGACTAAGCCTGTGATAGAATACATGGACTTGTGCTCCAGCGCAATGAGTAGCAGACTTGATAAATGAACATGTGTGGAATGGAGAAGGGAGAGGTGAAGAGAGAGAGAGACTTGGTTGTGTAGCCCCTCTGGTTTTGGTGCAGGGGTCTACCTTGCGATTCTTAATGACTTAGTGGCGTTTATCTGTGAAAGAAAGGGAAAATTGGCCATTTAGGGAGAGAAACAGTCAACCTGCTGTGTCTTGTCCATTGTCTGGGATTTAAATGAGAAAATCAATTTGTCACGACACTTTGCCAATAAACTCAATTCCCCCATTTTCTCTCCCTATAGCCCTCATCTGATATCCACACTAGACTTAGCACCAAGAAGTGGGTTTTTGAACTGATTGCTCACACACTAAGACAGTTAGCAAACACACACCCTGTCTTTCCATATTTGGACAGACTAAAGCTCATATTCACAATAACACACACTCACACACATAATCAAATTATTCTTTCACATTTAATTGCTTTTAAACACATAGGCCTACTACACATAAAACAATGTGTTGGCTACTTTAGGGTTGGTGACATGTAACCATGGGATTAGAAAGAAAACAAGACTGCTCGTATAAGAGAAAGTAGAATCTAGCAATGTAGATCAACTCTAACAGTCCAGAGCACCATGTGTCATGAAAATGCATCACATGTCACTTGTGTCTCCCCATAGTACTTGAGGGAGGAGGGAATTTATTATCAGGCAAGAGATCCAGTCATGATGGCTAGCCTGACAAAGTTTTCCCCAGGTTCAATCAATCACATGTGTCCTCTGTGAAGAGGCACCACCACAAGGGGCCCTCGGAGGCTTTGCCAGCAGATTAGTCACAGCCAAGTCTCATTTCTGCAGCTGCACCAGTACAAAGATGGAATGATGAAGTAAAGAGGGAGGAGGGAGTGATAGGTGAGAGGTAGGCAAAAATAAAATAATGGAAGGGTTGAGACAAGGGAGTAGGAGAATAAGAAGAGACGAAAAAGAAGGGATATGCTGAGAGTGAGCACAAATAAGGTTAAAAGGGTAAAAGTGTTGGAAGAAAGGAAACAAATAGTTGGCGACAGAAATAATGATGAAATAGAAGGAGATGGAAAATATATATAAATATATATGGAAAATATAAACAGAAAATATTGAGCGTAACATAGGATGGGAAAATAGCACATACGTTTTCAAGCATTATTGGCTTATAAGAAACCTATTTTCATATGCAAACATTTTGGAGGCATTTCTTATTGTCCCTATTCCAATTTATGTATAGGTGTGTAATACATCCTATTAACATAATCCTCATTTTGTTGAGTTATGACTTCATTGCTGCAGCAGATCACTCACTGAAAGAGAACTGACATAGTGAAAATGCTCGTTCATTTATTTTTCACTGTGTGCAAAAGTATTTCACCGAAACTGCTAACTGGATTCAACCACATGATATAAATGCTGATGACTGATGTGCTCCATTTTACAAGTTTATTTTGCTTAATTTATGTTGTGCCCCATTGAGTATGAATGTGAGGTAAAATACTATATATGCCATTATGACTACATCTCACTTGCCAAGAGAAAAATAAAATTGAAGTACTAGAACGTTTCTGCATTAAAATAACTAAAAACGACCATACCTATTTTTTAGATTTGTGTAGGCTACTTACACTATCCAAAATGTCTCCACCAAATGTCAAACCCAGAGAAATCTGTTATTTTATTTATGACACAGGACGTTTTCTTTAGTCAATGTTTAGCCAGCTTAAAGTTACTACAATGTGCTGACATTAGTTCGCTTTGTCTCTGTTAGCGCTACCGGTCATCCTGCTAAGTATCTCCTCCCTGCGGAATTTTCTTCCCTTTGCGTTTAGCTGTCTTTACAGTTTGCTAAATTAACCCAACAAAAGGTGGGTTATGCACCAAAAGGAAAAGTTAAGACTACAGAAAAGTTAAGGGGTAGATCATCTGCTGCTGGGAGATGATCTGCTATAACGCCACTGAATGTCCTCGCCATCTCAGATATTCCCTCGGCAATCCCCACCCACACCCGTTTCTCAGCCTCGTTGAGTAGCTAGCTAGCGTTATCTCAAACCCCGTCAGCCCAGTGTTAAAACCATCCAAAAGAAGACATTGACATGTGAAATATTTTGTGATAGTGTGGTTTCAGCTGCTGGCTAATGTTAGCTTGCCGGCTCACTAGCTAACTGGTCAGCTACCAATACAAATCAAATCAAGAAATACTTAAATATGTTGGGAAAACTGCAGCTATTTTGTTACAATGACATGAATAAACGTTACTAAATGTAATATGAATTAACTTGAATGGGTCAGCAGTAGTGTTTAACAATAAAAACTAATTTCCTAATTCCCATAATTCCATGCAACTTCCCAACGTCATCAAAAGCCAGGTGTTTAACTATCCATTGTTTTGGTTGAAAGACCCCTAGCGGCAAAAAGTTACAAATTGTGCGTTGAAATAAGGAAGCTTCTAAGTAATAATTTTTTCTGACCTTTTTCTGATCTGTCAGACTGCATATTAGCTTTTTTCATAATAATTCAAAATGGCTCCCATTTCTTCACCTAACTTCAAGAATAGTAAGCATGCCAGCCTTTAAACAAGAACACTTTATTAAATATCCCAAATCTGGATTTCACAACTGAGGCTTTGGTTTCTCAGCTCTTAAAAATTGCATTGTTGTGCATTGTTGTGGTGCATTGTTAATATAGATCCTGTATTGATGTAGTACTCTGTCCTGCTTTTATCACAGTGATAACAACAGCTCTATCTGTTCATTACCTCAGCCTTGAGGGGGAGATTGCTGACCCTGCCCAAATGGCCACAGGTCCTTGCCTCAATATCTCACTGTTATCAATCACTCCACACTTACGCCAAGACTGATATGCACTTGTTTGCACCAGAGCTTAACACAGTATGTATGGACATTGACACATGCAGTACAAAAACAGACACACTTTTCTGTCTCTACTTCACAAGATGATGAGAAGAAACTGGTACAAATTATGGCTTCTGGAACTACAATTTCCTATTGTTCGTTGTATGTCAAGTCTACGCTCAACTTTAAAAACGGGCAACACAACAAAGTCTCCCGAGAGAGCCCTTCTTTGTTAATCCCTATTAACCTCTCCAGTGAGCAGGGCGCGGGTTCACAGTTTTGGCCACTTAAGTTTGAGCCTGACCTTACTTTGTGCTAACAACTGTCTAATGTGTCTGCCACGGCTTGGCAGCTCACCAGCTCAGGTTTTCATCTGCCTACCCCTGAGTGTGTGCAAAGAGCAGAGGGAGGGCATGACAATGTACTTTAGGAACTTTGGCTATTTCAGGAGGTTACATACTGTATGTTGTGGATAAGGAACAGGAGTTCAAATTTATCAAAACTTTATATTAACAATTCTGCTAAATCCATGGGTGGTATGGTAGCGCAGTGGCTAGCACTGTTTCCTTACTGCAAGAGGGTTCGAACCCACTGCCCAGCTTGGGCCTTTCTGTGTGAAGTTTGCATGTTCTCCCCGTGTGGGTTTGGCACGGGTTCTCCTCTCCAGCTTCCTCCCGAAGTCTAAAGAATGAAGGTTAATTGTTGAATCTAAATTGCCCGCAGGTGTGAATGTACATTTTCTCAACATTTACTCCTACATTTTCTACTTTCAGCTCAGTTTCTACCATTAAATACCTTTCTAGTCTGATTCAGGGACTAAAAAAGAATGAGAGTTCTGGTTGTATCTTTTCTCTTTTGAGAAGCACAGCCACACAACAGTCTTACTCCACTTCATCTCTAACTACTTACTCAGTTAAGGATGTGAGCTGCTGATTTTTAGCTGATGAGGCATTCAGATCAAGACAGCTGGAAGCTGTCTTAAATAGTTTACTATTGACTGATCTTAAGCACTGCCTTTTCCCCTCAATGCACCAGTCAAACCACAAACGCCACAAACCTGTACAACCATGGTCATCTTTCTGCGGTCAGTCTGAATTTTGCCTGGTGAAATGTACTATGTAGTGTGGCATATAGCAGGCAGTACAGGAAATTGCAGAGGCAAAATTGAAAGTATGTGTTGGAGGAGCTAACATACTGTGGCTATTGAGCTAACAACAGCAGTCCGCAAAGTTGTATATTATACAGCTTCTTTGAAAAAACTTTATTTTCTTTATCTCTATCAGTTACTTACAATTGTCTACAGGTTATCAGTGTCCGTGCTCTATGCTGCTGACATTGTTTTGCCATGCAACCAGTATTTCAGTATTTCCTGAATAAGAGGTCAATCCCACCTTCTCCTTGGGCTGCACAATTATTTGAATAATAATCCCAATCAAAAGTTTGGCTTACTACCATTACATAAACATGATCGACCGTGATATTGACGTCTAAAATGCGGGTTCTGCCAAAATAAAACTGCACTTCCTACAGCAAGATTCAGGAAGGACTCAACAGTGGCATTACGCAAAACTGCTCAATGTGTTTACATTCATTAAATCACCCAAAAATGACACAAGGCTTTTAGAGAATAACCATAAAAGTAGCTGATTGTGGACGTAGCATCTGTCACGTCACCCATTGGTTTGTGCACTGCTGTTTTGAAGCCTCTACTTGGTATTTTACAACCAGATGTGACAATTTTTGATGACAGGGTGGAGCTGGGAAGGTTGACGCGGCCAAGCCAGTGTTGTTAATTGTTGCAATGGCTAAACTAAATGATAAAGTTGCAGATTTTCAACTCTTCTGAAGCGTCATCCACTGGAAATTTACCAGTGGGTAAACACGGTCTACAAACACGCTGAAGGGCACTTTTTGCGTCGCTTCTGACGCTGACAGCCACTGTCCAAACATCCGTATTTTACGAGTTCGGAGTGAGAAGGGGTTTCCAAAAAAGCAGGTTGTCCACAAAACCGACAGTTTGGAAATCATCAACTTGTATAAAGATCACGGAAGGCTTGTATCATGTGGAT
>NC_045734.1:12685675-12697657 GCF_008692095.1 Etheostoma spectabile
TTTGTTGTCATTACTTAGAATTCCTTGTGGGGGAGACGGAAACTATGCACTTTAGCTTTAATCTACAAAAGCTTTCATATGCATCCAGTTGCTAATCCAACTAGTCTTGTATTACCAGGCTATTTCAACAGTAAGTGCTGCATTCTGTGACAGGGAAAAAAAAGTTGTAGCTTGTATTTGTTTAACCCAATCACAATAATCTAGCATGCATCGACATGTATCGACAGTGCCCTTGAAAAATAGCAGAAGGGGAGGATAATGCCTCCGGCTCAGCAGCCAGTGGCAGGCCTTATCCCAACAGTCCATTACACAGACTATAACACACCTGCACCTTTTCATTTCAATTGATTCAATGTTTTCAATGTGAAAAGTTCAAATCAATCAAAAAAGGTACAAAAAGCTAATGCACCAAGATATTGTTCAAGATAATACATATATTTAACCGTTACCATCGATAATATAAAGTAGCACAAAGGGATTGGATAGCTACATTTGTTTAAGTCTCAGTTCAAACTTTGTTTTTCCTTCGCAGGCTGCACTCCACAAACTGCAGAAGAAAGTGTGTTGTGTTTGTTGAAGCACTGCAGATTGAGTCCTCTCCTTTTACACCAGGCCTGCAGATGGGTTGTGAGGAAACCCTCAATCTTTCAACCACCATCTGTGAACTCTGCTTCTCTCAGATGTCCTGAAGGTGTGGTAAGCTAAATCATTTCTCTAATGGGATTTTAGAAACTAAAATCACTTCATATTCTACATAAATCTGTTGATAGAAAAATAAATGTGGGAATAAAAAAACAACCATAGCATACAGGAGATAATCAGTTTGTCATTGTACAATGCAAGCTACCACCATGAAATAGATATAGGCTGCATGCTTTTCGTAAACTATAAACCAATTCTGAGACGTCATGGTGCTAAAGAAAAGACATAACTATCGTCAGACCACAACATGCTCCTGTATACAGTAAAAAATACTGATTGACTGAAGTGAATGTGGATAATCACTTATTACTTATTACTACTGTGAAGTGAGTACAGTAAATGTCAAACAAAAGCCTACACCTTTCAATAAAAGAAAATGTAAGGTGCTCACTATCTTCAAATGAACAAAGATGAAAAAGAATTCATTAATTAGAATGTGCATAAATTGGTAGTCCCTGTAAATTAAAATTAATGTATGTTAAAAATGCCATTATTAATTTAATCTGTTCAAATTGTTTTTTGATTTGCAGTTATCCTTTGTCTCTCTGATGTTCTGTGTTCAACAGGATACTAATGGAATATTAAAGACGTTGACCTATTTAAGACAAGCAGAGGTTAAAACAAGTAAAGAGCACTTTTGCGTTTATTCTGCTCCCTTGCTGTGCCAGTCCCCAGATTGGTAATGTCTTTAACATCTTTACCCAGCCAGAATTGTCTTTGCTTCCAAGAATAATCAGCAGTGCTCATAGAAGAGGTATTTTTCCCCTTCGTTTTAACCCTGTAAATGGCTCTTTAGAGAACAATCGTACCACTTCCCTTTGTTCTTGTTTTCACTGAGCAAAGACATTACAAGATAATTAAAAAGAATTGCTCATGAGGTCAATTGAAGGAGCACACAAATGATTTTATTAAAAAACAGTAAGTTTCTGTCCAGACATGCACATTTGTTTACGTCCACGTTTGATAGTCCTCATAGGGAGAATTTAAACGGAGCCCGGGACAGCTGTAATACATATTTCACTTTTCAGACAGCATTACGTTTACTAAATACATTTGAATGTGTATAAATATTGTGTTGATGCAGTATAAAATGATAAAATGGTTGTGTTCCGCCAAGAAACTCCCTTGAGGAGAGGGGTGTTTAATAAATATTGGTACTGTATAATGTAACACTATTGGGGCTGAGGAGTTTATTTTAAAAGAGTGGTGAAAAATGATTGTTCTCCTGTATTACTCCGCCCTAAACAAATACAGGCTGTGATATCTTTTCATTGAATGTGTGCTCTTTTTGTGCAGGTAATTGTACCTTAATATTCAAATGATTTACATGAATTGAGGCTATATTTCAATGGCATTTTATTATGAACAGTAGGACTTATGGTAGGTTTTCATTGTGGGATAGTTTGAAAAGCCTTGGAAAAGCTTTTCTATTTTTGTTTTGTACTTCCTGCTTCTATTCATGGCCAACACCATGGAATACATCCAGCTGGGGTCTGAGAAATAAAGTGTGTCACATAACCATAACCCAGTCCCACATTAATAAAAACATGGAGCAAGATTTCAGTTGCTCATCCATAATTTTCTGGGTTTTGGAGAACTGATTTTAATAACATAATCACAAAGGCAAACATGGACGGGGGTCTTTTTTTCTGTCTTTTACGTGACTGTTGAGTGTGATGTTTACATGTTTTGTTATTTGATTTGATAAGAATCTTACATGTACTATGTGTGTTACAAGTACTTTGAAGGTATTTTTGGATACGTCTAAAACTGTGTGAAACCATGTATTGCTAGGTGTATTGTTTTACATAAATCATATTTTCTATGAGTGGGACAAAGTCATCACACGTTTACCATTTTTTAGCATAATTTTGAACACAGGGATATGCCTATGTCTTTTAGATTGTCCATGTAAAAGCACCACTGGACTCACTCGCCAATCCCTCAGTTAAATGATTTGAGATTGCTTGAATTAAACTGTTTTAATTTCCTCTGCAACCAGTGAGCTCCTGGGCCCCTTCACCTGGAAACATATAATTATATTTCAATACATCTCTGGGAAAGATAGTGAGGCACTTGGCTCTGTTCATTTTAATGCAAGTAAGAATGCAACTCTTCCTTCATCAGGGCCTTCTGCTCCCAAGGCCATTGATCCCTCCTGTAATTCCTTTACATCATCTTTTTGAATATGAATAAGGGTATTCATTTTAAAAGCACATACTACCAAATTACAAATTAGATTCACTTTTTTAAAATAACATCAGGATTTACAATTATCTTATTATTAATTCTATTTTCTGTTGGTTCATGAATCCCTCTCCCAGTCCTTAGGATCTAGGAATGAAAAAATACCGTCTGCTGTTGAAAGCACAATCTGACTTTATCTAAACCATTTTAAGTTTAAAGACAAAAATCCCTCAATCCCCCTACAACCTACAATTTTCTCTTCTCTAAAGGAAATAGATATCACGTTTGCTGACTTCACCATGTCACATAATTTTCTTTGAAAGACAATGTCCAAACTGCATAATGTATACTGGCTCCATCTGACTGACAGCATTTTGCTGAACAGCTAAAGATTAAATAATTAAACAGGTTTCATGTGTGATGCAACATGTTAATAACGCTGAAAGGATAAGCAATGAGCTCATTGCTTATTTTCTGCTCTATGGTACAAACTTAGCGTGCCTCAACTTCTGTGTTGTGAAATTGAATGTGACTACCAGAAGGAAGTCTTTATGCTTTACATAAAGTAAAAACACAATCACAGGCAAACATTGTCTTAAAGGATCAGTTCACATTAAACAAATGACTAGTCTTTAATTAACATGAATTGATTTACATGTTGCATTTGAAGTAAATAATATCCACTATAATGTGTGCTGAAAGCCAATGAACAGGGACTATTGTGTACCCGCTGAATCTTAGCTTCTTCCTTCTTTGGTTTGAATGAAACCCTGCTCTTTAGACCTGGACTGCTGTGGTTGTGTATTTTTCTCTTGGGTTTGTGTAGATTTCTGTTTCCTGTATTTTCCTATTGATTGTTTGTTTCTCTACTGTGGATTTTTGTTTCCGGTTGATTGTGTATGATTAAGTGATTAATGTGTAGGTTTCTGTTCTCTGTTGTTTGTTCTGTTTACTGTTTCACGTCCTAGTCAGTGTTTCCTCCCTTATCTTGTCTAGTTGTATTTCCTGTCTTATGTTTTCCGATAAGTATATTTTCTGTTTCCTGTTTTATTTTGATGTCTCGGTTTTTGCCCCTTGTCTTGTCTAGTTTTACTTCCTGTCCATGTGTTTTTCCTCCTGTCTGATTGTTCTACCCCGCCCTGATGTTTTTCACCTGTTGTATCACCTGTTCCTTGTTTGCTAATTACCGCTTGAATTTAGCCTCTGTGCTCCCTTTGTCAGATCAATTTGTTTGCAGCATGTTGTATGTTAGGATTTCCTGTGTTCTCTGAATACTCATCTCGTTATCTTGCTGTTTTTCCTTTTGGTTTCTGGACTTAGTTTTTGCCTTCCTTTTTTTTCGATTCCTTGTGTTATTTTTGCATTTTTTGGATTAATAAATCTTCAAGCAAAAAAACTTCCGCCTGCTCTCTGCATTTGGGTCCACCATTTCCTGCATATTACATCATAACACTTGCACAATTCAAAACATACAGTATCTCTGTGTCTAAGTTACTGTTACATAAACGTTTCTTCTTTTATTCATTCAGGAACAACCAACTCAGTAAATGTTGTTTGTTTCAAGGCTTTTATGCATGAATTTAATTCAAATTTTTGCTCAACTGCCTGCTGAGGGTTATGTAATTCTCTGTAACATTTTCTTGACTGACAAATCATGGATGAGGTCTACACATTCTGACACTTATTTTCCTTAGTACAGCAGAATAAATAATGAACATATACTGTTATCTTTTCATGTATCTATGTGCAAACACGCTGTCATGTTGTATTCGAAAGATGTGAATCTTGTTAATGTTTAAAATGCCATTTAGTTGATTATTTGATTGACAGAAAAACAGTTGCTTTGTATTTTTGTAAATTAAACATCTTTTGTTTTTGGACTTTTGGCTGGCCAAAACAAGCTAAAAATGTCACCTAGGAAAAGGGGAACTGTGATCAGTCACTATTTGCTGACATTTTATAGATAAAGTCAAAAAAGGAAAGTAAAAAAGAGTTAATAGATAAATCATAAAAACAATTTTTGGTGCACAATCAATTCATTATAACTGTATGTTACTAAAACCTGTGGTTGAAAATATGTGATGCCTGCAATGCATTGTACAGCTTCAAGCAGGAAACTGAAGGTTATAAAGGATAATAGTTATAAAAATACATTTTATTTGAGGGTGTTTTTCAGGACACCCAATATTGCTTTCAATACATAATTGTAATAATTAATGTATACTTACTAATATAATCTGGATGTTATTGTCAAAGTTTGGGCCAATATACTGTAAGCTTGCCATCTATATATAAAATAAATACACTCAGCCCTGACTTTACAGAGGCAGCAAACAGGAGTTCTGAGAGCTCTGTTGGAAACAAGTTCCCCTGAGGCCAAGGAAATGCAAGCCTCATACTGCTTTTTCGAAGTCCAACATTAACCCGGGTAAAGCAGCTTTTTTTAAAGCTTGAAGCTTAGCATTAACAAGTATGATGTCAATAATCCATCACAACTGTCTTTTGCAGTGACTCTTGTGTACGGTAGGTTGACCTCGACTCCATTTGCATTTGTAATGTATTCTGTTCAGTACTATACAAAACAAAATTATGAACGCAACACTTTTGTTTTTGCCCCTTATTTTCATGAGCTGAACTCAAAGATCTAAGACTTTTTATACGTGTACAAAAGGCTTATTTCTCTCAAATACTGTTAATTCTGTGTTAGTGAGCATGTCTCCTTTGCCGAGATAATCCATCCACCTCACAGTTGTTGCGTGTTGTTCAAGTGTTGCGTTTATAATTTTGTTCAGTGTATTTTAAGGGGCCAGTAATTTTGCTTGTGGGAATCTTATTCAAATCATTTTTTTTCCTTTGCAGAGCTGTACCCACACATAGATGGATGCATCAATTACTAACCGCTTTACCTTTATGCCATCCATGGCCCAATGTTTAATTTAGCTAGCAGCACCCTCATTCATAGAGGATGTATTGTTAGTGCGCAGCATTTCTTGTCTTGGTCTCATAAAAACTAATTCTGCCGTGTCTGCAGTGGGACACCGCTCCCACTGTCTTGGAGGATGTCCTGGTCAATCTCATCAGGCAGTTGGCTGACATGGGAGGGTCATCAGTTGATTAAAAGATTTGTCATTTGAGAATATCCCATTTTTAATGCATTATTTGCTTTATTAATACACATGTCTGAAGTTATTGTTCTGGATTACTCATCTAAAGTGTTGTTGTTTAAATAATATTACTTAGTTCACAGACTAGATTTTGTTTCCACCCTATGACAATTATGAACCACGGGCTTAAATGTTGGTCTTGAGGAGCAGCAGCATTTAAAGACAGTTTTAATCAAAACAACAGTATTTATGATAAAATAGGAATAAGCAAGCAAGCAGGAAAAGGGGTAATGCCACCCCAGAACATGTCGCAGCGTGTCTGAGCTGATCTGAGCTGACCAATGGAAGGGTTGATAAATTTAATTGACAGTTTCTGATGGGCTTTCCCAAGGGAGGGGTGACGACTACTGAGTAACTGAACACTGTTAAAACAGAATCTTGTACGGCAAAATAACGTATTTCCCCATCACTAAATGTATACTTGATCAACAGTGTAAATTATAATTATTATTATTATATTAATTATTATATATTATTATATTAAATTCATCATTAAATACAAACATTTCCCCAGTATTTACAAACAGCAACAACGATTTAAACCTCTAAAATTTGGTTGAATCCACAAAACATTAACAATTTCTGATGAGACACTTTTTTAAGCATACTTAATATGGATTAAATAACAAGAAACAGTTTTAATTATTACAATTCATAATAACTTGATTTTCATAATATAATCAGGACAAACCTTACATCAAGGGATATCTAACAGTTTATTGTGAGGGGGGAGAAGTAACAGGTCCAACGTGTGACAACTTGGATAAGCAGTGAGAGTTTGAATCCAATTGTAAAGTCAAAGCGTATCCTAGAGGAATTATAAAAGGTAAAAAACCTTTTTAGAATGGAACTGTTACTGTCTTTGCTGATAGGAGAGAAACAGAGT
Source organism: Etheostoma spectabile (assembly GCF_008692095.1). Taxonomy (NCBI): domain Eukaryota; kingdom Metazoa; phylum Chordata; class Actinopteri; order Perciformes; family Percidae; genus Etheostoma; species Etheostoma spectabile. The sequence continues at coordinate 12,692,615 of NC_045734.1, forward strand.
CCATTCAACTTCCTCTGATAACCGATGGGAAACACATATGGTGATTAGTTCCACTGGGTGCAAGTTAAAGTCAGAAAGGAGGTCAAAGGTCCAAACAGGAAACTTACTTGTTTTAAATTATTAAAGAGGAATTAACAAATAAATAAAAATCCCCTCTGTAAAGCTACACACTCCACACCACGGCAAAAAAGCTTGTCTGCTGTGGTCAGAAACAATGCTATGGGTCGGAATCCGACAGCTAAACAATGAGCTGAAATTCAGTCTGCGAAGCTGACGGGACATGCAGATACAAATGATAATTCTCTTTTGTTCTCGTTGTTATTTCATCCATTGTTCTTAAGAAATATAAATTATAACCACTTTAAACATCAATAGAGTAATACCTATCAAAATTCCAATATGGTAATACAGCTCTATAGATCTATGAGCATCACAGTATACAGTATAAAAAATATGCTGCATAATTCTTTTGCATCTGTCTTAATTGACCTTTAATTGCTAAAAACCTTTAGACAGATAGACAGCTCAGATAACCCACAGACCAACAACCAATCATTGTATTTAACTGCAGCCATCAGATTAGACATTATGAATATACTTTCATCCACATTCATGCACAAACATCCTCCCATGTGCACAGCCCCATACTTAACAGCTTTATAGACTAAAATGTTATTAATGTTCAATATAGTAGCATTGTGATGAAAAGCAGGGTTGCATATGAAAGCTATAATAACCATAGACCCTTTTGCTGTACAAATGATGGACATTTTTATCTTCTGAAGGGACTGAAAATTAAAGTCCTTGGAAAGTCTTTTAAAAAAGCTAGATATGTCGCCTTGCCAGGATAAAAGGACTATTTGCTATTACCAGGGACACTGAGAAAAAAATAGTTTAATACTGAAATAGAATATTGTTCCACAGCAACAGAGAAGCAAACAAAGTGCATACATGGATGCTTTGACCTGCATGTTATGCTCGGGGTGTTACTCCCAGCCATTCACCCCTCAACAATTTATTCATGCTGATGTGGTCGAGCTCATTTGTGCTTGACTCCTGTGTTAAAATAGCCCATTAGCACAAATACCTGCCTCATGTGCTAACCTACACTAACTGGTGGATGTGACTTAGGTTCATATAAAAAGAATACTTTGTGGACCAACAATGCCTTGCAGCCTTCCTTGATGTCACTTCACTGCTATGCAAATTGTATCCATTTTCCCTCTGCCTGCATTTGTCTGTTGAGAATAGTGGTCCCCTCTGCTCACTGTTTGTGGTTGGAAATTTAAATTTTAATGCAACGCTGTGAGGTATATTAACAATTATGCAAATATATAAGAATACCTGATAAGATCTTTCCAGCTGTTCTTGAGTGCAGGGGCATGAGGAGAATGTGTTAAGGCAATTTCAGCATGTGGGGAATTGAGGGAAATAAAAGCACTTATGGATGTAATATACTGTATTGTAAACCATACTGCACAAGGAATATCAGAGGGTCCATTTATGTTAGAGTAATCTATATAACGGCGGTATATAAGGCTGTATATGTATGTACTGTAGTTGCAAGTTGATTTAATGAAATAAACCAAACCAACACTAGGGGAAAAATCCCTATGGAATAAAAGCATTTTTGCTACTGTTATTGCTCTATGAAATGTGATGTGTATTTTACAAGTTTATAGCACCAATAGACAACTATTTATATTTGAATCTACCAGTAAAGTTCTAATCCAGGGTGTCTCGATGTGGTTAAAAAACTGGTAAAAATATTTTAGGTTGGACTTGGAAAGAAGAGTAAGTGCACCACACATTTACAAAAGTGCTAAATTATTTTCATTATCCATTTATCTTTTTATTACTATTTCATTAATTTTGTTAAGTGTGTAAAGTATTTTAAAAAATAAAATCGTACTTTCCATTTCTTCATCATTCATAGCACAAATGATCAACATTGTATAATTTTTTTTTCAATTCAGGACTGCTAAATGTTTCAAAAATATAAATGTCCTACATAAAATGTACAGAATCCCAGAGTTGTTAGATTGCAGCAGGTTAGACTACAGAACATTTGAAAGTTTTTGTTAGTACGTTCAGGGAAGTCATCTTTATGAGGGCTACAATGTATTTCTAAAAAAATGGTAAGTCTTTACTTAAGCTTTACCATAGTCTCACTGCAGAACTGTAATTATTTAGTATAACAATTTAGACCTAACAGCCGTGTGAAGTTGACAGAGAAGTCAGCAAAAAGCTCTAGGAAAGCTGTCGATGAATTCACCACAACAGAGCTTCATCAAAGTTATGTTTCAGATAATATTAAAACCACACGAGGATATGTTAAATCAATGTGCTGCGTCTGATGTCTTGTTCAATCAACTGTTAACTTGAGAAAACAAGAGAAAGCATTGCTTCAATGCACTTATGCCGTATTACCCCACCAAGGTTTTCACGCTGCTACAGCTATCCCACCTTATCAAGGTAATCAATTTGAAGAAGCGACCTCGGAAGATCAATAACTGGTTTAGATGCAAAATCCCACCTCCCAGTTATGCTGCCTGTATATTTATTTTGACAGTTAATAAAATTGGCAGTTCAACCAATTTGAGAAAAAAATATACAATGGCTTATTCTGAAATGACAAGTCTTTAGCTGTGTGCTCTTTCAAGTTCTTAATGTTACCTCAATTGGATGTTGCATTCTTTTGGAGCTGAACCAAATTTTTTACACTGTATTTGTGTACTGGTAATGATGCAAGTATTTGAGGCATTCAATAGTACCAAAGTTATATGTTTTCCTCTATACTAGATTCAAAACTTCCCTCCTGTTCATTAAGCAGTGGTGGAGGAAGTGCTCAGATCTTTCACTGAAGTAAAATCACCAATACAACAATGTAAATACACTCCCTTAAAAGTAAACATCTTCTATTCAAAATCCTACTTAAGTCAGTAAAAGTACTGTCAGCTAAATATTGTTAAAGTAGAAAACATAATAGTATTCATTCTGCCTAAAAAAATGCCCCAAGTTAGTCATTATAACTATTTCATATTTGATTGTTAATACTGATGCTACAATGTGTAAGTAGCATTTCAATTATATAGCTGGTTGAGTTGGAGCTAGTTCCTCTATGTTGGGTATTTATTTTTCTTTTGGTTCCCAACCAAGGGCTTGTCCACCCTGAAAGGGTCACAAGATAAATCTGGGGGGTCATGAAATGATAAACAAGGTAGGAAAAAAGCAGGGTCAAAGTATATTTTATTTTTTTCAGACTTTTATCTTTTCTTTTTGGGAAATAATAATAATAATCATAATGTACATAATATTTTACCTCTTTGGGTCTCAAACAGTTCTTTAAATAAAAGGATCCAAAACTTTTTGAGTGGAAATTTCTCTTTGGTGAGATTTCATGGACAAAACGGACCCACACTAGCCTGTCATGGGTTGGGGTCTTGTTGGGATTATTTTTTTCTTTTTTTGCCTCCTTGTGTTTGTTTATTAGTTTCCTCCCTGTTCTTGTGTTATATCTTGTTTTCTCCCCTCTCTTGTGTTGTGGGTCTTGTCTTGTGTTTCCCTGAGTGTCTGCTTGCTCTGTTTCCCGTTTTATTTTGAAGTCTGTTTTTTTGTCTCGTCTTGCTTCTAGCTTCACTTCCTGTGTCTTCCCGCTCTTGTGATTACCTGATGTTTTCCATCTGATTCCGTGCCCTCTTGTCACCTGCCTCTCGTTACCTTGTTACCTATTGTATATAGTGGGCGTTTCTCAATACCAAGTAAGCAAAGAACGGACTTGTGTTCTTGGGGAGGGACCGTACTTGCTAGCTGTACCTGGAAGACTGAACACTGCAAGTTCAGAAGAACACAAAACGCTGTTGACAGTTTTGAGACGAAGCGTTCTTCCTGTTATTGCGCAACACCCCCAGCAAAGAGGGCGCTTGCCACTTAATAGTTAGCTTTGAGTGTGTTTCATAATAAAGCATGGACGGGCACCCTTCACCAGCCTTGTTGTTTTGTTGTTTAGTCTTCCAGGTTTTCAATTAAAATGCTATTAAGTATCACGGGGCAATAACTATATAAATACGACACAAAGGCGGGGAAAAAAACCTTGTAACTTTGTTCGGGATTCAATTTTAATTGAAAGCAGAAAGAAAGAAACGTTAAATAGGCATTAAAATATAGATGGACTGGGTAAAGTCAGTCACTGCCATCTGTATACGTTACCGAGAGGCAGAAGAGGATCCTGCGAGGGAGGAGAGCCAGGATGAGGAGGACAGATATTATATGACAGCGGAAAAAATTGTTTAAAATATCTTACAATTGTGGACCTGGCTTTGCTGCAGTGGTCTGTCTAAATGTGGGGCCAGAGGGGTCTGTCTGACGTGGGGCCAGAGTGGTCTGTGAGTGACTGATGACCGGCTCGCGAGAGTATTCCCGGCTGGCGAGCTTGCTACGCCCGCGGGGTTTGCGGAGCTTTCAAACTCCGAAGGCTTTTTAATTCACCATCAATTTTCGTTGAACTGCCTATTTTTCAAAATCTACACCGCTGATTTCTCGCCTTAAAACATCTTAAAAATTAATTATTGATTTAATAATAGACGTAAATTGTGAAAATATGTGTACCGGAAACCATAAGCGCTTTACACCCGAATTGAATGCTGGGATACTGCCCGGCCAAGTCACCCAAGTCACCATCCGATGTATCCTCGGTAAAATGGGCGTGTCGAGATACATCCGGGGATTTTAACTGTTCTTGGCGAAATGCTAACTTGTGGTATTGGGTCAGTACTTTGGCCCAGCCAACATGGACGTTTCACAAGGACACAAGGACACAAGTCCATAGAAGAACACATATTGAGAAACGCCCAGTGTTTGTGCTCCCCTTGCCTCTTATCAGAGCCTTCTGTCTCGTCCACAACGTTGTCTCTACGTACTTGCCTGTGAGTTGTTCCAGATTTATCCCTTGTGAGTTCTCCCCTGTGTAGCCTTCCCTGTGCCTGTTTTGAATTTTGGATTTCGCCTTTTGCTCCGTGTTTTTTGTTGAACTGTTTAAAATAA
>NC_045734.1:12697667-12704667 GCF_008692095.1 Etheostoma spectabile
AGCTCCCTCCTGCTCTGCTTTTGGGTCTTCCTTCCTACCCCATCACACAAGACACTGCTTATTTTTGAGAAATTGCAAGACAAAGAGGTCAGAAACCTTGTTTTAGCTTTAACATTGCATTTTATTTTGAACAAAACATAGGTTTTTTGGTAAGATCTTGATATGGAAAGTAACTAGTAACTATAGCTGTCAGTTGGGAGAATTATATTGTAGCATACGTTGAAAATACTTAAAGTACAAGTATCTGAAAATTGTAATAAAGTATAAACAATGTACTGTTACTTTCCACCAGTCCAAAGCAGTTATTCAGATCAAGAGTATTAAAGTTACAATTTAAGATTAGATTTTACTGTAAGCTGTATACACTTTTCAATCAGAAGAAACCAATGTTTTATAATAAACTACTTGTGTCTCCCTTTCATTTCTTTGATCAACTGTCCAAGTGGTCTCAATGTAATAACTTTGTTTCAAACCAATTTAATCTGCAAATCACAATCTCTCTTCAAAGTGCTTTTTCAGCGTGATACAACTTTATGCTTGGACTTAATTCATCTTTGATATTAAGTTGCAGCAGATCATTTTTTTTGACAAGTAACGCTTGTCACTGATCATTTCTAAAAAAAAATTGACTGATAAATAATAAATGACCAATTTGTCACTACACCTACCACTATCAGCAATTGTAGAAGGATTTAGAGGAGCTGTCTTCCCTTATAATAAACTCAACTGGAAATATATTGAGACATTTTTTCCATCTTGTCCATTATATCACTGTGCCATATTTCGTAACATGACCAAGCACAAGCAAAAACAAGAGGAAAAAGGTCACAAGGAGAGAGGAAAGGAAAGTGGGGCAAAGAGAAAAACGTGACTTTATTTGTAGTTTTTGGTTTGTGAGATAACATACTGCATTTTTACCTTCTGAAATAAAATTTAAGAAATAGTCACAGGATATACAATATACACAGAAAAAGTTGTGGCATGGACCACTCCAATTAAGTATTGTGCGGTCTGCTACAAAGTACAGCACATTTGTGAGCTGAACCTTGAGATAACAATTATTTTCAAACTTGGAGACTATATTAGTCACACATTTCCTTGGGGAGGCAAGTTGGGCTAAGCCCAAGGCAAACATTGCTTTGGGACTCCCACAGCCTCCCTGGATCCTGCCTCCCCAACGCTAATGTCCCTTGGTGCACCTCTTTCTCATTTATCATTCTATCAAGTAACCTATATAAGAATATGTTTAAAAAGAGTCTGAAGATACTTCAAAAAAATGTATGAGATGGATGAAAAAGTCTAGAGGTTTTATCCTTCATTCGAAAATCGAGTAATTCCTTCACTATTGATGAAACGGCTCAATGTGATGTTCCACACAATGACTTCAGTGTTAGTTTGAATTGGATAATTTATTTTTGACCTATTTCTCAGTTCTTTACGTGGAGACTGGCCTTACTAAAAATGAACAACAAAACTCTTTTCAAGGCTTTAGTTTATTGATCCAGTTATTACATCCAGAATTCTGTTGCTAAGCAATAAATGGAAAAGACATAACTAAGCACATAAATAGTAATTACCCAATTACTGTCCAGAGGAAAGCTTGTTGCCTGGCAATTATGTATTTGGCACAAACAATGATACACTTAAGCTGGGATAAATCAATGAATTCTGCCACGCTGGTCCAAACTTTAAAGCTTACTGTAGATCTGTAAAGTCAATGCTCTTCATCAGTGTAAAGATGCAAAGATGGCGGAATTGTTATGGAAAATTCTGAGGACACCTGCTGACAATTTGAATTGATTACTTTGAAACTTAAGAAATTAGCCCAGCTGGCAAAGTGTGATACTAGGATACTAGGCTACTAGGATAAAGTAGAATAGAGTACAATAACGACGCTGGGACCAAAGCTACTCTTTGACTTTTTAATGGCTATTTTCAACAAGCTATATTATTACTTTTTTCGACATGCTATACTATGACTTTTTTATCTTTTTTTTTTCGACATGCACTTTTAAGTTATTGTGCTGGGCCCTAAACACCTCAGAACCTCATTATCCAAAGATAAAATTACTCTGGATGGTATTGCCCTTTTCTCCAGCACTACTGTCAGAAAACTAAGAGTTATTTTTAATCAGAATTTATCCTTTAACGCCCACTTAAAACAAACCTCAAGGACAGCCTTTTTTCACATTCCAAAATTAGGAACATCTGGTCTCAAAACAATGCTGAAAAACTTGTCCATGCATTTGTTACTTTAAGGCTGGACTATAGCAATTTGTTATTATGAGGATGCTCAAATAAAACCCAAATAAAAACTCTTCAGCTGATCCAGAATACTGCTGTGCGTGTTCTGACAAGAACTAAGAATGATCATATTTTTTCTGTATTAGCTTCTCTGCATTGGCTTTGTGTAAACTCCAGGATTGAATTTAAAATCCTTCTTTGAACCTACAAAGCTTTAAATGGTCAAGCGCCATCATATCTTGAAGAGCTCTTGGTTCCTTATTGTCCCACTAGAACCCTGCGCTCCCAGAATTCACAGTTACTTGTTATTCCTAGAGTCTCTAAAAGTAGAATGGGAGCCAGAGCCTTCAGCTATCAGGCTCTTCTACTGTGGAACCAGGTTCCGGTCTAGGTTCAGGAGGCAGACACCGTCACCACATTTAAGAGTCAACTTAAAACTCTCCTCTTTGATAAAGCTTATAGGGAGTGACGAGTCGCAGCCTCAGCCTGCCCCGACCCACCTGCTTCTCGTCATAGTCGTTAGATTAATTTACCATATATTCAATAATATAATCAAAATAGAGGGAGGCAGGGCAGTACAGCCCAAGCCGGCAGGAGAGAGTTTTTCGCACAGCATGTTTCCTCGGATTAGGGAGGCACCAAAATCATGGTTGCAGCTGTCGCAGTGGTCCTGCTACACGTCCTGTGATGCCCTGTTACGTCCTGCTACGCTCTGCGGTGCTCTGCAAAGTCCTGCTGCGTCCTGCTATGCTCTGCTGGGCCCTGTAATGCCTTGCAGTGCCTTGCTATGCCACAAACTACTGCAAACTACTATTTCTAGTCACAGTTTGATTATCTTTTATTGTGTTTTAGCCACTGATAATCACACCCCCAACCGGCACCGTCAAACACCGCCTACCAAGAGCCTGGGCCTGTCCAAGGTTTCTTTCTAAAAAGGAGTTTTTTCTCATCACTGTCGCACTAAATGCTTGCTCTTGGGGGAATTACTAGCATTGTTTGGTCCTTGTAAATTATAGTGTGGTCTAGACCTACTTTATCTGTAAAGTGTCTTGAGACAACTCTTGTTTTGAGTTGACACTATAAATAAAATTGTATTGAACTGAATATACTATGACTATTTTTCAACCTACTAGACTATGACTTTTTAATTACTTTTTTCGACATGCTATACTATGACTTTTTTTACTACTTTTTCAGCATGTTTTTTTCGACATGTTATACTATGACTTTTTTTGACATGCTATACTATGACTTTTATCAATTTTTTTAGACATGCTCTGCTACTAATGTTTTCAACTTGAATTCCATCTGTGGCACTCTGGCTTAGATGTTATTAGTGCTGCCACCAAGCAACCAGTAAGTAATCACTGCAGATTTGGACCTAGGTTTGAAACCTGGTCCAAACTGGAAATATCATTTGACATGCTATATTATGACTTTTTATCACTTTTTTTGACATGCTGGTCTATGGGTGGTGATGGTGCAGTGGATAGGACACATCTCTTAGGTGTGGGAGACCTGCGTTCGATTTGCCCTACATCAACCGCTGCATCCTGAGCAAGACATTGAGCCTATGTTTGTCAAAAAAGTGTGTGGCGTCTGACATTAAAGCAATTGTAAATCGCTTTGGCTTATAAGTGTCAGCTAAATGTATTGTAACTATGACATTCTATCACTTTTTTTGACATGCTATAATGTTACTTTTTCCTGCGTGCTATACTATGACTTTTCTCAGTTTTTAGACATGCTATGCTAATAATGTTTTCAACTTGAAATCCTCTGGTGGCACCCTGGCTTAGAGGTTATCACTGCTGCAACAAGTAATTAATCACTGCAGATTCTGACCCAGATTTGACAACCAGTCCAAGTTGAAAACATTTTTCAACATGCCATACTATACATTTTTTAATGGCTTTTTTTACATTCTATACTATGACTTTTTTCAATACGCTATGCTATGACGTTTTATCACTTTTTTCAACATGCTATACAATGAATTTTTGTACCACCTTTTTCGACCTGTAATAATATGACTTTTTTCGACATTCTATGACTTTAAACAACATGCTATACTATGACTTTTTTCCACAGACCTGGGTTCAATTCCCACTGTAATACATCAACCACCCTGTCCTGAGCAAAACACTGAGCCCATATTTGTCCCGAACGTGTGCCGCCTATGACGTATATCGCAATTGCAAGTCACTTTGGATAAAAAAAGTCAAATGACTCTTCAACAGTTTTTTTCAACATGCTATGCTAATAATGTTTTCAACTTGAATTCCTTCCGTGGCACACTGGCTTAGAGGTTATCACTGCTGCCAACAAGTAACCAGTAAGTAATCACTACAGATTCAGACCCAGGTTTGACACCCGGTCCAAACTGAAAATACTTTGACATTCCATACTCATACCCATATGTCAATGCAATGACATGCTATACCATGACTTTTTGACCACTTTTTTCGACATGCTATACTATGAGCTATTTCAACATGTTATACTCTAACTTTTTCATCACTTTTTTCAACATGCTATAGTATGACTTCTTTCTACATTCTAAACTATGACTTTTTATCATTTTATTTTACATGCTATGCTAATATTGTTTTCAACGTGAATTCCTTTGGTGGCACACTGGTTTAGAGGGGATCAATGCAATGACATGACTATGACCCTTTAATCACTTTTTCAACATGCTGCACTATGACTTTTTGAGACATGCTATACCATGAATTTTTATCTCTTTTTTCAACCTGCTATAATACGATGTTTTTCAACATTCTATGACTTTTTTCAACAAGCTATACTAGGACTTTTCTCACTTTTTTCGACATACTATAATATGACTTTTTTCAACATGTTATATTATGACTTTTTTTGACATGCTATACTATGACTTTTAGACATGCTATCCTAATAATGTTTTTAACTTGAATTCCTTCTGTGGCACACTGGCTTAGAGGTTATCACTGCTACCAGTAAGTAATCACTACAGATTCTGACCCAGGTTTGACACCCGGTCCAAACTAAAAATGTATTTTGACATGCTATACTATGACTTTTTTTGACATGCTATACCATGAATTTGTATCTCTTTTTGAGACTTTTTTCAACATTCTATGACTTTTTTCAACATGCTATACTAGGACGTTTATCACTTTTTTCGACATAGTATACAAAGACAGTTTTTACCGCTTTTTTGAACCTGCTATAGTATGACTCTTTTCAACATGTTATACAATGACTTTTTTCAGCATGCTATACAAGGACTTTTAGACATGCTATGCTAATAATGTTTTCAACTTAAATTTCTTCTGTGGCACTCTGGCTTAGAGGTTATTACTGTTGCCAACAAACAACGAGTAAGTAATCACTGCAGATTCTGAACCAAGTTTGACACCCAGTCCAAACTGAAAATATACTTTGACATGCTATTCTATGACAGTTTTTACTACTTTTTTCGACATGCTATACTATGACTTTATTCGACATGCTATACTATGAAAGTTTTTACCACTTTTTTCGACATGCTATACTATGACTTTATCACTTTTTTCAACCTGCTATAATATGACTTTTTTCAACATGTTATAGTATGACTTTTTTTGACATGCTATTTTAACAATGTTTTTAACTTGAATTCTTTCCGTGGCACACGGGCTTAGAGGTTATCACTGCTGCCAACAAGTAACCAGTAAGTAATCACCACAGATTCTGACCTAGGTTTGACACCCGGTCCAAACTGAAAATGTATTTTGAAATGCTATGACTTTTTGAGACATGCTATCCTAATACTGTTTTCAACATAACGTATTTGGTGGTACACTAGTTCAGAGGTTATCACTGCTCTAAAGTGCTTCTAACCAGTACCTAATCTCTGCAAATTTTGACCCAGGTTTTACACCCAGTCCAGGCTTGACATGCCTTTCTACCTGCTATTATATGACATTTTTCAACATTTGATGACTTTTTTTGACATGCTATTTTATGACTTTGACATGATATAATATGACTTTTATCACTGTTTTTGACATACTATACTATACAAGTTTTTACCACTTTTTTCAACATGCTATACTATGATTTTTTATCACTTTTTTCAACCTGCTATAATATGACTTTTTTCGACATTCTATGACTTTTTTCAAAATGATATGCTATGACTTTTTTGACATGCTATATTTAGATTTTTTTTAACCAATGGCTTTTATTGGTTTACTATGACTTTTTTTAAGACATTTTTTCAACATGATATGACTTTTTTCGACAATCTATACTAAGACTTTTAATCACTTTTTGACTTACTATACTATGATTTTTGTCGACATGCTATTCTATGACTTTTTTAATCGCTTTTTTTGACATGCTGTACGATGACTTTTCTCAACATGCTATACTATTACTTTTTTAACACTTTTTTGATATGCTATACCATGACTTTTTATAACTTTTTTCAATACTTTGACTTATTTCGACTTGTATAACTTTTTTAGACATTTTATACTATGAGTTTTTTACCACTTTTTTCGACATGCTATACTATGACTTTTCATTCCCTTTGAATTTTTGATCACTTTATCTTTCTGTGGCACACTGGCTTAGAGGTTATCCCTGCTACCAGTAAGTAATCACTACAGATTCTGCCCCAGGTTTGACACCAAACTGAAAATGTAATTTGACATGCTGTACTATAACTTTTTTCAACATGCTATACTATGACTTTTTATGACTTTTTGAGACATGCTATCCTAAT
>NC_045734.1:12704677-12705059 GCF_008692095.1 Etheostoma spectabile
ACATAACGTATTTGGTGGTACACTAGTTTAGAGGTTATCACTGCTCTAAAGTGTTTCTAACCAGTACCTAATCTCTGCAAATTTTGACCCAGGTTTTACACCCAGTCCGGGCTGGACATGTCTTTCAACATGCTATATTATGTCATTTTTTTAGACATGCTATACTATGAATTTTTTATAACTTATTTTAACCTGCCATAATATGACTTTTTTCAACATTCTATGACTTTTGACATGCTAGATTATGACTTTTTTGACTTTTTTGACATGCTAGATTATGACTTTTTTTACTTTTTTGACATGCTAGATTATGACTTTTTTGACATGCTAGATTATGACTTTTATGACTTTTTTGACATGCTAGATTATGACTTTTTTGACA
>NC_045734.1:12705069-12705802 GCF_008692095.1 Etheostoma spectabile
TGACTTTTTTGACATGCTAGATTATGACTTTTTTGACATGATATACTATGACTTTTATCACTGTTTTCGACATGCTACAATATGACAGTTTTTACCACTTTTTTCAACATGTTATACTATGATTTTTTTATCACTTTTTTCAACCTGCTATAACATGACTTTTTTCGACATTCTATGACTTTTTTGACATGCTATACTATTACTTTTAATCACTTTTTTCGACATGCAATCACTTTTTTTAAACCAATGGCTTTTATTGATTTACTTTGACTTTTTTTTATTAATATTTTCAACATGATGTATGACTTTCTTCAACAATCTATACTAAGACTTTTAATCAGTTTTTTGACTTGCTATAATATGATTTTTGACCACTTTTTTCAACATGCTATACTATGACTTTTCTTGACATGCTATAGTATTACTTTTTTAACACCTTTTTGACATGCTATACAATGACTTTTTATCACTTTTTTGACACTTTGACTTATTTTGACTTGTATAACTTTTTCATAATTTTTTTAGACATGTTATACTATGACTATTTAATCACTTTTTTCGACATGCTATAGTATAACTTTTTTTGACATGCTATACTTTGATTTTTTATCACTTTTTTCGACATGCTATGCTATGACTTTATACCACTTTTTTCAACATGCTATACTATGACTTCTTTCTACATTCTATACTATGACTTTTAATCATTTTATTTTACATGCTATGCTAATAT
>NC_045734.1:12705812-12708178 GCF_008692095.1 Etheostoma spectabile
GTGAATTCCTTTGGTGGCACACTGGTTTAGTGAGAATCAATGCTCCCAACGAGGAACTAGTAAGTAATCATTGCAGATTTTAATCCAGATTTGATACCCAGTGCAGGCTCAACATATTTTTTGTCATAATAGGATTTTTTTTTACATTTTACTTTTTAATCACTTTTTTTAAATGCTATACTATGACTTTTTTTCTACATACTATACTATGACTTTAGCACTTTTTTCCAACATACTATAGTATGACTTTTTACCACTTTTTTTGACATGCTATACATTACTTTATTCAGCATTCTATATCATGACTTTTATCCCTTTTTTGACATGCTATACTATGACTTTTGTATCACTTTTTGTAAAATACTATTCTCTTACTGGATTTCAAAAAAAGTGATAAAAAAGTGATAGTATATAGCATGTTAAAAAAAAGTCATAGTATAGCATGTTGAAAAACGTTATAGTACAGCATGTCAAAAAAAGTGATGAAAAAGTCATAGTTCAGTATGTCGAAAAAAGTCATAGCATAGTATGTTGAAAAAAGTGATAAAAAAGTCACAACAAAATAAATCGAAAAAAAAGTCATGAAAAGTATCAGCCTTGACTGGGTATCAAACCTGGTTCAGAATCTGCAGTGGCATTCTCAAAACATGCACATGGTTCATAAATTGAGGGTATTCTGCTTAAGCTAAGAGACTGAATTGCTCCTTAGTTATTCTGACTTTGTCATTTTTACTTCCTTTGCTTAAGTGTCATTCTGGTGACCAGTTGTTCTGATTTCAGCATAAGGGCACTGATGATGCTGCACCCTTCTACTCCAAGCCCACGGTATCTCTCCTTAAGGGAAAGAAATTATTCAGAGAAAAGATGAGAAGACATGGAGCCCAGCAAGAAATAACAAATGATAGTGACCCCACATGACAAGGGTAATGTGCCCAGAAGCAAAATCAACGAACAGCGCTGCGCCTTCATGGTGACGTCTTACCATAAATAATTGAAAAGCTCATTCGCAAGGAATAAAAGGAGCAGGAAGATGTATCAGGGTGAGCCTCTCACTCAGCCGGCAGCCATATTCATCACAGCTTCTATAATGTTCTTAATAAGCCTCACCCAGCATTTGTCTCAAAATAATCAATGTGAATAATCAATGATAATGCTTTAAGGGAAATTCTACTGTCAGATATGTTAGAACTGTTACCATCAATCTGTGATCCCACTGAATTTCAAGAGTTGTTATATGATAATATGATTCAAATTCTTACATTTTCTTGACCAAATATGTATAATTCTTGTTACAGAGATGACAATGTTTTACAGAAGCCTTCTGGCAACCCACAATGAGTGTGAATAAACATCTATTTGATTAAGGTGATGGTTGCTTAACTGTGCTGTAAAAGTAATTACAAATTTTGTGAAAAGAAAAACACTGGCACTGACCATTCAAAAACATTTTAACCTTTATGGTATTTGCCACATCACACTTGTTTGGCAGGTGGTTTGCAGATTAACTGCAGTGGATTACAGATATGAAATTTTCTGCAAGCAGATTTTATACTGTACTGAATGTACCAATTTACGTCTGTAGCATAAGAACCTTTAACACTGCTAGCATACACCATTGAACATATACCAGTTGACAATAATAATAATAATAATAAAAACATAGACAAGATAGATGTGGTGGATAATTTTAATTATGTAATAATTGAAATGTTTTGTTGGCCTTAATGTGAATGTATTATAATCTGCTTTTTCATATACTGTCTTTGCATGCGGGTACATCCTTCTCTAAGACATAAGAAAAAATATAGGCTTTCATCGAAATGTTTTCTCAACTTGACGCTTGACCGGTTTCTGATTTGTGGCTGTCTTGGCCCATCCCAAGAGGTCTGATTAAATTATAGCCAGCAAACCTTGTTGAGGAGAAAACAAAGCTGCAGTATATTGATGTCTCTCTTTTCTTTATTGTATCCTGCCGTAAATATGCTTTCCCACCTTTTGAGGAAGAAATTGCATTTACAATAATGTTATCAAATAAGTATTTTTTTCCTCTCAGCCTTGGCAGAAAACCTGTTTTTGCCCTCCAAAGATCACATCTCAGCTCCGATACAGGATTTCTGGTGTAGAATTTGGCATTGGCTGAAAGGAATTAATTTATTCTGTATATTGGCCCGGAATGATCTTGTAGCAGCAATAGAGTCAAGTAAACTGTAAAGAGAAAAAACATCTTGCAACTTTAATCAATGCTATAATGTGTCTGTAGAAATGTAAATAAATAGTTTGACATTGTGAGTTAGTTAAAGGTCCCATGGCATGAAAATGTCACTTTGAGTTTTTTTAACATTAATATGATTTCCCCCAGCCTGCCT
>NC_045734.1:12708188-12710058 GCF_008692095.1 Etheostoma spectabile
AGTGGCTAGAAATGGTGACAGGTGTAAACCGAGCCCCGGGTATCCTGTTCTGCCTTTGAGAAGATGAGGCAGGGGCAAGATTCCAGATCGGCCTATCTGAGTTACCTCCTCTTTCTTTGCTTTGCCCGCTCAGAGAATTTGGCCCACCCATGAGAAAGAGACATCATGGATTTCAAATAAGCAAAATGGCAGTCGGTCTAGGCCACACCCCCAGCCTCCACCTTGCTCCTCCTCTCTCCTCCTTAAAAGCTACAGACTCAGCAATGGCACATACTGAGGAAAGCTCATTGTGGGGCTGGCTTTAGAGGCTGTAATTCTGCATCTGCTGCTGCGGCTGAATTTCGTGAAAGAGACCAAGGTGGCTGAAACAACGATCAAGCAAGGGTGGTGAGTGGATCCAGGGTTAAAATACTGGGCTTGATTGTAGATGATGTCTGGCAGGTGCGTACGGCGGGAGAGGTGATGGTGAGATGACGAGCAGGTGTGCGCAGTCAGCTGGCTGGTGAAGGCAGGAGGGGGAGAACGGGGGAAAAACAACAGAGACAGACAGAGACAGGGTCAACAGAGAAACTGACAGGACACGGTGGGGAAAAAAAAAGAAGAGAAAAGAGTAAGCTAAACAGAAATACTCAGTCAGCCAGCCCCAACCATCACACTAAGGCCTTTATAAAAAGCATCCAAAGAACACCATGTCATGGGACCTTTAAGTCAGTTTGAAATGTACTTTAACACTAGTTGAGATTACTATGAAAAGAACAATATCACTCTAATGCCTGCATGTTAAATATGGTGCTACCTTAGCTTAGCTTAAAGACTAGAAGCAGAGAAAAACAGTGTTTCTGAAGACACAGAGGGAGAGAGACAGGCTAACAGCACTTCTCAGCTCAGTAATGCCAAGTATCACATCTGTTTATTCCGTTTTATAAGTTAAAAATTTTGAAAAACTGTTTGTCCGCTCACCCACTATTTCTGTTTAGCGTTTCCACTGGTTTATGGCAACCTCACAGGGAAAACAACAGTTCCAGAAGTCACCGCTCGGCAATAATTAGCTATACATAACTCCCCATAAACCTCACATTATGTCTATGTATGACTCAAACTAACGAGATAAAATGTTTAAGCGTTAGTTTTGGTAAGAGTATTTTTTTACTTTGACAGACATAGGTTAGCTGTTTCCGTCCAGTCTTTATGCTAAGCAAAGCTAATCACCGCCTGGCTCCAGCTCCATACTAAACACACAGTGTGGACAGACATGTGGACAGTATCAAACTCAACTCAACTAATTCTTTGCAAAGAAACAAGCATTTATTTAAAATGTATCATTTCTTCAATAGCTACTTAATCACAAATAAAGTGATTACCCCTCCTGTTATCCTCAAATTTACTAACATCTTTTATCCTTGGGGCCAATTCGACCCCATGATTTTAGACCTACAGAAAATGTTGGTAATTAAAAAACGTTTACCAAATTTTTATGTGGATGGCCTAAACTTGCAATTGGAAAATGTTGACAGCCTAAACTGGAAAAAAATTGTAGAGAATGGGTGATCGCTGCACCCACTTGTCCCATATATTCCATGTTGCTGCCAATTTGTCACACTCCCATCGGCCCTGCCTCGTTTGTGTCATCAAAGCAGAAGACACAGGAGAAAACACTGAATGTTTTCAGAGACAGTGGCTGGAAACATTGCCTAGCCAGTGTCAGCATTCCAAAGGTTTGCTTTTGCTTCACCTTTTGACTTTTAACTTGATGTTCATTTCTTTAATGTTTAATTTCCTATACTGCACTGTAACTTTTATTCTTGTTTTTATTTTTAACTGTTTATTCTTGTGTTTTATCGGTTTTTATTTTTTAACTGATTTTGTGTAA
>NC_045734.1:12710068-12715052 GCF_008692095.1 Etheostoma spectabile
AATTGCCCTGTTGCTTAAATGTGCTATAAAATAAAGCTGCCTTGCCTTGCCTTGTATACTCCTGCCAAAATGAGCAACCCAATGTAAGCATGGAGGTCTGTCACATCCACATATTTCCAATACACAAGACTTCCCTCTGAATTTGTCATCTCAAGTATATCTTTTTAAACTGATGGTGTTATAAAAAGCTCAAATGGTAATTTTACATCTTGCATCATGGCTGACAGCATATCTGGTGGGGCCCGGAATCATTTTGATCACATTAGCAGCACTAAGTCTACCCTGCTGTTCAAGTGGAGAGATGGACCATAATAATTTTACATTTTTGGAAGGTAACATGTCTGCTGGTGGTTGAGAGACAATAGAAGGGTCAACCCCAAGTCTCATTTTCTTTAGAGGAGGATGCTTAATAATCAGAGTCCGCCTCAATATCCTCAGTCTTGGCCACATTCTCCTCTATGTCTCTGTCAGCGTCAAAAAGCTGTGACAAACTTTGCTGACAGAAAATCTTTTCTTGCAGGCCATTTTCAAATGAGAGTGAGTGTAACTAGAGAGCACACAGAGAAATGGTTTAGAAGGCTGCGGTGCCTGGGTGTGAGCTTTTACATGTTGGCCCCTTCCTGTGTATCATGTGATGCAAATCACCCCTGCAGGAACCATATTTTCCCTCCCTCAGAGTGCAGGAACCATATTTTCCCTCCCTCAGAGTGTGAGAACAATGGTTTCCCTCTCTCACAGAGGGGTGGGTGTGTGTGTGTGTGGGGGTGGGGGGGAATGGGAATTGAAGATTGTGAAATTGCAACAACCTGCATGTGAAAGGGACCTCACTATCTGCCAAAACAATTTCAGCAAATTTATGTAAAATGTTCATATTTTGTATGTTTTAAACAGCCTGGGGTCAAATTGACATCAAGGAACACTGATGCGTACAAAATGCATACAGGACATTGAAAATATATTATGTTCATTTTTTTACCCAATTGTCCCCATTAAATTAGGAAGTTATTCAATATGAAGCAAAAAAAATTATGTCGAGCACATGTCGAGATGTTAAACATTGAATGGGGTAAAATTGACCCCAAGGATAACAGGAGGGTTGACACAGTGTAAATCAGAAACATCGTAACTTGACATACATTTGTATATACTGTACACAGTATACTTGCTTGCCAGTAGGACTCCTGTCCGGTTGACAAGGGCATGAAAATGGCTTCTTGTAAGCTATATGTCCATTTTCAGTTATGCACCTCTTTGAAGCTCGCCAGGCTTGGAAGGCCAGGAGGTGGATCAAAAAGCATGTAACAGAATAATTTGTCCAGCATGGATGTCAGTTTTAAGAAGATCTAAGCCATTTCATCTACAAACAAAATACAACAAAGGTAACACAGAAGGGGGAAAAAGTGACATGCTTCTCATTCCAGCCTTTTATCAGATATTTAATTTGCCACCAAACATTAACGTCACTGCAATTCTGCAATGGTGTATGGAGATTCATGGAGGGTAATTAATTGAGAGTGCTTTCAAGCTGTTTTTCTCCTGTCATATACGTACATTTGAGATTTCTCATTTATTTATTTGTATTCCATAATAGAACAAATGGTCATCACTTCACCATATGCTATAAAATGCTTTATCTACTAGTTTAGAATTTCAAAATTGACGATTATTAATTGTTTATGGATGCATGGGGCAGGGGGATGAATTGCAGGAAGTAAGCATCTAATATTGGTTGTCACATTTGAGTGCATGTAGACTTCAAATATGCTGTGCATCAATGATTTCTCATCAATACCCATTTTTCTTTCAATGTCAGGCTCATTTATTGACTCCTAGATTACATAAATGGCCTCACACATTCTACAAGAGCATGTTGATGGGCGTGCTGTTTCCAGTGGTTGTAAGGGTCAACATTTGTCATCATTTCTTAGAATGCCTCTCAGCTTAAGGTTAATTACAGTGTTGCTGATTATTTGTAAGGTACAAGCAGATACCACAAGCACCTTAACTGAGCATTGCATCACAATTAGCTTTTCCTATTCATTGTTTATTCTCCCAATCATTGCTCGTTTTACAAGAAGTATTCCGTTACGAAGCCACAGGCATTTTTGAAGATAGAGTAAATGTCACTTGAGACATATCTAGAGCAAAGCATATTAACTGAGTAGGGATGTCAATGATTCATTAATTATCAGTTCACCGCCATTAATAATTTAATCTATAAAATATTTAACTTTCTACTGGAAACACGGATAAGTAGAATCTACTAAAATCAAGGTAACTCAAAGCATTAGGTGAATGAGTGAAGTGGACTACGTTCAATGAACGTTTAAGTTGAATATACTAATAACCAAGTTACAGTAACTGAAGATAATTAGCTATAAAATCATTCCCCACCCATTTATTTAACTCAGCTTGTTAAGTAAGCATAACTCCATTACCAATTCAACTAAATTGTATATTGTAACTGACCCAACTTAAGTTCCTGAAACTCAAAATATGTCTTTCAATCAATAGAGCCGTGTAAAATACATACAACTGCAACATTACACTGATCCAGTTATTTTTTTTACATTGACATGTTCAATATTTTTAAAATTGAACATGTCTTTTTTCAGCAACAAAAGAAACCATGGCCTGATCATGGCCATGGTCTTCTAGTGTGTAGTTTCCTCAGTAATGGCATGAACAAAACAAAAAAAAAATCTCTTCCTCTTTACCAATCATTACAATATTGTACTGTGCCTCTTCAAATTTGGTTGGCTATAAACTCAGCCCTGCTGAACACTGGCATCTTAACATTTAAAAATAACATGTGTCCATGGAAAAACAAAAAAGTGTGTGAGAATGAAAGAAGAGAGAACAAGAAGGTAAAAAAAAATGAACAGAGCAGATACCTGTATGGAGAGCCCATACTCTTTCTCTCCCCCCCCTCTCTCTACCCTACTGCTCCATCTTGGCAATTGTGAAGTCGATCATTAACAAAAAATATTTCTCTGAATAAAATAAAAAAGCATCTGTGAGAAAGAATAAAAAAAATAAATAAATAAAAAAAACACAACCAAAAAAACTTACATTTGACAATTGGGAAGGGGAGATGCTGGATCTTACAATGGAAGCTGTTTGAATGTTTGAAGTTTAGGGTTAAGATCTGTTTTACTTAAGTTCAGAAGTACCTGTTGAAAAAAAAAAAAAAAATCAAGTGAAAAAAAAAAAAATCAAGTGAAAAAAAAAGGAAAAAAAAAAAATCAAGACAATGTACACGGCCTGGGGCAGGCTCTCAACATCCATCACAATGTTTCCCTCTGCGTGAGGGACTGTGTGTGAAATGATGTTTTCCTGTTCAGAGAGGTACAAACCTTCCTCATCTTCAACATCCTGAAAAAAAAAGAACAGAGCAAGATTACATCAACATGACAACATAGTGCTACACAGTGCACAGCCCACATGTCTGCCCTATCCAGTGTCCACCCACTGCAGCAACAGCTACAGAAGATCACTCAGGAAAGGTGCAAGAAGCATCCACAAATGATCTGGGGTGAACACAGATCACAATTTAGGAGTATGCCTCCTCCAGAGAAGTTTTTTTTTTTTTTTTTATAAATAAACGATAAAAATTAACACATGTACACCTTAAAATAATATGTATGGTGGGAGAGAGGAGGGGAGGTAGAGAACAGGGGAAGGAAGGGGAGGTAGAGAAAAATCATTTACCTACGTAAACACCGTCTTTTTCTAGTGACATCAACTCATGTATGAGGGGGTCCAGCACTTTGGCATAACCACATTCTTTTACAGTGGTTGTGTTGCATACAGTATAAAAGCAAGTTGGATAGAGTTGAGTAATGATCTATATTTTGCAGGCTTATTGGCAATTACCCAGTACACAGCTTATCCTTCGATGTGCCTGACGGAGGGGCGACTTCAAAGTCATCAATGTCCAGCCCAATGGCAATTGTGAACTCATCACTAGTAAGAAGGCAATTTTCTCTTAAGTACACACCATCTACATGAGTTTTGTATACATTTGGAACATGTATTTCTTCGGACATTGCTTTATCTAACCCATCTTTCCAGCTCAGCAACTTCTGCAGCATTTGCTGTATGGAGCCATATACAACCGATTTCTTATCTTTGTCAACTACATACTGTACAGGCATTTCCAGGGGATGTTTTTAAGACATACAGTGCTTTTTTTGTGGTTGCTAAGGAACCAGTGTCACTGCAAACTGTTGTCATTATGTTAGTCTCTGAAAGAGCACTGCTCACCTGTTTCACAATAGACTCATCTATCATGTGGAAAATTGTCTGCATCTTTAAGCAGCCAAGTTGTTTTCTAACTGCTTTTCCAAATCATTACACAAATCACTGACATCTATCTCCCCCATGTCTTCAGTTGACATTTGCTCACCTGCAACATCACTGTCTTTGTTTTCATCACTTATGTCAACATTAACTACCGTAATTCCTCAAATAGAGACGGTAGTCAATTAAAAGCTGGGCCTCTGATAGTGGCCGGGGGCGTGGTCAACACGAACAAATAAAGGCCGGCCTCAAATTGAGGCCAGGAAAAAAATAAAAAAATAAATAAATAGTGTGGCTAATCTCCTAGTGCCTTTAATAATGTGCATTCAAGTTTACCGTAATGTACATTTCTACCAAGTTAATTTAACAGATTTAACAATATTTTCATGCTTTTCTGGGTTATGGTACTCATGGTAAGTATTATTCTCCTATTGATATTTTAGTCGGTGTGGTTGTATGGGACTCAGCCAAGTGTGCCACGAGGTGCCAACAAATGGCAGTAGCTACATTGGATGTAGCTGGTCTTATTTAGTGACAGCAGAGAATGACGGAACTTTCAACAACAAAACGAAAAAGGTTTTTAAAGTATGCGGAGGAAAACGTGGGTGAAAAAGCTGCGAGACATTTCAACATTTACCCCAGGAGGATCCGATACTGGAAGAAACAGAAGGATGAGCAGAGC
>NC_045734.1:12715062-12723855 GCF_008692095.1 Etheostoma spectabile
AGCTGGAGGTGGGAAGAAAAGAGTAGGCCTGGAGCTAGAGACGAAGCTAGCTAGCTGCCGTCTGTAACATTAACAGGGCTGCCAACTTTTCCAAAAACCTTGGAGTGAGATTTGGCGGGGGCCAACCCATATTTTGCCGCGTACAAAGCAATTTCTTTTGGTCTTTATCCTTTAGGGTTTAAATTGGGATTTGGTATATGTGGGTGGATGTGGGACTCCCTAGGGGGATCTGGGGGTAGCCCCCCAGGAAAAAAATTTGAAAAATAAACCATTAAATGGCACTTTCTGGAGAGTTTTTTTGCAAAAAAAAATGGAGAAATCAAGTCTTACAGATATGGCAAAACTGTAGGGTTAGGAGCCTTTGTGTTGTTGTAGTATCAACAGGTTTTACGGCATTCAGCATTTACATTATATAGATTATTAACTTCTATATATATAGAACTGACCCACACAATGTGCCAAACATAATGAACCACATGAAGAGACAGTAGCATATGTCAGCAACAGCTGAGAAGTTTGGGTCTGTGGTGAACAGGTCCAGGGGTCCTGGTGTAGGGACCAGGGACCCAAAGTTAAA
Source organism: Etheostoma spectabile (assembly GCF_008692095.1). Lineage (NCBI taxonomy): Eukaryota > Metazoa > Chordata > Actinopteri > Perciformes > Percidae > Etheostoma > Etheostoma spectabile. The sequence goes on from NC_045734.1 coordinate 12,715,640, forward strand.
TTAATGTTGAGGATCAACTAAGACCACGAAATTCTAAAGAATGAGAACCACGGAGTTGCATAAATTCTAATCCTTTAACCTTTGTGCCAAGGTCAGTAATGTCTGGCTGTCATCCTCTGGCCCCACTTACTGTTTTTACTTTTTGGGGAAAATAAAGACTATTTGTTCATTTTAAAAAACATCAAATTATATTACAGTACATTTAGAGATGCAGAGGTTAGAGATGCACAATAGGGCCCAAAGTGCAGTATCATATATTATATATATATAATATATATATATAATATATATATTATATATATATTATAGTATATATAGGCTAGTATAGCTCAGGTGTGTTTCACCAGATTTCTGCTCATATTTACAACTTTGTGCACATAACTCCTCCCATCTCTTGTGTCGAGATGTGGAGAGTTGTAATGGACTATAGTTGCTGTGCATGTCATTGCTCCGCTGATATGGTGGATCTCATTCAGACCGTCTGACAGACGAGGGCCATTTGGGTCTATGGTCGCTGAGAAGGTTATGAGGTTTTCCGTACGCTGCTCTTCATCGGAGGTCTACGCATGGATGCAACGCGTCACCGCCCCCCCAGCAGAGCGGGTCCACCAGCCGCGCTGCTCACCTCCATCTTTACAAAGAGAGTGGACACGAAGCGACGGACGGTCTGTAATACTCAGAGCACATACCTGAAACCGGGGAAATGCACCTGGGATGGCTCGTGAAAAAAATGTTCTCATTTTGCGACAATTTGAAAATTCCACAGACAGGGAGCGCTCTTGAACCCACTCACAGTCTCTGAAAGCACAACTAGTCGATCACAAGTGGCTCAACAGGTAAAAACATAGATAAACTCATCTTTCATAAATTTGACCGACCGGGTTGACGCTTCAGCGTGAGAAATCGGGGGTGTGGCGTGTGCGCGCGTGTGAAACCAGTCAAATGCGTGTGTCTCACGGCCAATGCGTGAGAGTTGGCAGCCCTGCATTAATCAGATACTGGTGTACTGCTCTATTAAAATCTACCAGCAATACTGTAGTACCTGTATTTGAAATAAATACCCAGTACATTTACTGGGTTCAAACTGACACAATAGTGGTGTTTACGACATTTTAGTTAGCAATAATTAGCCTGTGTCTGTTATCTCCATACATATACCTACACTCTGTCTGTGCAAGAGTGGGAATGATTGAGATTTGTCTTGGCTCAGCTACTGGAAGACTTAGAACTTTCAGACATGTTGCTCACGTCACATCTACGTCTTCAAGCTCAGTTGGAGGCTGTGCAGTAACGCTCAGCCATCACCGGAAAAGTGCTTTTAATATCCTTCACTGGATCTGTTGGTCCATTTCTTTAACAGTCTATGGTCCATCTGCCAACAGGCTGCATCGTTTGTCACCAGCAAGTGATCCAATGAAATGAATGACATTGAAACGCCTGCCATTTTAAGTAACGCAATTACAAGTAACGAGTTGCCGTCCTGGTCGGCCACCCTTTCCCCATCAAGTCCTCCCGAGCCACCCCCCTCACACCATCAAGGCAACCAGGCTAACGTTAGTGTCTGTCCGTACATTTTCTGGACTGAAAATAATATTGGCAGTAGGTAGAGGTTATGAAAGCATTTTATGTGTTAAAGGAGGAGACAGGGTTCAGCAGCCTAGCAAGAATGCCATTCACCATGAAGACCTGTCACAACGTCCACTAGAACTGTCATCAATAGATGCAAGCCAGCCCAAACGCCGTACATTTCCAGCCACAAACATATGGGAAAGATGAGTTTTTCTGATAGGTGGTACTCAAAATTCCTGTGGCTGGAATATAGCAACTGTTTTTAGTAAGTCTTGTCATTTCTCTACAGCAGCTCATGAGGATAGATTCATTAATACGGGCTTCAAAAACATTTTTCTGAGGGTTGTGGCAAACATGAAACCAACAGGGCACATGCTGCAGCACTGGGGAAAATGGATGGTTTCAAGCAAAGTCACCAGCCAGAACGGGGAAATATTAACCAGCTGAACAACAATGCCAGGAACAAGTCCTTCATTAAAGACAGACAGAACATCATGATGGTAATAGATCTCATCTTGTTTTGTGCAAAACAAGAACTGTTAACTTGACCCCGCCTGGTGCTGTCGTTACCTGTCTATGGGTGCCGTCTAGAGCAAGCTCTTGTCTAGAATAAAATCTCAATAAGTAAATGCAGATTATCGTGCTAATGAATAAAATACTTATATAGTTTTTTTAATTAAACAGTATCGACAATTATACAAATGAATAAAATACTTTCAAAATATCAGTCTACAAGATAAATGCAGACTATCATGCTGATGAATAAAATACTTAAAAAAAATATGACAGTTTATAAAATAAATGCAGACTAAATTTTAACTGATGTTTGATCAAATGTGTTTTATCAGGGACACAACAATAACATCCAGAAATCACAAACTTACCCGTGACTCCATCTGGAAAATAACTTGCGATTTCGTATTTTGTTTTCGACCCTCTGAACTTACCGCCTCAGCAAGACACGGGATCGCATGACACTGGAAGCACCAGTCTCCAGCCATACAGTCTTCTGGTTAACAGGAAAAACTTGATGATAATGAGTTGTTTGAGCTCAAACGCATAATTAAAATAAGAGGCCATTAAAAAGTACAGTTTACTTACTGAAAAATGACACATGTTTAAGTAATACAAACTCTGTTTGAGTAGAAACTACTGATTAGACTTAAAAACAAAATTACAATAACAAGGGACATGAAAAAGTCTATCTTAATCAGAATTAACAAGCAATGTCAATAAATTAGACACATTTAAGTAACATGAACTCAATCTTTGAGTTAAATATAAAAATCTGGGTTTACAGTGAAGAAATATGTAAACCTACCATGTAGAAGACAGAATAATATGTTGGGTCAACTGTCAGAAAATAAACAGTCATTATGACTGCATCAATACGGGTTCATGTTAATGCTCAGATAGCTGGACTCAATGCAGAGACGGCAAAGGTAATGGTGAGCTTGATGATTTAATGAAAACAAAAACGATACAACAAAAGATGTCAAGGGGCTGTTGCACAAAAGTAGAATGAAGAAATCCAGGATAACTGGAATATCCTGGCTTAATCCCTTATCCTAGTTTTGTGCAATAGCCCCCAGAAGTAGTAGGCAAGTGAACACTTACAAACAAAATCAATCCAAAACAGGTAGAGCGGGCAGAAAACCAGACTACAAGGAACTTGAGACAAATAAATCCATGGGCGCAAAGACAGCCCATAACACACCTGCAAACCGACACACAGCAAAAATGATCCATAACAGACAAAGCCAGCCCAGAGACTAAATACACAAGGTAACAAGCAAACAAGGGACAGGTGACACTAGAGTTGGGGAACAGGTGAAACACATTAGACAATCACAAGGGCAGGGCAATTAACAGACAGGAAGTAAAACAAGACAGAAAACCAGACTACCAAAATAAAACAGGAAACAGTAACATACCAAAACAGCACCCCTTTCCAACTTGTTCCCACAAAACATGACATTAATACTTTTATTAATCATTATGGTATATTACTTTTTAGGTAGGTGGTACTGATTTTAAGACTGTTAAGCATTTGAAGATACTCCAAGAAATTACATTACGATGAGCAAAAACATGTGGACTATTTATATTCAGTTTAAAGGTCCAGTGTGTAACTTTTGTAGTTCACATCAAAATCTGTATTCCCCTTCACAAACTTGTTCCTCTTTATGAATATTGACCACCACCATCAATTTCAATAATTCCTATTAGCTTGAAATTTTACATTTGCGCTTGCATGAACTGGGGTACACTCTCCATAGTCACGCGCCATCTTGAAATACGTTAGACGGTAAGGGACATAAAGGATATAATATTACGTCTTTCGCGTTTTGGCTTTCACCTGATAAACTCACAGGTGCTGCTAATGTTGCTAATGGGTATCGTCGCTTCCCGGCCCTGGCACATGAAGAAGGAAACATGGAGGACAACACGTTATCCTAATATATTCTACAGCAGAGTGGGATGATCTCCTGGTAAATTTCGTAGACCACTGGCCCTTGGGGGGAGAGATGAATGTTTGGAAAACAAGTTGCGGCCAGAGCGGGCAGCGGCCGGCGCGGGTGATCAGACCAGCCAGAGCAGCCTCAAAACACTACCGGCCCACCGGGAAAAAAACTGACTCTCTCGATTGCCATTCCGCCTCATGCATGTATTCAAAATACAAGTTTCAGGAACACGAGTCCTCTTCTTCACCCAGAAAAAAAGAAAGACTGGCTTTTTGAAGCGTAAAGGCTACCGTAGCTGTAATACGTTATTTGAACTGCGTGGTGCTAGAGAGTTGATTGCAATATACAATCTCAACGTTAAATGGGAGAAATTCATACACATTGGAACTTTAAAGAGTTAATAGCGCAGTGTTTTTTCCTTTACCACTTATTTATTTGGTAAACAGTGTCTTCTTGCAGCAGGTGAAAAAACCTTTGGATGCATAATTAAATAAAAAGTAAAAAATTACACCTAAAATGATATGTCTCACTCATGCAGTATATTTTACTTGGGTGGCATGAACAATGCTTTTTCTTAACAAAATACCTGAAGTCATTCACTTACATTAATTTTGCAAAACTATTTGCAATTGTGGGCGGAGAGTTGAGCAACTGTATCTCTGTGCATAATAAGATTTGTAAATGTGTAAAAAAATTCAACTCTAATTCTCTGTATTCAGATTTGCAAGTGTAGTCAGATTTGTAAATGTGTACATATGTAAATGACTACATAGATCTCAACACTGCAAATGTGTACATTCATTGTTAAATATGTAGACAAAACTTTAAATGCTATATAGATTTTATATTATTAGATATTGTATAAGTATATATAGTAGTGGTGTGTGGAGATTTGTCTGTTCCGCTCTGCTTGCAGTGTGCTTCAGTAGCAATACAGCCTACTCCATCAGTGGGAGGTAGCACCCAGTGGACCAGGAAAGACTGGCCTGTAAACAAGCAAACAAGGGAGCTGCAGTCTTTCTGAATAAAAAGCACTATATTGTTAAAATGTCTAAACCAATTTCAGTAGTCGTGGTTTATGATGTGTGGAGTAAAAAAAAAAAATGTTTTGTCTTAAGTTAATTAAAATCTCAATAGTATATATATATATATATATATATATATATATATATATATATATATATATATATATATATATATATATATATAATAGGCTATATGCTGCTAGACACAACAACAACAAAAAAACACCCATCACATGAACAACATAGCCTACAGATGTATAACTGACAATATACAGTTACATAAAACCTAGCTGGTGTACAATGTGGTACACCAGCTAGGTTTTGTATAAATTGTATGCATTTACAGTTTTGGCTACATATTTACACATTTATGTACAAATTTGCAGATTTATGCATTTACATATTTGTCTACACATTTAAAATATCAGTACAATTGTAAATCTGAATACAGATATGGAATTTTTTTTTAACACATCAACAAATCTGTTCAGATTCTCGATAAACATTTGCATATTCCTGTAGATATTCACAAATGTCGGCATGCCGCTATATGCTCTGCGGGTAAGGCTCTCTATGTCATTGGCTAATTGCCATAGTGGCTCTTCCTGCCTTCTGTATCTGTTATTCAGTTCTTTGCGGGGAGCTCCGCTCCTGTAAAGTTCCCAAACTGTTGCTGGAGCGCACCCACACATAGCTCTGTCTTTCATCTACATTCAAAAGCAGCTAGCATGCTAAAGCCACGTCAGTAAGTCATGTAGCCAGTTGTAAAGCTTTAGTCTCTTGCAACCAGTTCTGTGACTTAGCAAACAGTTTGTATTGTGCATGAAAAGCTTCCCAGCTCACCTTTCCTTCGTACTTTAGGGTTTTCACAGAGCTAGCTGCTACCATCGCCATGGGCGTCGCCATCTTTGTTTACATCTATGCTCTCCTCGCCGGAGGTGACTTTGGCGTCTGCGTCCCCCTTCCAAATTTAGCTTCAGGTTACCAAATGTCCATTTGGCGGCTCTGGCTCCGTTCCAGTCACTCATTTCTTCCCGCACCCGTAGCAAAAGGGTCCTGCTAATGCAAATCTAAGCTAACCTACAACCAAGAAGTCATCCAATTAATCGATTATGAATTTCTCTTTTTTTCTTATTCAGGGCTAAAGTGAAGATGCACTAAGATTTTTTGTGTTTAAGTTTTTACATTTTCTGCAGACTTTAAACAACGACATGCTGCTTTTTGCTGCTGTGTGCAGCACTACTATTGTTAATTCATTTTATTTATGAAAGGTTGCAGATTTGTGTTTTCAGAAGTTTGATAAATGCTGCTAAGTGCACTAATCTTTATTTTTTCATTAAAAATTTTATTTGAGTTTATTATCTTCTTACGTGTTTCATTTATTTAATTTTTTTATACATTATACAATGTGGTTTTACATTATACCTTTTTAATTTAAGTTTACAAGTGCAGATTGGTTTTCAATAAATGTTTTTGTTGTGAAATTGTGTGTATCTTAAGTAATTATTAGTGTTACATGTGATCTTTCATATAGAGGTTTAAAAACAAGTACATATTGGCCAAAATAAGTCAGCAGCATTTATCGGCCATCGGCCCTTATTTGTAAAGATCAGCATCAGCCAGAGAAAAACCCATATCTGTCAACCTCTACCTCAACCCGCTGATTATATCCCCAGGGGGGGGTCCACCCCCCCCTCGCCAGGCTGCCAACCGCCAGCTTATCCAAAGTCATACATAGATGATTGGCAGCTGGTTGCTACAGTATGTACAATAGTGCTCAGCATAACATGTTTTGAAGTGCATGCTATGCTGTGTTAGCTGAAAAGTAGTGTAATGTAATAAATTAACTTTGTCCAGTTGAGCAATGTATTCCCCATCATGTTATTGGTATATGACTGATTTAAATATATAATATATTATTAAGATTGCTGCTGTATGATTATTTTGAAGCTTACAAATGACCAATTACCTGAGTGTAAATCCAAATTTAGAAGTAGTCCTAATGTATTTGTTAGTAATAACACATCAGTGGCCTAGACACGGTGTTGTGAAAAAAGTTTACCTTTCTTTTCCAAAAGACATTTTTACCATTACCAATTAAATTGAACAAATGAACAACATAAGAAAACATACAATAATACTGTAGGGCATAACACAGGCCTACTGTATGTGTCTGAGTAAAATGTTTAAGTCAGTACTGCATGCAGAAAGGAGGCAATGCAGAAACTCCTTTTGTGAGAGAAGAGACAGAAAAGTTGCATGGCTATCATCATTGATCATTTTGGGTCATCAGGTCATGTATTTATTTATATCAGTATTTTCTAAAACAGTCTGTCTGGCTTAGGGAGTTGGCTGAAGCTTGGGAGAGTCAAACCTATGACTCAACCCCCTCCAGAGCCATATGGGTCACCGTGGCCAAAATATGCAGGCTATGACACAATCTGTTTATGTCATAATTAGTGGCAACTATGACATCAGAAGGTCAAGGGTTGACTGAACAAAAGAGGGGCCCCTATAAAGACTGAGTTTCCACATACAGCATTTTACTCCATCATCCTCGGAGATCACATCTTCTTCTGAACTAGCATTGCTCATAATAACTTACCATATACTCCTTTAATTATTCACTGTCTGCTAGCATCTCCTGTATTATTTAAGATTTAGCTAGCTTTTTACTAGCTAGCCAGTAGTGTAACAGATAAGCTAGTTATAATGCCAGTGTTAACGTCGTGAGTGCTAGTTTCACACTTTTAATAAGTGGCTGCTGTTGCCACAAGGGTGTCAAGAAAAAAAGAAAATACATAAAAAAAATCGTGTAAACATCAAAACTGTTCATTGGCAGAAAGTAAAATATGTTTTCAGGGCATACAATACATTCATGTGTGCAATACATAACATATTATATACAGTCCCTGACAAAAGTCTTGTTGCTTATCTATTTTGTAGAAACACCTGCTATTAACCTGACTTTTAATTAAGCAATTGGTGTAAGAAATAGCTCATATGAAAAGCTAAAACCCTCCCAAATGATGTTCAATGCACTGAAATAAATTAGTTAACTAAAAAAAGATTTATTATTTAAACAAGACAGAAAGGTCAAATTTTGGCAAGACAACAGTTTTGTCGCCTACACATAAATTGAACAAATTTACTATAA
>NC_045734.1:12723865-12730037 GCF_008692095.1 Etheostoma spectabile
ATGTCAGCAAATTAAATAGTGGTGCTTTGAGATCCAAATTTAATATCTTGTATGACAGAATCCGACAAACTGTTCAGGTTGACACAGGGACTTCAGGGGACCAGGTCTGGTGGAGCCTTGCTGCAGTAGAAAATGGGCTGGCCTTGGATTTTCGAGCCAACAAACGGTCCTCTCGAGCAGTTGTTTGCGGGGTTCGCCTGACCTGGCTTGTCAAAACGTCTCCAGTGTCTTAAATGTTTTTTAATCCTCTGTACTTGACGCTGAGACACATGAAGGTGTCTGCTACCTCAGCACTGGATCTGGTCTTCAGCCTCTTGATAATCAAAACTTAGTCTCAGGGTGAATCTTAGGCATGTTTGCAGATGTCTAGTTGCAGTTGATGTGAAGGTCTAGTGTATGGGGTTGTTTTTATACACACCTGAGACCTAATTGATCCATTATTAGTCACAGGTGAAGCTCATATGACAAGGCGACAACACTTAGTCTTTGCAAAAATTGACTCAATGGGCTTTACAGCTGGATATTAGAATACTTTTTGACAGTTTTGTTTTGCACTGAAACATTATTACAAAAGCTGTTGGGATTAAAATGAGCCATTTCTGTAAATAAATCTTGATTAGAAATATATTTCAGCGGCACTTAGGTCAATTTGTACACAAGCGACAAGACTTTTGTCAGGGACTGTACATACAATAACATTTGTAGAAGACAAAATTGAGAGATGAAGCTTTTTTCCTGCTTTGTGGCAATATAGTAGCAAAGTGGGACTAGGTATTTCCGGATATCTAGGAGTAAACATCTTAAGTAATTCTCTGCACTGATAATGTTATTTCACAAGCCACTGGATGACCTCTGAGGCATGGACTTGCATTACACTCTACCATTTAAATCATCCCAAAAAAAAAAACTGTGTTGGAAAAAAATTGTGTTAATTGATTAAAAAGTCAACAGTACAGGACTGTACACAAAAACCTTAAGGCTGATGTCAATGACTACAACTCCTAATGAATATCAAAGTAATGTATTATATACTAATATTACAGAAACATCCATTGACTAAAACTTGGGATAAACCTAAGGTATATTTTGCAGGAGTCTGAAAATGCACTTATAAATGTGTCAGTTCACTTTGGAAAACATTAATCAAAGAAAAAACTGTTTTATGGTAAGTTTGTTTCAACCATCATCGTTGATGGGTGTGGTCACAATGTACTGACAAAGTTATATCAAAGTATTGAATAAGGCATGATTATCAATGTCTAGAATAGAAAAATTTGTGGGAGTGGACAGTTGCTTATAGAATAGGTGCCTGCCAGAATTGACTGAATTATTTAATCCATTGTTATGCTATAAATCAAAATCAATTTAATGTATGCATTGATGCAAAACAAATTGGCCTTGGTATTTCATATTTTGTGTTTCATATTTATCTTAGTTTTTTGACATTCCGCTTTGGCATTGGCCATGAATTTTAATTTCAGGTTAATTCTTCCACCCTTATATACATAACTTTTCAGGCTTATATTTTACATATCTGAAAAGTTGCAGAAAAAAACGGTAACATAATTTAAAACACATTTTGAATGCTGCAGTGATTTCTATATTAAATGATAAATGTCTGTTTTCGCTGCCAATAAATTTAGTAAACTTTTGTATGTGGGGATGCTGAGACTATTTCATTACTAATCTCTTGTAGATTTATTGATTTTTTTTTATAGACATTCATTGCAGACAGAAGATGTCTGCAGACTATACCATTCTATCAAAATATAACAAAGCAACCAACCATTTTCTCTGGTTGAGGTACCATAATTCAAGATAAAACTCAGTGTACAGTAAAGAAAAGAAATATACTGTGATTTAAAATTCAGGAAGCTGCAGAGAGCATTTAAAGAAAAATCATTACCATCTTAGTTCTGTCAATCACATATGTAATCATGAATAGACCAGACCTCTTTAGCAAGGTGCTCACTGGCTTGCAGATTCATTTAAGGCTCAAACATTTTTGATGTGGACCAGGACAACAGGTAGAGGCTTAAATCTCATGAAAGGTGGAGAGACAGTCCATCACATCTGGTGCTATGGGAGATGAAAGTCACTCAGAGATGGAGTATCAAGATGTCTGTTTTAGTTGGCAACATCTGGTATCACCTCCCACAGCATCATAAGTATGCATGTTATTGCTTGACTCTTGTTCGACAGCTGATGCTACTGCCGCAAAAGAAACATACATAAGGCTCTCTGACTCTGCGTTGGCTAAATGCCATGCATTGTGGAACGAAAACAGATACAGCATGGCTTTGTAAACAGTGAAGCATACATTTAAAGTGCAGTTCCTTAAATTCAATGACCTGCTGGAACACTCTGTACCCATTTGTTGAAATAGAAAGGACTAAATACAATATGTAGTGTATACAGTATAAAGTATTAAGGATAACGATGCAAGTTATGAGAACTTGAAGAATGATGACGCACATATGTTTTGAATTCCTGTCTACTAATCACAGTTGTTATACATGCTGTGTGATCATTTTAGTTGATGTCTGCTGATTCAAAATGTATAACTTGTGTTACACATTGAGTCCACATATGTGGAATCATCTCTACACATGTGTCAGCTCTGCACCAGCTGTAGAAGAAGCTGAAGTCAACTCTCAAAGTGTGGAGATCCTTGTTTAAACGAGGGAGAAACATTTTAGAGATGACATTAGAAACGCTGAACTGATTGCCACAGCTGGATCAAATTTAGCAAGGATTGAACCTTTCCTTTGAATAGGGCCTGTTAAGCACAGATGGCATCCTCGGATTATCGAAGTAGCTGGAGATCAACAAAATGTGTCTCTGCTAAATATTATGTTTGCACAGATTTAATAATTATAAAGCTGACTTCAATTACAAGCATTCAACACATGACTGAAGTAAGGAAACAGCATGTGTTATTGTGTTGCTAAATGAGTTGAAGCAAAACTGCACTTATTTTTGAGGCACAGAAGTATGCATAACAGTATCACTGACTGGGATGCACTGATCCATATCAGCACAGATACTCACCTTATTAAATGGATTGAGCAGTCACGACTTGACCAATCCATGTTAAATACAGATTATTTGTCATTGTTATTATAGAAGTTTCGTTATCAGATACATGTATTCAGTCTAGGTAGGCCACAGACTTAATCTTAAGCCTCAATACTCCAATAGGTTCAATGCCGTGATTTATACAGATATAATATATACTGTATACAGAGAGAAGAGAGCACCGGTATTGGAACTCTGTACTAGCAGATACCTAGGGATATAAGATCAATATCTGGAGAGAAAACGTTGCATCCCTTTTGTTGACCTCTATAGGATTCTTTGTTTTGTTTTGTACTTGTTTGCAATAAAAAAGAATTGTTACTATTTTTGCCAGATGTGAAAAGTATCCAGTGACTTAAATTAGGTATGATTAGTCCAGTTAAAAGCTTTTCTCAGTTTGTTTTATCTTGTTTTAGGACCGTAATGGCTTCCCTTACCCACAAGTCTGATAAAGAAGGATTTTCCTTTACAGCTATTTCTGGCAATCTTTTTTGGTGGATATGTTGATTATAGAGATCTTCCAATAGAACTTTTTTACTTCCCCAAACCAATATCTGAACTCGCGTCCGATACCAATAACAATCCAATACCAGTGTGTTATATATGTGTATATATATATATATATATATATATATTTATGCTGTTTACTGCTAACTGTATGGATGTGATATGATTGCTGTCATTTTTGTTAGTATCGGAACAACTCTAGTTAATTCCACCAGTTCTACGTCATTTTCTGCCACCTCCTGACTGTGGAATAACTTTGCGATGTACTTTGCAGTGATGTTGATAGGTTTTCAATGTTGTGGGTCTCTGGTGGTCATTCCACTGAGTCTCAAGGAAGTTGAGTGGGCCCTCAACACATTTTGTGTTGTTTTTGACCAATTCTAGTATTAAACCTGTGTTTGATGTTCAATTCTCATCATCAACACAAGTATCAATGTACAAGTTCAATGGCCACGTGCCAATACCAAGTTGGGCCTTGATTGTTTAAATGTGTAAAAAGTGTATTTTTTTGGACAGCAAGGTTTCTGTTTGTTTATTTCTATGATTTCATCACATATTTGTTGTTCGCCCTACGTCTGATCTGATAAAAAAATTAGGGCCTCCATTGGATCTTAATGTGTCCGAGACGCAGGACGCACACTACGATAACGCAGCAAATAAATCTGCTGATGCGTCCTATCAGAGGTATCATGTGAGTAATGTCTACAAACAGAAGCTAGTTTAAAGCAAAAAATAGCAAGCTGTTCCTCACATCCTTTTCTCCACACACGTACACGCACGCACGCACGTACACACACACACGTACACACACTCACACACACTCACGCACGCACGCACGCAAACACACACAGACACACAAACACACACAGGCTTTTTGAGAGCCAGCATGACAGCTTGGTCCTGTGATGCAGAAAGTGATAAGCTCATCTCCAAGTCTCTCTGGTACGAAGAGAGAGAAAATCAGAAAGAGAGAGCGAATGAAAGAAGGAAATGAGACCAGTGGCGCCAGCAAAAATGACTGTGACGGAGGTAAGACAGAAGAAATAAATAAATAAATGGAGAAAACGGCAATGAGAGCGCATTACATTTGGGCTTGCAAACCTGAACCCAATCGAGAGAACAATGTAGATGAGTAAATGATCCTCATTTGGACTCCAGCGTGTAATCACAGAGTAGCCATTTGCCGAGAAATACAATTCCAAGTCTGCCATTTAGAATAAGAAAACAGAAACATTTTGCTGCATAATGAAAGACCCGTAATCCAGGACCTAACTGCCAATGTGTCAGCAGAAATATATGTATAATCATAAATAATCTTTAGCTAATGCTTCACCAAACAGATTCAGCCCCTCCATTCCCCCCTCCACACCCCATAGCTCTTCACCACCGACCAATTTTCTAGACCATCGATTGGTGGTCAATTTCAGCCACGGAGAGAGAGAGGCAACTCTTCTTCCCTATGGATTTTCATGTCACAACGATGACTGACTGCAAATAACCACTCGCCAATCATGTCCCACTTTCCGAGTGACCTTTCCCAAACATTCACACTTAGTGCTCTAATGCCATAATGTCTTTTATGGAAGATACACAGACAGGCGTTATTTGGCAATCAATTTAAACTGTGTTTTGGGTTAAAAGTGTGAGTTGTGATGGTGATTGTGTTTGTTTAACATTGCATTTAACTATCAGTCAGCAGCTCAGCACCTGGATGGCTGTGTGTTCATGCGTGTAGTGTTCTTGGACTACAGTTTATTTTAAGTAGCACAGCTTTTGTCCTCTTGCCATTAAAAATATGGCTTCAAACACTACCCCTGGGACCAGATTCATAAACAATGCATACACTCAAAAGTACAGACGATTTAAAGTGCTATATCCGCAGGTGATATGACCAATATGAATAAAAATAAGGAAAGAGAAGGTTTTTCAGGCAATCACTCTGATTTCATGATTTTACTGTCTGCGGAGTGAATTATAAAATGTTCATTCAGGAAACTTTTATAGCTGAAACTCACTTTTTCATTTGTGTGATTTTGTCATTCTTTTATTTGATGCATAATTGTATTTTCCTTAGTCATTGTTACTTTCATTTTGGTCTGTATTGTGAAGTTCTGTTTTGGTAATGACAAAATTGGAAAAATTGCAGTCACTTCACGTGTTTGGGTAAAACTTGGCTTCTTTTTGTTGTTCTAATTTACAAGTCTAACAAGTGTTGGAGCAGGCAGAATATTGATGAGGCCTGGACACAGCAGGATTTAAAATTACACTGAAATGTTCTGTGTAGAGTTTAGCTTTTGACATGCCAATAGCAAGCAATCTTGACAGTGTTGACCTTTTAGGGGACGGAGAGTCCAAACCTAAGGAAAATATCGTAGTTCAAAACAGTTCCACAAAAGACCAGTGGTTTTCAGACAGATATGAAACACTTGACAATAGAAATACGTCTTTTGAATGAGATATCGCTCCGTTGGTGACCAAGGTAAGAGGTATTTTTTTAAATATAGCCGCAAGCATCAATTTGCAAGTTCAAACCTTTTTTCTCTATAGCAACTTCAATGGAATTTCACACATGTGGTCCAATGTCGTT
>NC_045734.1:12730047-12730139 GCF_008692095.1 Etheostoma spectabile
TCCTGCAAGCTTTGTAACGATTGGACAAACTTTGTTTAAAATGCCTACAACTGATTTGTCAGAAACATTTATTTTCAATTCAGTGTGATATG
>NC_045734.1:12730149-12731363 GCF_008692095.1 Etheostoma spectabile
AGTCCAGCTCACGGCAATTTGAGAAAAGCAGATTACCAACACAAAAACAATTACTAGTAAAGCCGCAAGCTGCGATTCCAAGCTCAAACTTTATTTGCGTCATTCCATGTCCAGTTATTTTGCATTTAAAGTGCCCCCTAGTGGTCAATTTGAATGGAACCTGCTGTGTATGTGTGAGGTGATCCTGTAGACATTTCCTGGAAGTTTTGTGTTGACTGGACAAACATTTAGTAATTTATAGCCTGATTTGCACCATATTACCTGCAGTTTGTTTGCATTTATAGCGCCTCCTGGTGTTCAATTTCAACAAAACTTTCAGGGCGTGATTCAGGTACTCATGAGGACATATTCTCAAAGATTTGTGATGATTGGACAATGAATGTGATTTGTAGTAAAATGCGTGTCACCTATCTTGCGTTTGTAGCGCCCCCGGTGGCATATGTATATAAAACTGTCTGGGTATATCTCGGGCACTTATCTGAACATACGCTGTGAGTTTTGTGATGATTGGCCTTACGGTTGTTGGCCCATTTATGTCCAGAGCCACGCCCCTTTTGATGTTCATCGGTCAATAAATTGAAAAGTAACTGAGATATGGACATGCTTTATACAACTTCTAATAAGCTTGATCCATTGATGATTCACTGAACATTTTCTGGCAATCGGAGCTACGGTGTGGGAGGCAATCTAAAAAATGTGTTTTTCAAAAAATTCAAAATGGCGGAGAAGTTTTCTATCCGGACCTTAATGATCCTTGAGGCTTGTTTGAAGAGCACATTAAGCTGCACCTGTGTGAGAAATGTCAAGTCAATTGGACTTACGATGTGCGGGGTGTGGCCTTTCAAAGTTTGTATTTTGAAGCCTTAATTACAGTGCCACCACATGGCCGATTGGGTTCATATTAATATAGAAGCACATGCACACCATTTCCAGTTATGTTTCATGTTTCTAGCTCATTCCAGCTAACGGGAAATATTTTTTGTGATCAAATTTTAAGTTTTTATATTCAGGAAAAATAATAATGTAGACATAACCTTCACAAAGTTACAAACAACAAACTGGGACATAGGAACGTGTCCCAGGGCCGCAAAATCACAGAGAGGAAGTCTCCAAAGTCTTCCCCGGGGCTCCACCCACACGAGCCGTTAAAAGTTCCATGTATCAGGGTTGTAACAGGTTGCAGTCATCCTCTTACCAGCTGTAAGTCCAGCAAA
>NC_045734.1:12731373-12732808 GCF_008692095.1 Etheostoma spectabile
TTTTTGAGCTTTAGAGAGCTGGAAGGCTGACAGGTTATTCATAATCAAAACATTGACAGTAACAGGCACAGTAACAATAATCAAGGTGGAAATTTTGGATGCAATATTGTTCCAGAACTGACCAACAGGAGAGTACTCCCAAAACTTATGAAGAAATGTACCTTGAGCTTTAATTGGACAGTGAAAGTGCATAAACGGCTGTTACCAAAAAGTTGCATAAAATTCAGGGGGAATCCCATCAAAGCCTGGTTATTTTCCTTTTTGCACATTTTGTACTGCCAGTCTTAATTCTTCAATACAAATTAATTTGTCCAAGCAAGCTGATTCCTCTGCCGATAACTGAGGCAAGTCAAGCTGCTTTAACCAGCTGTCACAGTGAGATTTGCAGTGGCTCTTTTAAAAGCAGCGGCTTACACCTAAGCCTATAGCACGGAGGGAGCGGAACCCCCTCAGGGTATCCGGGCACACTCTAAGGGAGCGCTATCAGCGTCCGCGGCCCTTTTAACAGCGCTGGCGGTGGCTGACATCTGCGGAGTGGCCTCCTGGGCATCCCCATGCACGTTCATCCGCTTTTATCTGCGCGATATGTCAGAGTCCTCCATGACTCACTCGGTCCTATCCACAATCAATGGCAAATGAGGCGCTGTTGATGTGTTTTGCTGCTGTCCCCATCCCTCCCTCCTGAGTGGCTGTGAGAAATGCAAGAGTGCTGCAGTTATTAATCATGATCATTTTAAAGCACTTTTCACATTCATGACAATGGACCTTACAATCAGTTTTAGACAAATGCATAATCATTGTTTTTTTGTCTACATAATATATTATTTGATACATTAAACTTGTTCAGTGCAAATACAAAGAGGAATTAGTCTATGTTCTGCTCGTGGACCTTGTGTTGCAGGTGGCATTGACTACATCAACTTGAACCAATAGCAACAACTCTTGCAGGGCAAAGCTAGAACAATAGTTATGTATTGTAACTCCAGATTCTATGAGTATAGGCATAGCCCTGTAAGATTCAGGCCACCTGCATGGTCACGTAGCGTAATGTAAAAGAGGCCATGAGAAATCTTCACAACTGCGCATGTGTGAAGGGATTAACCCAATAGCGACAGCTCTTGGAGGGCTATGTCTCTACTCATATCTGTAGTTACAATACATAATAACTATTATTTTACAGTTTTTTCTCAAATCTGCACAAGACTCACATCGGGAAGAGACAGAATGTACGGTTTATGAAAAAAAGGGAAACAGAGACAAAATTGTCCTGGTACTCTTCTTCCTCTCCCTCATGCTGGATTTGTTCTTACTTTCTTTGCGTTAATCTTTACTGTATTGTTCCTTTTCCACACGAAATAGGTCAAATAGTTCCTCTTTTACTGTATGTACTATTGTAACATGTCAGAATCAGCTTTGGCCAGGTTTGCGTAAACAA
>NC_045734.1:12732818-12738195 GCF_008692095.1 Etheostoma spectabile
TGACTTTGGTTACTGTAATCCTTGTTGTCAAAGTGCAACACTTACAGTAACATGTAAAGAATACTGTAAAAAAAGATGGTCATGCGATTGAAAGAACCTTAACACCTGAGTGTGTTTCCCACGTAGATGGGAATCAGCTGTGACTGATCTATTTGCATAACTTTAATCAGCTGTTTCTCTCATTTACAGTGACAATGGAATACATGTAAAATGCATGTGAAGAGCTGTTCAATTTGACTTTAGCCTAAGATAGGTTTAGAACATGATATCTGTTCTGACATACAGTGTGAAAGCATTTGCAAATTTGTCAGTAAAATCCATTGTTTTGGTCTTGGTTGAGCTTGTTTGTAAAATATGTTTAAGCATTTTAAATTTTGTGTTAACTGTATGCGTTTTGTGTCAAAGCAAAAAGAAATGTGTTCAATGTATAGCCTACACAGACAGATGTTGTGCTGTGTTAAGAGTTTAGGAAAGTTGTTAAAAGTATTAAAAAAATTGTCATAGCAATCGTAAAAACCTGTTAACCAAACTTGTTCCATGCATAATTTACTGACATCTCAAACTGAAAATTATCACAGACACAGATTTGTTCACTCAGACACACCTTTAAGCCCACATATGTCCTATAACACCATTTGTATTTTTTCTGTTCTTCCACAAGGCTGGCTCAACCTGTCATTTCATTTGTTTCGTCTTTTTCTTGCTCAGCTTACTCTCGTCTCTCAAATGACTCCATTTCCTTCCTCTATTTCCCCTTGAACAATCTTTCTCTCACCTCACTTTCTTTCCCCAAAACATTTGGCTCTAAAAAAGTAAGACATTACAGATTATACACTTTTCCCCAAAGACGTTTGATACAGTTGTTTCGACTGCTATGTGAACACCGTATTCACTTTATTTTTTTCTATAGTATTCTAGTCAATCACACAGTGAGAGAATTACATTTTCACTTAGTATTGCAAATTTTACATTTAGTTTGATCATGAAAAACTCTTCAGAATCAGAATGCAGATGATTTAGGAGGGCTGGTCACACTCTGATTTCATTAAATACGCTTCACATATTCCCTTGCTTCATTAAAGACTGAGAGAGGTAGGTTAAAGATAGCACTATGCTAATAGGTTGCGTGTGAGACAGGGAAAGATCGAGGTAAAAACAGAAAAGGGGGGGGGGTGAGGAAGGTGGGTAATTGAGGCAGGATTCAGAAGTCATTAAGATCAGTTAAGCTGAGGTCTCACATTGCCACTGTGAAACCTAGGTCATCAATGCAGAGCGGTTAACACTAGGGAGAAAGGGCGAGAGAGTGTGTGTTTGTATGTGAGTGTACTGTATAGTTAATTTATACGTAAAGACGTTTATTAAAAGAAAAGGAAAGGAAAATCCTGAATAGATGCTGGACAAACAAAAAATGTAGATGCTTTGAAACAGTGATGTGACAAGTCATTAAAGGGGCCTTGCGTCAGTTCACATAATCACATTATGATCTGATCCCTTTCGATTTGAGCCACAGTCCCACTGCATGGCACAGCGTGGATCAACTTGACTCACTTGAAACCATTCTTCTGTGGTTTTCCATTGTCAAAATTTGTGGATGGTACCTGGTACCACATTGTCAAGGTTTCAAGTGAGCTGAGTTGATAGCAAAAGGTGGTTAAAAAACTGCACACTGATTGGTCAGAGAGAAGTCCTGGACAAACTGTTTTAATCGAGACCGTCACTTATTGATGGCCGAATGAAGCTTCGTGAACCACTGTCTTTATTTTCTGAGCCCACTTGATGGTGCTCTTGGTTTTAGGAGAAAGGCCTAAGACATTGCAATTCAGTGTATTCGCAACCAATTGTTGTAGTGGGTTAAGAAAATAAAAACACTGGTTCACGAAGCTTCATTCAGCCATCACTACCGTCAATAGCAACCAGGGGTGTCCTCGTCAAAGAATGTACATAGTTGAATCAGAATTGTCAAGTAGTTTGTATCGTCGACTGATGGTTGAATCGTGTGTGTGTTTGTCTTGCTACAAAGACTGGATACAAGGGATGCTGCTTGCTGCTTGATTAAATATGAGCTGCAGCCACACAATGTAATCAGATATCATTTTAGGTTTATGGCACTGACATGTTATTTTCAAAGGTTATTGGCAGCGTATAGATTGTATAGAGAAAGAGCGTTGTTGAGTTTTGATGGAAGATTTTTCACAGTTCTGGTTGGGAGATCTGAAAAAGGATTTTGCCACTGTGTAGTCATAGAAACATCCCTTCTTTTTGTAGCATGCCACAGATTTGGATATGTATTGAATTTAATCAAATTAATTTACAAGCAGAGGACTGCTCTCATCACTGTATCCATTGCAATGACATTATGAAAAACCAATGCTGAAAGTCATATCGGCATTTGCATCTTTAAGAGAGTGTGATTTGAATAGGCCTATGTGTGAACATGTTTTGTGCATGAATGAGTCATCCCTCCTTGTGTTAGAAGTGGTGTGAGATTGTATTTCACTTGTTAACCTTTAAGTGACAAATCAAAGTGACAAGAGAAGGAAAGATTAGAAGACATGCACCTTGATCACTATTAGTATTGCACTAAATGCTTGCTCTTGGGGGAATTATTGGAATTGTTGGGTCTTCGTTAGGGCTGTAACTATATTCAATATCGCGACACTCATATCCACAAACCTGTGTCCCGTCCAGATCCAATGCTATCTGTAAATTACTATAAGTATTAGTCCTTTTGGTGCCTTATTCCCATTTTGTCTGGTAAATTCAGCTTACTGTAAAAACAATTAAAAGTGAAGGGGGGAGAAACACCGGTAACTCTAACAATGGTGTAACGTTACGAGAGGCCGCTGTTCTGACTCGGGTGCCTGGGTCTGTTTCCCAGGTGTTGACCAGGCTGGATGCTAGCTGGCTGGAGCTGACTGTGGATGTGTCCCCGGGACGGGGCTGTTGTCAGCTCTCATCCTGACTGAAGCTTTGCAGCGCCCGGGAAACTGAGGCAGACAGACAGGGTTGTGCTAGCTAACTGGCTAAATTACCATAAGAGTAGTCGTCTATCTATACAGTTAACATTACTGATGAATTTGTGGGTTAGCCCAGAGCTGTCAACTGAGGTCAAAACAATCACACTAAAAATAGCTGAGCGTGTTGAACGATGTCTTAATTACCCACCAAGAATTAACTAATGGTATGGACCTAGCATTAGCATTAGCTACTTGCTTGTTAACCAGCACCTTTACAGTAGGCACCAAACCACTTTTCCTCTTTGGTCCACCTAAAGGTTGGAAGCGGAATTATCAATTACTGTTAACATTACCATTATTCTTATGTCTCAAGGGTGTATAATACCTGGGGTAGAGCTGAACCAAAATCAAAAGAAAATTGATTTGCGACCAAATTGATTTTGCTAACCAAAATTCAGTTGTTTTTCAAGCAAAATGCCAAATATTCTATTATTTTTACTTTTCAAATGTGAGGATTTGGCAATTTCTTTGTCATTTATGATCGTAGACTGAATATATTTGGGTTTATGATAAAAAATGAGCAATTTGTATATGTCACCTTGGTCACTACAATGTTCAACATTGCCACAATCCAAATCACTTCTGTTGTGGCACAAGTTTCAGTATTAGAAATCTTAAAACCTTGGCAAGTAAATCAACCACCTGATTTTGGTAAAATGACCCTTTAATTTACGATGCATTCAAACTAAACAATATGTGTTTCTTAGACACATTTCATTGGTTCATGGGCTGATGGATATTTGTCAAATAATTTAGTGAATTACCCAGTATCAGTGGCAGTCAGCCACAAAAAAATATTAAAAGACAACTGAAAGTGGGAAGGTGTTGTA
Organism: Etheostoma spectabile; assembly: GCF_008692095.1. Lineage (NCBI taxonomy): Eukaryota > Metazoa > Chordata > Actinopteri > Perciformes > Percidae > Etheostoma > Etheostoma spectabile. The sequence continues at coordinate 12,736,666 of NC_045734.1, forward strand.
ACTAAATGTCTGGGGAGAACACTGGGTATGACAATGATGTAGTAACATCAAACGTTTTTATTATTGTTCACACAAGCCGAAACAACATTCACAACACCACCTGACAAGGAGCAACATGTTCTTCTTTTATTATTGAACCAATTACCTCATGCGTACTACTGACAGACGCCTTCATGAATTTCAAATGGTCTCCTGGACTCCCTGTGCTACCAGGCCTGAATCCGGTGAGTGGAAAGCTTGAGCATAAGAGTCACTGAAGCGTTTAAAGTGAAAACCACAGTCATAAATTCTCACATCTACACTTTAATCTTAGACAAACATTTTTCAATATACATTAAAAATACACTTGCTAATGTTAGCACACATTGGATATATTGTAGCTTGGTTCCAGATCTCTGGATCACCACACTTATGCAAAATGTTTTCAAGCTAAAAACACATTCAGTCTTTTTCCACATTTATAGCATTTCTACTCCACCTGGTATGTTTTTTGCCATCTCCATCTGGTTTATGTGCATACAATACACGTAAAACAAGTGCATCCACCGACATAAATCGTCATTCTGTGCCTTGAAACATTAGAAATTACAGCCCTGCAAGTGTGAAATTATTTTATTAAACAATGTTGGACGATTCTTTAAGACCCAAGATTACTTTTAGTGATGTTATTCCCAATGCATCCAATGTCAATGTCTGTGACAGGAAGCGAACTCCAGTACCTGCACAATAATTTAACATGCTCAAGCCCATTCACCACCCTGCCCTAAAATTTACAATTCACCTTGATACATATAGGTCCCACTACCTCCTACCTAACATTGGCATTGGATGTAAATTATGAGGTGTGAATTTGTCAAATTTGGACATAATTCCTACAGATACTGGGCTGCTAATTTAGGATTAATTTCCCTTTGGTCAAAAAAGGTAGCAGGACACTTCTGTATGCAGGTAGAAACCCGCCTCTCCATAGAGCCCATACTATATACTACTACAGAGCATTTACTATCTCTTCTTATTTGTCAGAATAAATTCCTTTCCTGGTGATATTAACAATAAATGTCTACCGAGCTTTCACTGCCTCCACATGTTTTATGGTTTAAGTTGAAATACTGTAAGCAGTGCTGCAATGGGCGCCATGGGTGTGCTGCAACCATGACATTTAAAGGGCTCATAGAAATATGTCCAAACACATTACAAGCTTTCCTTGTAAAGTTATAATCATTTCAGACAGCTTTTTATTAACAACGGAAGAGTCTTCCGATAGATAGAAAAATGTGGTTCCCATTTGCGTTGCAGTACCCCAATGGATGTGAAGGAAGCATGGCAAACCACTTGAATTCATATTCAATGTTGTATAGCCAGTAAAAAACAGCAGATCAGGGGAAAAGCTCTTGATATACATAGTATGAGGAGAAGTAATAGTAATTTGTATTGGCAATTTAGTTCATATGTACGTTGTATCACCTCACAGCAGTTGAAAGCCTTTTTCTGTTTAACACAAAAAGCAATAAAATAGCAGACTTTTATTTT
>NC_045734.1:12738205-12743043 GCF_008692095.1 Etheostoma spectabile
AGCCTGTTTCTCACAGATCCCCCCACCCCCCCTCCCCATCCTTTTACAATGTCACATTAAAGTTGCACTTTGTAGGAATGCTTACTCAGTCATTGCACCATACTAAAAAAACTTGCATGTGCCCTGCAAAAAACATTTTCTATAGGGTTCTTTCATTTCAAAATCTGCATCGCTGTTTGTTCAATATTTGTAAATATTTAAGAAGGTTTTGTCGTACTCTCAATGCACATCCTCATGGCTGTACAAACCTTACACTCCTGCATGAAGGAGCCATAAACATGATCACATTTTGCCATCCAATTTGTTAATCAAATCCAATCTACTCTAATTAGGTTTAATTAGAGTAGATTGGATCTACTTTTAAAGAAGCATAAATTTGTAGGGAACTTCAATATATTTAATCTGTACTACTGTATTAACCCTTTCACATTAGTAGGAGGGTAATTATAATTTATTGTTCTCATAAAAGTATTGTAGCTGTGCCCCTATTATGCCATAATCAGGTTTTTGCATTACTAATTGTAAACATCTGAAAAGATATTTCTCCTGTTATTTACACTCATTAATCTTAAGGTTAAGCCCTAAAACACTTTGTCCCATTCATTTATCTTTTCTGTCTGGAATAGATGGTGGCTAATAGGTCTACTAATGTTGTTGTTTTTATTTTTTGAGGCATTTGTAGGCTTTTTTTTCCTGACAGGACAGTTTTAGACATGGAAGGGGGGAGAGAGAGAGAGAGAGGAAATGACATGCAGCAAAGGGCCACAGATCAGAACCAAACCCACCGAAGAAAATTTGAATATTGTGATTGATTAAAGATATACAGGCTTTTGTGTACATTATACTACAGAAAGTGTACCATAACTTGTGATTACAAATCAGAAGTATTGGTGTATGTACATGCTGCACCATGGAATGTAAAACTTTTCATTCTACCTAAATTACCTAAAATGAATAGACATGTATACAGTTTTAGACTAACTGTCTGTTGATTCATTAATAATAATACAAAGTACACTTATGAATGCCCCTATGCTCAACATGGCCAATCCATAACTAGTGAGGCTGTACCAAATACCATTTTTTGAGCTTCGAAGCTTTGGTACTTTTAAACAGCAAATATATGACATACTTTTGAACCGCACCGATTTCACTTAAAAAGAGAGAAACAAGAGATGAAGCAACTGCTGTTTTTTAGGACACGGTCACCTGTTACACAAGGTGTAACAAGGTGTTACACAAACATGTTTTTTTACCTTCAGTGTTTAAAACTTTTTAGTAGCAGGGGGCAGGGATGTACCCTGTTACTGTACCGTTACGGGACACACACGCAGCGATTCGGACTGACAAGTCTGATGGTTAATGTTACATTGTTGTCCACCGCAGGAAATAAAAGTTGAATCTGATTTTCTCTGCAGGCATTGAAAATAAATAAAACCTGCGTTTTTGCCAGACCGAGAGGTGACCAACGCAGGTGTGGTTATGAATGCTCAGCCAGCCGGTGCCTCACTGTATTGGCATTATGCACAGCTGTACTATCTTTACCTTTATCAAATGACCTGTCGACACCAGGCAGATACAGTATAACCACACAGACCTCTAAAAACATCGGACTGCTTGCTTGTATTGGACATTTAGCTAGAAGCGTAATCCCGACAAAACACCACAGTGAATTTCAGCCTGCATATGAATATTCAAATCCCAAAATTGAAAATTGAAATCCTACCCATTGAACAAATATTCAAATATTTAGATCCAGCACTAGTAAGTAGCATGTACTGTATATATCCAATTAAAAAGCACCACCACTCAGGTTCAGATCGAGCAAGACAAGCCTCCCAATCACCTCCTCCAGGTTTCTCTATTGTTGCCCATGTGAGCATATACAGTAGGTCCCCCAGTTGATAAGTTTGTAAACTTGGAGAGATTTCCCCTTGGTTCAATTTCATTTCACACCTGGAAAGATCCACGCAAACCAAAATTCATCAGTACAAATCATGCAAGAAAGTTCACTCTGTTTATTGGTCAGATGTGTCTGGGGAGGGAGCAAGAAAGTAAATACAGGAAGAACGTCCAATGTGGACTAGTGCATATTTCATGCATCTCCATGGTCAAACCAGCTCATTTCATTAAATAATCAGACATTGTCTCGCAAGCAATGTTACTACAGCTAATCTGATTAACGAGATTTTCCTCTGCTCTGACGGATGGCGAGTTTGACGTCTGTCTGTTTTTGTGAGCAAAACATTGAAGCTGCTTTGGCTGCTCTGAAGCATCGCAGTTTGCTGAACACACCTGACTACCTGACTCACATTAGCTCACCCTTGCGGAGTATGTATACAGTAGTTGGTGTGGTTCGAGGTCAGAGTGCACTCGGGTGCAGACCATAAGTTGCAGTGTTTTTTTCACAGAAATAGACAGCAGTCAAGCTGGTCTTCTGTCTTTCGTATTTCCGTCATCAAACTACTACCTAGCTCTGGGAAGTCACTCCCCGGAGACCTTATGTTCTTTTTTCCCCCAGCGTGTTCCCTCGGATCAGGGAGGCTCCAAAATCATGGTAGCAGCTGTTGCCATGGTCCCGCTAAACGTCCTGCGATGCCATGTTCATCTTGCTAGGCTCTGCTGTGCCCTGCCACGTCCTGCTGTGCCTTGTAATGCCCACAGTGCCCTGCTATGCCATGAACTACTACAAAGAACTGCTACAAACTACAATTTTTTTTCTATTTTTGTTATTTCCACTCTTCATTCTAACCCCAACCGGCCCGTCAGACACCGCCTACCAAGAGCCTGGGTCTGTCCGAGGTTTCTGCCTAAAAGGAAGTTTTTCCTCGCCACTGTCACACTTTTGCTTGCTCTGGAAGAAACTACTAGAACTGTTGGGTCGTTGTACATTCTGGAGTGTGGTCTAGACCTAGTGTGGTCTAGACTTAGATCTAGAACTCTTGTTATGAATTGATACTATAAATAAAATAGAAATTGAAACTAGCCATGTGTTAAAGTTGTAATGACACATTTTGGTACGCTTGGTTTTTTCCAGGTGTAAAACTCATCAACTGATTGGAACCAAAGCAAACAAACTATAAGTGTGAAAACGCCCTAAGAAGGCCAGATACTCCAGAGACTACTGTTTGGTGCATAGGATAAACAACCATCAAAGCATTCATTGCTCATGGGCGCATGAAGACAATCTCTTGTTCTCCAGGGAGAACTCCGACACAGTGGCACTCAGCCAGAGGCTCGGGGGTATACCCACATCCGCCAAGCGGTCCGGGAAAGAAAAGGAGAGTCCAGCTCTTCTCCAGGAGTTTGGTTCCAGACTAAGTGCTGTTAATGGAGCTTAGTCCAACTATAGCCAGTTGTTTCTGTTCCCCCTCCCGCTCTTTCACATCCCTAGAACCAGTCTGAGGTGGCAAGGGATAGCCAGCCGGCCTGCTGACAATACACCTTACCCCACTGCATATCCCTATGGGTGGTGGCGCTACATTGTGAAATGTAAATTAGGAGTTGAGAGCACTACACTACATCCCTTCAATGCACATCATGACATCATGAAAGGCAGAGCATGACACTTTTTACACCAGACCGGGGCATTGTGCGAGCCACATCCAGCCCTTTGTGCGGCCCTAACCGGCCCGCGTAAGGTCAATGGGGCGTTAGCAATCAAACGTAAATAAGAAGGTGACTTTTTTTGTGTGTGAACATATGCTGCTTCTTCTTCTCTGGTTGCAAATCGCAATTAAAAATAAATAGAAGAAGAATAACTGCAATGTGTTGGCGAGCCACGAACTGAGCTCACGAGACGCTAACATGCCGTTTTTAACCAAACATGGACTTCTAAGTATTTATTTTACTGAAGTCAAAGATGAAGCCATGTGCGTAGTTTGCGGAGAACAGATCGCTGTGTTGTTGACAGTATGATACAACAACACTAGCTAAAACACACAGAGAAATACAACTTGACCGATGCAGAGCGGGAACGGACATCTGAAGTATTGCTAGTTAAACTGCAAAAGCAACAAGGCTTTTTTACTAAGTGTTGCACATCCAGGGATGCAACGGTCAAGACAAGCTTTGTGATCAAGATCGTCAAAAACATTAAGCCATTTTCTGAAGGGGCATTTATTAAAGAGTGTTTGGTGGACTCTGCTGCACTAATATGAGAAAAAAGAGGTGTTTTAACATGTGCCGCTTTCCAGGCGAACCGTAACCAGAAGGATTGAGGATATCGCAGGAAACCTGGAGATTCAGCTGCAAAGCAGAGCAGACAATTTCAAACTTTTCTCCTTGGCTCTGGACGAAAGCTGTGATGTCCACAACACAGGCCAGTTACTCATTTGTGTACGTGGCATGTACCTATTAAGGTAAATATGGTGCAAAAGTCAAGAGCTTGTAGAATATGATGTGAGAACTTGCAGAACAAAAAATCTGAACTTGTATGTTCAAAGGTATTTATTTAGAAGCGGGCTGGCAACAAGTTTGCTAACACTAGCTTGCTATTCCACCAAGCTTTCATGCTACATAAATAAGCCGGACAGAGTTGTTCCTCATCTGGCGATAGAAACCCTGCTTTCCCCAGCTGTTCTGTTGGCTCACAGCTCCACAGCCTAAGTTCACAGGTACAAATTAGTTTGATGAGCGCAGACTGGCCACTGTGTGATGCGAGAGAGCACATTTGTGAAGTTGCAGTGACAGATTTGAGAAGTTGTAATCACTGAGTTGTGGTTGTGATGGAAAATTAACCCAAATAAAAAAAAAAAGTACACGAGTAAATGTTGCACTACACGCTTGCAGCTGTCATTGTATACATGCAAATATCAATCTACACATTTGTGAATATT
>NC_045734.1:12743053-12743217 GCF_008692095.1 Etheostoma spectabile
TCACATTCAGAATACAGGTGTGTGAACATTTTCGACAAGATGTTATTGATGTTGTAACTAAAGCAGTTAACTTCATCAGGGCATGAGCATTAAATCACAGGCTGTTTGTGTCAGTTTTGGAGGAGCATGTCAGCATGCTGTCAGGTGGCTCATCCTGGGCCAGG
>NC_045734.1:12743227-12743371 GCF_008692095.1 Etheostoma spectabile
AAAGGAGTATGGGACCTGAGAGCAGAGATTTGAGAGTTTTCTGATATGAAAAGCAAAAACATCCCAGAGCTCTCAGATGTAAACTGGGTGACTGATCTTGCTTTTGCTGTTAATGTGGCTATATTAGTGAATTAACTGCAAGGC
>NC_045734.1:12743394-12743544 GCF_008692095.1 Etheostoma spectabile
GCAAAATAGTGACATAATGTTGGCATTTTGTACTATGTCTGCTTCACTTTTTCATGTTCTACGAAAAAAAGTTTAAAAAAAAGCTAATTCTGCAGTTAGACTACAAACAAAAGAGTAATAGCACTTTGTAAAGTTAATTGAATGCTGTTC
>NC_045734.1:12743554-12755198 GCF_008692095.1 Etheostoma spectabile
TTGAAAAATGGCAAAAAAACATGCACATACATGCACATACAGTACATTTTGGTCGCAATTGCATTTGTGGATGTTGATTAAAGAGTGACATAATTGCATTTGGTACTATGTCTGCTTCACTTTTTCACGTCCTTATCATAATGTTTGTGCCCCTACCAGTCAGTTTATCAAAGACCTTAAAATGTACTGCTTTTTATAAGGAGATAAAATTAATTTTGAGCAGAATTCAGTTTAGCCTATTGGTCCGCCCTCCACAACAGTCTCATGTTTCTCATGTGACCCCGTGGGAAAATGAATTGCCCTCCCCTGTTTTAGACAATGGGAGCCCTGGAACATGCAAGCAATTCAGGATATGTATAATATGTCAGAGCTGTTGAGCTATTTTCAGGGAGCCAAAAATTCTTACAGGCATCCCTTCGACTCATGCCTCCAGCTATCAACACTCTGACAGCCAAAACATGCTAAGTGCTCAGTGCTGTTGTGTTATTTATCGCGCGCGTGCACCAAATTGTGACTACTAACCCAAACCGTGACTTCTTTGTACCGTTACACCTCTAGTGCAATGTAATTATCTCACAGTATTATCACACCACACGCAGTTGCAAGTCCAGTCGGTTTTCAAACTTTAAAATCCACAGAAGCACCATACTACATGTGTTTAAGTAATGTAGTTTGTCCGTCTGTGGTACTATGGTACTTTATTTAATTAGTAATATTAACGTAAACAACAATGCTGTAGCGTAAATTATGTTAACGTAGTTCCACAGGGATTTGTGCTTTAATTTTTCTAATCTGTACAGAACAACTTGTTTGCTAAGGTCCTAATGGTTATGACTTGATGATTATCATTGTTAATTTTTTTTAAATGTGTCAAATTGTAATTATATGAGCAATTATTGGTCGGACTGTTTAGCTAAAGCTATACTAACGGCAATTGACACCTGTTGCCATAGCAATTACAAACATCTTGGGCTGGAGCCGTCTAAAGCCAGGGAAATCAAACACGCTGGCTTTTGTTTATGATTAATGCTTTGTTTTAAAGTAATGGGAATAAATGTTCTATTTTCAATTTTTTGTTAATTTAAGCAAAAGAAAAAAAAAATATTTTAGATAATTAAGAGGCGTGGTTCACTTTTTAGGCTGTGAACCTGCGTATCTGGGTCACATAACGGTGACATATGAATTTATCCTGGGATTCATTTAAATTCATTTGTTGGAAAAATAAAAAAAATAAAAAAATATATTTCACTAAAAGCAACATTACATTGTGAGACAATTAATTGTCCAACAAAATTTTGAATTGTTACAGGTCTATCAAAGGCCAAGCAGATTTAGTCTCAAAACTGGAATATTTATGTATATTTGTCACACATATTTATATATATATATATATATATATTACAAACAATACATTCTCAAAAACAAAGGACCTCTACACATGATCAATGGCAGAATCACATTGCGTTCACTCTGACGAATTATTAATTAAGTATTAACGTTTCAACTTACTATCCTCTTTTGAATCCCTTAAAATGGTTACTGTAAGTTTTTTTCTTAAATTATGGTATTCTTGTGCAACTCTTGTTTTCTATAAATGGCACCACAGCTGAGGCATCTTCAGAGAGATAGAGGAATGGATGGAGAAGTTGAAACACCCCAGTCTTCCTCTATTTAGTCCTCTATTAGTAGGATTGTAAAGTGTTGTATGCTTGCAAGTGTTTGTTGGAGTTTTGTAGATTAAACAGTCTTCACTGTGATGATGATGGCTGTCAAAAAGTTGAATTACCAGTCACGGGTGACTGTGCTTCAATAGGGGTTTTGTGTTTTGTATGGGCCTCTTTGTTCTTGTAATTTAAACAACAGTGTCAGTAGAATAAATATTGGAGCAAGGAAACAAAAGTTTAGCTGATTATTAATCTTTTAGTAGACAGCACCCCCACCCACCCCTTTTAAATACCCTAACATTCCTCTGGTTATTTTATCAAATAGTTTGGTGCATTGTTTTGTGGCCACATAGAAATAGTTATCGGGATGTTTTAGCGTGGACACAAACATCATGTAACATACATACATTTAAAGATGCAAACACATACGCAAGTGGGTGCATGCAGCAGTGATACATCCAAGAAATGCTCTCCCACTCCAACATTCATTCCACACTAATACATATGCAACCACACACATTTAGTTTATGTGTGATTTTATTGGTGGCCCATACACTGTTTAAGAAACAGGCAACATGTATTTATGGTTGACATTCCTTCTTCATTTTGTCATGTTGTCCGGATGTGGAATTTATGGTGCCATGTGGAGGACTTTAATGCCAGTCTCTTCATACTAGTCTATTGTGAGCTTAGTCTACTTCATCTCTGTCTGGTGTGTCAGGACAGCTTCACCATGTGTATTACTTATGCTCAAAGGATTGTCATTACACAAAGATCGGAACACTGTCAAACATCAATAAACCAAATATGAAACATGCTTTTATGTAGCCACACTGACTTTACATTAGCGTTGGATGAGAATTATATAGTATAACTCTTTATCACTCAATTCAGCATTATGGTAGTGTAACAATTAAAAATGTGTTAGTTGCATCATAATTCAGTGCCATATATATTCAAAGCGCATAGTAGATCTCTATGTAGTCTTCATGTAGTCAATAACTAATCAAATCAAATAAAGAAGAATCTATAATATTTCAACAATATGTATTGGCTTTTATTTTCACATTCACTGGAGGGATTACAAATTTTAAGTACTCTAATAATAAATAAAAGTTATTTTCTCATTTAAAATAAAATAGGGCCTGAATTTAAAAAAGAAATACATAAAACTTTGCATCTTAAAATAAAGTGCTTAACTTTAGAACAAATAAATACGTATTTGAGTTTGTTTGAGTTTGAGTTTCCCTATTTCTTCTTTTTTCTTAACTCCATTTCACATCTTAACAGTTTTAACCAATTTCATATATTATTTACAATCCATCTAGTTTCATGTAAGTGCAAATGGCAGTGAAGTCCTGACAGGACAAGCAACAGCTCACTTCTCTCACTGAACACGAGAACATGGGGGGGGTGGAGATAAGAGGGGAAAAAGAGAAAAGGAGGTGTTAAAGCTGTCTATTACAAAAGATGTGAAGTGGAGTTTACATAAACAACGAAAAGGGGAAACGGTATGCTACCTTTTTCATTTTATCTTTCTAAAGCAATTTATTCTTTTCAAAAGCACTTTTATGTATTTATTTTTAAATAATGTGAATTAATTTAATATAAATTATTTTTTGATATAATTAGAGTACGTCCTACTTGTAATCCCTCCAAACTACTAATATTGTTGAAATATTATTGAATTGTATAGCTTTGTTTGATTTTTAGTCGCTGAATACATACAGACATTGATACTACTTGGCTACTTCAATACGGCATCAAATAATAACTCGAGTTAGACAACCAGCATTTGTAGCAAGTAATTCCTCTCTCTCTCCCCCCATACTTCCTGTCTGTCTCTAGTCTACTGTCAAACAAAAGCAAAAGATCCTCTTAAGTTACTTTACCATGTTTAACCTCTGCTACTTGTCAGCCAAGACATTTTCTATTTTTGTCCCTCTATTTCACAACATTTTCCCTAAAAGGCTCAGCAGCAACCTGACAGAAGTGTTAAAGGAGCGCTGGGTTACTGCAATTGAACATGATGAACACTCTGCTCACAGAGGCTGGATAAGAGAGCGTAACTAATAAAATACAACATAAGCCAAATAGGCTTTGAAGGCTGTATAATCTACAATAAAAACCTAAAGAAATATGTACGTTTGCTGACATTTTTGTATTTCATCTTAGATAATTATAATTTCACATTACATACAATAGTATACTGTTTAAAAACAGTAACTGACAGATCCCTTTTCAAGTGCCTTTTCACTTGAACCTCAGTGAAGAGCGACACCTGCAGCCCTATGTAGGGGATAATGTCGGGTGAGCTGTTCATTATTGTGAATTAGAACACCAACAGGTTAATGCAGGACACTGACTCGAAGCGGAGGGGTCTTGAATCAGCCTGAAGGGGTTTAATTCGCAATAATGGCAGGCTTGCTCTCCATTATACTGTTTATTACATATTACACGGCTTATTACATGGCTTATTACACAGCTACTCATACAGAGGCTACTTGCTGATGACGCCTGCGTCCCAGTCGAGACGGTTACCTTTACCACTGATGAGCGCTGCTCTCTGGCAGAAGCCAGGTCGCTCAGGTGAGTGAGCTAACCACGATGGAGCTAACCAATGCTCTGTTTGCCCCGTTGCCAATAGTTCTGTTAGCGATCCCCATTTCCCTCCATCCTGTCTCATTTTGTGATAATATCAGCGCTCTGAGCACATATTTTAATTAAAAAACCTTTTCTTTTTTTTTTAAATGTAAAAATGGTCCATCAGAGTCTATGATCAGAACGTCGTCCATGGCAACAGTCTGTCATACTTAGCAACCATTTGTCATACAGAAATAACCGACCGCAGAATGCATTAAACCAATGCATTAAACCAAGCCATGTAAGGATTCATAATTAATAATAAAATAATTACTGTATGCAAAAATGCTTTAACTACATTTACAGATGAGCAACACACTGTAATAGGTTGAGTGTGCGTGGTGAACATATAACAGTGACAACCTTGCAATTTCTTTGTTCGGATGGAGTATTCATAGCATTTTGAAAATGTACCATCTCTCATTTCAAGAGTCATCCTCAACGGTGGGGACACTGGAGCTAAGGGGTGGGCTTTATGGATAAAATCTTCTGTTGTGTGGGGATGGGTATAAACTTTTTGTTACTATTGCCATTAAAACTGTAGTGAAAACAGAGACAGGGAAATAAGTGACACATGTTGCCGGCCAATTAATAATAGGGCTGTCAATCAATTCAAATATTTAAATCCCAATTAATCGCATGATTTTCCATAGTTAAGTTGCAATTAATCGCAAATAAATTACACATCTTGTATTGGTTATAAATGTAATAAAGTACGTTTTAAAAATGTTTTCAAATTTAAAAAAACAATTAAGCAACATTATAATTGAATTCCGGACACTGCGAAAACCTAAACACAGTATTGGCATTTTGGTTTGGTCTTGGCTATAAGAAATACGCATAATGCCATAATTATTATAAAGGGCACTCCGATCAGGATTTTGGATCACTTGAAGCAGTATCAGCCAATATAAACTTAGCACAAAAAGTAAGGAAATTTGTGTTTGGTAGATTATTTCTCTATGGTAACAATGCTTTTTGGCAATAAATCTTATACTGTTGGAAAGCCTGTTTAGTTCTCTTTGAAATGGTGCTCCATTTGTAAAGAACAGCATTTGTGGGATGAGCAGCAGAGCTAAGTATGTGGGTTGCACCCATGAAAAATTTGCCAAATCTTCTCTGCCACGACAAACACATCAACAGATAACAAAGTATGTTGACACATTGAAACAGGGGTGGAGAGGAGGGGATTGGGCGTGCTCTGACCGACATAAGCATTCCTTCAATGAGACCACTGTATTGGCACAGCGCAGGTCCTGACATCAACAGCAAAATTATAACACATAAAAATACACTGAATTGTTTGGCAAAAAGCGGAACCTGGATCCACATCACAATGCAACATGATCAATTGTGTGCAAATGCACATTAGCGGTAAAATGTCAAACATATGACTTTGAAAGGCCTTTTTAGTTGTAGTGTGGTAAATCACACCCCAATTCAAATCTGAAAATGTTTTGAAACTCTAATTGCATGAAGAAGCTTCAAGATCGGGCCAGCTGTTTATTCAAATCAGATAGTTGATCACAGACCTATGAGACGGATGACACGTAAGTACACTTTTTCTTTCTTAAGAGATAAATATTCAACATTTATTTTATATGGAATTGCAAACAAATCAAGGTTTGGCTTCTAACGTGATTTTGAAATGAAAAAAATTTAAAATTGTAGATATGCTGCTATTGTGCAATAGCAACAATCTGCAGAAGCCCATAATAATGTTCAATTTTTCATTGCACCCTTGGAACACCTTATAGCAGCATCACACATCAGCCTGTTGAATTATGATAACTGTATACATTGGCTGTAACATGCATGTGCTTATTCATTACTAGAGAAATGTAGTGTAATGTTGGGTTGCAGGGTGGGTATGAACAGATTTAATGAGAAGTGTGCATGTTGTGCTTTTGCAATTTTTGTAATAAGCTGTACAGCTGCTTCGTGACTACTACTCCTCCCACATCCCTTGAGTCAACTGTGCAGTTCCTGTAGGCACAAAGGGCAAATAATGAGTGAGTGGAGGGAGGGGGAGACAGTCCCAACACAGGAAAAATAAACTGCATTATGAAAAGTGACTTTTGTTATTTTGAACTATACTTGCTTTACTCATGACATTAAGCTTCTTTAGATTTCAGTAGTCTCACATTGCCAGACCTATGACCAGCATGCTGTGTCAGCACTGGAGTACGGTCTGGCTGCACAAGTTAACATTCTGGTGTAGGGGGGCACACTGTGGGTTGTTTGTATTTTGAACCAACCACAATTGTCTTGTGAGTATATGTTTGTTTTGTTATTAAGTAGTCCCATTTTAATTCTGAAATCAATTGATCAGTGGTCTATATAACTTTACAAAATGGTGAAATTAGGCTGACCACAGTTTTCCAGAGCCCAAGGTGACATCTTCATATTGTTTATTTTGGCCAACCAACAGTCCAAACCTCAAAGACGTTCAGTTTACTATAATGTATGACAATAAAAATCAGAAGATTATACTTCAGAAGTAGGAACAGGAAATATTTGGCATTTTCGCTTAAAGAACAACTTTAACTACTGATCCAATAATCAGATAATCAACTGATCGTTTCAGTTCAAGTTGTACTGATTCTGACAAATGCAGTATAATCAGGGCTTGCTTTACCTGTCGATCATGACATATTACTAGACCAATTGGAAAACTGGGTTGGCGTTTCTGGCTCAGTACTAAACTGGTTTGAATCCTGTATAAAGAATAGGGACTATTTTGTGTCTATTGGTAATTATGCATCTGAGCATACAAATATGACATGTGGAGTTCCCCAAGGCTCTGTTCTGGGGCCTCTTCTGTTTAACATCTACATGCTTCCACCGGCTCAGATTATGGAAAACAACAAAATAAGTCACCCTTAACTAAGCGGATGACACACAAATTTATATAACCTTATTGCGAGTATGTGCATTGAACAAATTGCCAGAACTTTCTTAAATTAAATGAAGAAAAAACTAAGGTGGTTGTTTTTGGAGCAAAAGGGGAACGATTAAAAGTCTGCGCTCAGCTTCAAACGACAATGCTAAAAACAAAAGACAAATCCAGATATCTTTGTGTAGTCATGGACTCAGACTTGAATTTCAACAGCCACATTAAGACAATTACAAAGTCAGCCTATTACCACCTTAAGAATATATAAAGGGTGGAAGGACTTATGTCTTAGCATGATTTGGAAAAACATTTCCATGCTTTTATGTTCAGTAGACTTGACTACTGTCAAAAAATCCACCAGACAGTTCCAGCTGATTCAGAACGCTGTTGCTTGAGTCCTCACTAAGACCAAGAAAGTGGATCACATCACTCCAGTTCTAAAGTCTTTACACTGGCTTCCTGTCCCTAAAAGAAATTATTTTAAAAATACTTTTGCTAGTTTATAAATCACAGAACGGTTTAGGGCCAAAATACATTTCTCATCTGCTACTACACTATGAACTACCCAGACCTCTGAGGTCGTCTGGGACAGGTTTGCTTTCTGTCCCAAGAATCAGAACTAAACAGGGGGAAGGAGCATGCAGTTTTTATGCTCCACATATCTAAAAAAACTCCCAGAAAACTGCAGGTCCGCTGAAACTCTGTTCTTTTAAATCAAGACTGAAAACCTTTCTTTTTGATGTTGCCTTTCTTTAAATGATTGCTCATTTCTTATACTGAGGTTGATTTTTGTTGAAACTGCATGACAATCAGCAAGGCTAAGGGATCAAACCTAAATGAATTGATTAGACAGTGATTTCTGATGAACACTCCAAAACAATTACGCAACAAAAAGGGGAAATTATGTTATATTGTTGGCTGAAACTAACATTGAAGTGAACTGAGTAACTTGGTGCCTTTTTGGCAATTTGTGAGATTAGGGTTGTGGCCATTCTGGGGGTTTTTCTGAACAGGAAACAAACCTATTTCTTAGAATTTCTCCAACGCCATATATTTTATGATAAAATTTACAAGAAACAGTTGGAGCTGTTCAGGATTTTGCAAAGTTTGCCGTGATTAAAAAAAACCTTATAGTGACAACTATATAGAAGTGTAAAGAGAAGTACTTCTACTCTTGGTTATGGGTAACCAGAGTACAAAGTCACATTATCCTGCAGGGCCCGTGGTGGATGACATGGTATGAAATGCCTACTATATTGGTCAAGAAAGTTTGGATTTCCACAAATGGTTCATTGAGTACAGGAAAATTGACAAGTCCGACGCTACTCTGTTCTTTTAAATCAAGGTTGAAGACCGTTCGTTTTGATGTTGCTTTTATTTAAATACTTGTTAATTTCCTATACTGAAGTTACATTCTTGAAACTGTATGAAAATCATAACTTTAATCTTTAATGTTCTTTAATGTTTAATTTCTTACACTGTACTGTAACTTTTAGTCTTGTATTCAGTTTTTAATTTCTTAATTGTTTTTAACTGCTCTCTTGTTGCTGAAATGGGCTATAACAAAGCTGCCATGCCTTACCGCCCTGAGGTCCCTTGTCTTATTCAATAGGCAAATAAGTCCTCCCCATAACTACAATGTCAAGTAGCAAATGTTTTAATGGCATAAACATGTGAGTTGTGGACATCTTCATAAACAATTCATAAGGAGTTAGAAAAATAAAGACAATCCCAGGACACAAGTAGCATTAAAACAGTTGCATGAGGTAGGAAAACATAATCGTTGGGCAAAAAAAAAAAAAAAGTTAATATACCTATGTGGAAAGTGTGAGTATGTGTACAACATGGATGGAAATTAGTATAGAGGCCACTGTCTGTAGAAAATGAAGACTGTACCACAATGCTTTCCACCCTGTCGTTTCCATAGAAACAACACGGACTTTAATATGACGAACAATGTGGGATGGCAGCAGCCCATGTAGACTGATTGACATTCTAATACATTTATTTTCAACAATTGGCAAAAGAACTCAATAAAATAAAGCTTATCTGAATGCACATAAATAAATAGGCTAGGTGTTCACAAGCACGCAGGGTTCTGAACAGCAACCAGCACCATCAGAACTTTCTTTTGACCCACACGTTCCGGTCTATAGTGCCAGGGCCATAGCATGTAGCTTCATAAAAAACTGGGGCATATACTAATTTTGTCCTCCACATTTGTTTAGTTTCTTTTCAGTATTTCTATCTCTTCTCTCTTTCTGTACTCTTAGTTTCTTTCTTGTTGTGAGGTAAGCTATAAAAAAAGCTCAAAGTTAAATGCCATATTTTGCATGCTGGTAATGTGCTAATTTTATGCAACATTACCCCTTTACACAGCCATTATTGAGTTTTTCATTCCAGTGTTACACATTTAGAGTAGTAGAGAATGTGTAGCCAGTGCGCTAATTGCACATTCACTACCAAGATCAGCAGAGGTTGGGAATACTGACATTGATTTGTGTTCACTGATGGACACAAGTTGCAAATGTAATCTAGTCCTTTTACACAACACAATTACTTATCAGCAGTAACACAGAGTGTATTTAGCCTTTAAAGAGCCTTTATATATTCATATTGTATACTCCTTCAGCATTATATTTGTACTCCATACTGCCCAATGCTGCAGCTCCTCTGACTGAAACATTTTGAGCTTTTGGCCTGCCTTCCTGAAAAGTCCAGTCTGCTCCGATTGGTCAGCTGTCCCACTCTGAATTTGGTTGACCAATCACAACAAACAAGCCAAAAGGTGGGGCTGTGCTTGCTCAGGCAGCACCTTTGAGCAGCACACACACAAAACTGGGCTGGCATTCTCAGATAGTGACATCACTAATTGACAAATTTCAAACAGGAATGTGGGTCAGGCGTTTCGGTCAGTTGAGAAAAACTGCTGTCTATGAGAGAGAAAGCTCCATTTGAAATTAAACTTGTTTTTTGTACTTTCTACATCTACAAATACACAAACATGGGGGAAATACAAAAAAGCATAATAAGGTCTCTTTAATTAAGCCCTTTGATGGTTAACTTGATAACATTTTCTCATGCATTCACCCAACAATAAGGAGCAAAGGCTTCCAACTGCATCCTGAATCTTCAAAAAAGCTTACATTTAGTTGTATACTCGCAAAGGCATCAAAGAGCCCCTATTATGCTTTTCTGGATTTCTTTAAGTGTGTTATATAGTATGTACTGGATGTATGTACAAAAAAAACACATTTCACTCCTAATGGTGCTTTCTCTCCCACAGACTGCACTTTTTCTCGGTCTGAAACAGAGGCAATTTCTTTAAAAGCTCGGCTTCCCTTAAAATGTCAATAAATAAATGCTCAAATATGTACTATTGTGTTAACATTTTATTGACTAAAAATGTGATCATCACTTCAATTGGGCAGATTTGAACAGTTTTTTCAGTGCTTCGAAAGTAGATGGTCATTGGATAAATCCTGCAATTATGTTCCATCCACAGACTCTCAGCGTCTCTGGGGGTGAATGGAGGAGTGGGCTGGCCTGGACTCCGAGCTTCTGCGTGATGATTGAAGGGTCTGTCAAAAGACTGCATCTCCTTTTGATTGACAGTGATTTGTACTATAAAAAATTGCCGAAGCTATTTGAGCTTAGTCCCATTGCAGATTTTGCAACTGTAATCAAAAGACAAACTGCTGTAACCTATTTCTTGGTATTTGTGAAAACGGTTCAGATTTCACAAAAGCAATAAGGAACACAACCAATCTTTTTCATCACCTGAACAGGAACCACACAGAGAGTTTAAAAATGAGGACTCATACTGGCCCGAGTCAACACACACAGCCTGAAGGTTAAAAGTAGTACTGTTAGTCTGTCTGCTGTTAAGGGCGCTAACCTTAGCTGTGCTGTTGCTGCAGAACCAAAACAACAACCAATCCTGTTGTCTTTTGTGGCCATTGCCCCATATAAAAGTATAACAAGCGCTATTTCTTATTGTATAGCAAAGGCACTTGTTTACACATGCACTTGTTTACTTTGTTTAGTTTTGTGCTACCTCTCCAAATATTTTAGATGCTTTTTGTGGCAGGAGTTTACATTTACCATGTTGCTTTTAATGTAAGAGGTTTTGGATTGTTGGGGATGCAACAGCTAAGTAAAAATGCACAAAGTTCCCTATTTTCTTATTCCATTTTAATCTCAAGCTTAATTTTTTAAACTAGTCTTGTTTTTAAAGCAACCCTGTGGATTATGTTGCTCAATTGCATACTGCATTAAGGAATAGGCAAGACTAATTAACAGTCAAAAGCCCAAAGATATTGAATTGAGAATTATATAAAACAGCAAAACCTTAGCATTACAAAGTAGTTGCATATAAACATTAGGGGTGCACAATTAATCGAATTTTAATTGCGATCACGATTTGGACTTCCCACGATCA
>NC_045734.1:12755208-12764551 GCF_008692095.1 Etheostoma spectabile
ATCGAGCGATTATTTTTTATAAAGCGTCATTTCATAGAACGCTCCGTGTTTTTAGCATAGCCCATCTCCCGCTCCGTAAAGCCGTCTGCTCATGAGCCAGTCAGAGTAGTTCACTGAACCCCGTGCAGCTTAGTTTCTAGATGTAGACAGTCCCAGAGGACAGAGTAACGTGAGGAAAACTCATCAGATAGCAGTCGGTAAGACGTCAGTCTCAAGGTTTACCAGTTTACCAGTAAACGCAACACTTTGTCCCATTTGTTGTTTTTCAGACAACAGCGGTGACCAGTGCTAGTCGGTGCTAGTTAGCGTTGTTAGCTGTTAGCTGTTAGCCCCTCTAGGACGCACGGTGCTAATGTCCTCGCATCCGCTGCATGCTGTTTATATGGATAGGTTTTTATTTGCGTACATGACCCATTTCGTCTGTAAAGCCGTGCCTGTGTGGATCTTTCTACGCTCTCTCGTCCTACTCTCTCTCCTCTACTCTCCGCGCCCCGCACACAGCGGCCGCGGCACACTTCTGATATTTGTCTACAGTTTAATTTTTTTTTTTAACACAGTGATATTGAAGTATGAGGGGCAAACCAGTATTTGTACCAGTGTTTCCATGGTAGCTCTGCTACCGCGGCCGCTACGGCGAAGAACACAGAAGAAGTTATTGAATGCAGCTAACTTCAGTTGGTAGAGTAACAGCGTGTGAGACGCAGCTGCTGTACCGAGACCAAGACCGGGACCTGGCCAGAGATGTGACCCATGGCCAAAATATCATAGTTCATAAAAATGCAGCGCAGTGAAGATACAGACGTTTCATACACACAACGTTTGTATCCGCCATTCGACCCATGCTGGACCTGTTCATAATGAGTCAGCCATCTCTCTGTGAGTAGCGTCCATCACACTCCCTCTCGCAGTTATAAATAGCCTACGTGACGACAAAATTTGTTTTGGTTAAAATCAACAAATAATCGTGAGAATAATCGCGATCAAAATTTTGATCAAAATAATCGTGATTATCATTTTGGACATAATCGTGCAGCCCTAATAAACATAACTCTTAATGCTGATGTTTTTTTTTTTATTTGTTTAAATTTGACCGCCAGCAACATAGTCTTCATCCTTGGTTGGACTTTGGGCCTCCTCATCTATGGTAGTTTTTCTTTTTTGACTTAGGCAGGCTGTGGAGTTGATAAAGACACAGCTCTGTCCGATGGGACACTTGAGGGCAGGGCAAGGGCAGAGGTGCTTCCCTGCTTGCCCTCTGTCTCTCATTCCTCCCCCTACTTAGATCAATAACAAGCTCCTTAGCCACAGGTGCTCTCCAGGGAGACAGGCCTGGAGCCTTCCCTCCTCAGCTCATTGTCTGTTGCTAACTCTGGCTGAGCCACGCATTCAAGCCTGACCGGTGCACACAGCCCCTAGCCCTCTGAGGAGATAGAACACACAGTATGCAGGATATACACAGAGCATTTTGTCCAAATGTGGACATGCATGCATGCACACTTCACATCTAAATCTCTCCCTCTCGCTCACACACACACATACATAAAAAGAGTCATAAAATGGTTTCATTGTGAAAACATCATGTGACATGAGCACAACACCAGAGAAGATTAAGTAGAAATATTACAGTCTGGTTAATAATTCAAGTGATGTTAAGACTTGTATTACCAGTATGAAGAGAGAATGGTTCTTTCCATTTTAAAAGTCAAATTCAATGCTTTTTAAGAACTTTTTAAGCTTATTGCAGCCCATGTTAAGTGAATAGGAAAAATATTTTCACTAAGCCAGCTGATTATTTACATTAGGACAATGTTTTTTTTGTATTCCAAGTTTTCTAAACTAATAATGCCTCTAAATGAGGCATTATCTATTAAATATGTCATAATTTAAATACATCTTGAAATCTTTGGTTTATTGAGCATGAACGTGTAACCAGCAGCTGTGAACCAGGCTGCAATGCAACAAAACAAATGTTTACAGTCAGTTTGCGTCTACTAAGTGCTGTTTTTGCTACTGACAGGCTCAGATTATTATTCTAAGTGTCTGACAACGTTATGGAAAGGATCCCTACAAAGATAGACCTTTTTGTTAAAGAGTAAGATCCTTTGTTTGACATGAAAAAGCCCCAAAATCACCATCGCCTAACTTATTTGTTGGCTTCATTTTTCAGCACCCAAGGTTGCCATTTGGTACCATTATACCCCTATGAAGGTAAAGCTTATATTCTCAGTTTAAATACTGGGAATGTATTTTGTAGAAATATAAATATTGCCTTTAGTGAGTCTTCTGTCAGAAACAGTACTCAAAATACTGTAGTCCATTTAGCACTAGAACTTTTTTGTTGTTGAATTGTACAGTTCTTACACCTTTAAGTTAATTAATTTTAAAATATGACATCAAATACATAAGTAATCTTTATTATAGGATCAATCCTAAAAAAATGCAAGCACATTTATTTGCTTTCCTTTTTAAGCATACATTGTTCCTGTGTTTATGTCTTGTTCAGTAGTACATGACAATAAACCTGACCTTAATCTAACATCTTGTCTCTCCATAGGCCAGCCCTGAACAACATGACTACCTCTAAGTTTAGGTGAAACATGTACACCTAAACATCAAAAGTTGTTTTAGTCGTGCAGGAGGGAACTCAGATTTGCCAGATAGTCTAGCTAGCAGAAGGTGACGGACATCCGGCTGAAAATGAGCGCCATCCGGCGCAACCTCTGGCGGCACCAAAACAATCTAGTAAATAAATCATTGTTGATATAGACTACTGCACAGATAACACAAGAAAATTGTTTTATTCCTTGGCTTTGTTCACAAAGATTCCACTGGGGTTTTGTTTTAAGTTAATTGGAAACATACAGTTGCGTTGTTCTTCTGGTTAGGCAAGGAAGATGGCTGTGAGGCCTTACGCTGAGGCCAACTGTAGCTGCAAGCTGTAATCGATAAATGTTTGTTAATGGCACAATGGTGGAATACTGGGAGATCCTAACACACTACCAGTATTTTTAATGCCACTGACATGCATGTAAGCAGTGTTTGAGGGTAATTGATAAGGGTGTCAAGATTTTGATATTAAATCAAAATTGACTATTAAAATTGAAAATTAATTAATAATCTGGAATATTGAATAAAAAAAATGGAATTGTCGATATTGCCACGCCCCTACATCACGTCCGGTCAGATTGTCAAGCAGCCACACAAGCCCCCAGGAACAGCGCCATGTCTTAATGCAACCATAGGCATAGCGGCCAACGGTGGAACTGCCCCCCTCTGACCAAGAAAATCTTTTCCCAGAGACTTTGCATGGCAAAAGAAACGTCTATATTTTCAGCAGATAATTTTTTTTGGGGTGCATCAACTCACCAGTCCGAACACTTAAAGGGTCCTGGTTTTAAAACATCACGTTTAAACATTTAAACATTGCAGCCGAATCCAGAGTTATTAAACTAGGCACGATGAACATGCACAATGAACGCGAGCAGACCCGCGGGACTGCGCCCGCCCACGTTGCCTTGCATGCCCCCATTTCATGTTCTGCCAGGCGGAAAAAAACATACGAGTTAAAGTTCTGCAAGTCGTATCAACAGTCACAGCTAGTCAAAAGAAAAGATAGAATGGCAACTGGCAACAGAAGCAGATGCAGGAGACCCATCAACAGAACTTCTCTTTCACTGACGTCACCGGTGTGGAAATATTTTGTATTTTCCAGTGAGTTATGTTGTGAGTTCACGTTGTGGACAAAAAAAATTAAAAAAAATCGCTTGGAAGCTCTGCTATGTGCTATAATAAACCAACAACAACACAGTCTACTCTTCCATCTTCATTTGGAATTAAACTCCAACAACTCAACTAAACATAGGCCCTATCTGTCTTAATGAAGAACATGAAAAAATACATCATCTCAGGGGATAAACAGTAGTTATCTGTGTGGTATATGTTCGACTGTTCGGAAATAGTTTGTTAAGACACATAATTGTCAGTAAAGACTATGGACATAGCTATTTTGTTTTTGTTTGTTTATTTGTGAACTTGAACGTAATCTTCTGTAAAGAAGACTGCAGTTACAAGAGAAACTAGATGGCAGATTTATGTCCAATTGACAACAAGCTATTGTAACATTATAATTTATGTTGTTAATAAATGTTTTAAATGTGAAAATGTAATGTGGTAAATTGCAAACAAAGGTCAGATATATTGCATAAATGTCTAGTCTAAAAATGGCATAGCAACCTGTACTTTAAAAGAAATAAATGTGATGATTGAGAATTGAATCGAATTGTGACCTTAGATTTGAAAATGTAATCAAATCGAGGATTTTGAGAATTGTGACACCCCTAGTAATTGAGGAGTTTGCCACAAACTATATTTATTAAACCGTGTTCAGGAATCTACTGTAGAAAAGTATGGATTAGAAAAAATGTAATATATATTTAAATTCTGTATGTATTCAAATTCATCCTTTTATTCACTCAGTGATATATTTAGGTAGCGTGTTCTACAAAGAATCCAGCATAGGGTTAGGTAATACAGTATGAAACTGGCAGATTTGACAACCTGTGGTTCTTCAACACAAGGAAGAAATGCATGAGCTACCACAGATGGGTTGACCTCTGTGCACAAGTCAGACAGGGTTACACTGCACATGAACAGCTTCAAATCGCAACTCAAGTCCTGTAGAAATATTAAGAGGAAAAATGAAGAAAGAACAGGAGAAGAAGAGGGTGAATGAGGGGGCCAGGTGGAGGCTGCAGACTTTCATTACCTGCAATAAATTGTAAAACTGGCTGATATATTTTTTTTGTAGATTTCACAATCTTAGGAATCATGAAGCCACACATTCTCAAAATTGTACAATAACAAATACATAGTTAATGCAGAATATAAAAGATGAAAGACATTTACTTCTGAAGCTCTTTTTAAATAAACAGTAAAACATATGAAAATCTTACATCAAGTGGACTGCGCTTCTTGGTAAACCAGGATGACATTGTTTACGTAAGATGTCATGCTGAATAAAGACCAAGTAAAAACATTGCCCAAAATAAGTACTTTGTTATCTACATCATTTGTGCATATCCATACAAAGTTGTTGTCCCATAGCAACAGCATGTTATTACAAGGAAATGCACAGAACAATAACAGGAGTAGACAAATAAAACATGCTGTTAATTGTTTTTGACTCAGTCCATGAGTATGAGGGGGTGCTTACTTAGGTTCACTGCTTTAGCATAAACCTCTTTGTCAAAGTCTGAGTATAGTTTAAAAGCTTACATTTAATTTTATTCTCCAAGTTTTGCTTCTCGTACTGTGTTGAATGTGTTTAGAATCTAGACTCACCTGCTGTCTTTTCAAGTATCACCCTGGCAGGTGCCTATGGATATTCACATGCATGCTAAAAATGGCTGACAATAGAAAACTAGTATAAAGCCAGAAGTTATGCTTGTATAATGTGTAGGGGCGATTAGGGGTGCAGGAAAATACAGGAAACACCGGAGATGAGACATACAGGATGACCTAAATTGAGTACAGCTACACTTGAAATGATAAGTTAAAGTCCAATAAGTACTTTATCAAACTGTATGAATGTGTCCCAGGCCAGGCCAGTATAGGAAATTAACAATGAAAAGATCAACAAGCCACTGACACATACATATGTTCAAATTTGATTCATTCAATAAATTTTTTTTTTTTTTTTCATTATCATATTATACCAACATTTGCAGCACCCTAATCGCCTTTTTGGTAAGGTTACTAGGAAAACTCACCCTAGAGTAATTTTATTCTCCCCAAAACAAGTTTCCTTTTTATTTTTAAAGAACGATACAAAAATAAATCACAACTTTTTTTTAATGTTTAATGTCTTCTGACTTATTCAAAAGACAGAGCTTTAGGAGTTCCTCTTTTTCTTTTAAAGGATCCAATTTTTGTACACTGAAGTTGGCAGTTTGATAATGCAAGTTATTTCAATTGATATTCAGTAATATTTCAATCTGTGTGCGCTAAAAAAGGCACATAAGTTCCTGTAGATGGCAATATGTCTTCCCACTTGCTGTTCCTCAGAGATGGTCCCAATAATGTGCTTAAAGTCACGTCAAAATCAGTTTGTGCATGATTTCATACTGTATCCTACATTATGGATAATTAAACTATATATCATATGCTGAAGTATATTTATAATTATATAAGAGTGTTAAAGGAAAAAATAACAAGAACCGTATACAAAACAAAAAACCATGACCCTAAAACCGTGATACAAACCCGACCATGGGTTTGGTGAACCATGCCACCCCTAGTGGCAATGGTTATTGGGATCTGAGATAGACATTGAAAAATGTGTTATATCTGCAATTGTTCATTAGCTATGTCTGATATCTGTCAAGCTGAATGTATTCTGAAAATATTTTTATTCTGATTCAAAGACTGAACTAGAACTCTTTCTGGGAAAGAAAGGATACTGTATCCTAGAATGTAATTGTAAGACATTTTATGTTTTTGAGAAACCATTTTCCAGCTGGTCCAGCATCATGTTCATATAGGACCAGTTTTGGGACCCGTAACTGTCCACCCCAACTAATTTTCAACCCACAATGGCAACCCTTGCTTCTGAAAAAAAACCAAAGGAATTACTACTCCATATGCAGATATTATTGCACGTTATATAGAGTTATTGCACTTCACCCAATTATCACCCAACATTAGTGCCTGACCTCACTAATTCTATTGTTGTTAAATGGAGCAACTTACTGGAGGTGGGTTACAAAATCTTGTTAAAAAGCTTTCACTGAAAAGTGGAGGCCCAGTAAAACATATTATACAGATAATCACAAATGGGTGCAATGTGTCCACTCGTTTGTCTATATACTTTACATGGTTCACCATTTCACAAATGTTACCCCAGTTCAGGGTTAACTTGTCAACATCTAAAATAAGAACATAACACAGTTTTTGTGATGTGCACAGTGTTGGAAGAGGGTGCTGATTCAGCTCATGTTGGTACTATAAGAAACCTTGCAGTATCCGGATCTAGGAGTTTGTGCCAGTTTCTGTTTTACTGTAAGTGAAGCAGCTCCAGAGGAAGAAAACGTATCCTGAACCATTAACAAGGTTTGAATTGCAGTTATATTAACCTTAGTTTTGTTTTACTATTAACTCTTGGTGGTCAACTGATACATGGAAGAGATACAGTAATGTCTTCCCTTGTTGTCAACCTTGCCCCTTTTCATTATCCATTCATGTAAAACATAGTGGTTTCCAAATACAAATCCCTTTGTGAGATGACATTTTAGATGTCTCCATCTCCCTACACGCAGAAATGTTTTACTTATTCCATGCTTGGCATCGTGGCCTACTCAAAACAACTTTTTAATAGCTAAAAAATAAAGATGGACACTACCGTTAAACTGGAAGCCACCTGTTATTAAACACCGCGGAATAAAAAAAGATGACCCTTCATACCTTTATTGGAAGAGTTAAGACTACCTCTCCCAGTTCTATTTTAAGAGGGTGACTCTAAAACAATGACAGGGATTTAGGAGAAGATTTGGGACAACATATCCTTTATGGCCCTGTTGGCCTTACTGTCCTATCCTCTATGCAGTGATACCGCTATAAAAAATTATATATATATATATTTTTTTTTTAAAGGCAAATGTTTGGGTGAATTAATTATGAAAAGACCAACTCAAAGCATAATAATCTATTCATTTTAGTCATGGTAACATACTGTAGCATGGCACCTTGCCCAATATTTACATGCTCAGAAGGCTCTGCAGCAGACAACTGTAGATTAATTCATCAAAGAGAAAGTCTAAATCCCCATGACAGCTAACACCGCTTTTCTCGTTCATATGTTATGGCTCAGTGCCAAATATAAAACATTTTTACTTATCATTCTGGTGTGGTGTTCAGATATAAAGAAATTACAACTGATTAATGCTAAAAATGCTGGCATTGGACATGTTTTTTTAGATTACCGATTTGTCAGAGCACAAGCACCATGACCTAATTCTGCACTAAGTGAAGGACAGTAGTGCAACAACAAGCTGGATTTAACTAAATCCGAATTTCCAATCTTGTCAGCATATTATGCTGATAATAAAGGGGATGTGTCCACGCTGGCCCACTTTGACTGATGATGGCTACTTAATAATAATAATATATTTTATTTAACAGCGCCTTTCTGAACACTCAAAGTCACTTACAGAGGAACTGCTTCATGAATTTGCGTAGCACATGTCATTCATCTCTTCCAGTTTACAGCTGGAACTGAGGCTGAGGCACACTTCACATTCAAAGACTGTACAAGAGCTAATCAAATCTCTCACTTAGTGCCTAGGCCAATAGTGCACAAGGAACAGAGACTTCCCTGACACGGGTTCACAGCTTGCTGTGCCAGGCACCTGGAGTTGGAAATTCTGAAAACTGAGTGGCTATTTTTGCTGGGGCAGATCACATCCATGAAGTGAGAAATGTACTTAACCCTGAACGTATGTAGATGCCAACATTAATTGTCATTCATTGTTTCTTAATGTATGTTTAATGATGCATTACTGTACTATTTCTTCATACACATGATTGCTGATTTAGAGTAATTGTTGTGAATGCTCTGATAAATTAATGTAAATAAATCATGCTTGTTTGTTTGTGATGAGTTTTGTTTAGTTTTAACAGCTAGCACCTAGCCTTGTCCAATTTGGTCCAGGCACTGTGGATTTCTGGTGTGTCCCATGACTTTCTCTCCCCCTAACATGCCAGAACAGCACCTTTTTGTGTCCTAGGAGCTCCTGATTTATAAATTACATCTTTCAGTAATAATGGATGTAGGCCTATGTGTTTTCGTACTGTGTATCTGTTTTGCCTTATGTTTGTAAGGTACTTTTACTCTATTTTATAAAAGGAAGAACAGGAGTATGTTATAGTTGAAACATCCCTTTTTGAAGTCACAGCTCCTTTAAAACCATTGATCCTCACTCACAATTCCCCACACCACCATCCTCACTAATGACAACTTTCCATCTTCCATGGTCTAATTCTAACTCCATTTTATATATTCTACAAAATATTAGGATTTACTGCTCTTGCCTTGAATAGATTGTCTGGATCAGTTACGCAAGTTAAGAGTCATCATTTCAACAGATTCACCCACTAATTTCATTCATGAAAGGGAGGAGCCAGGATTTAGATGGATTCTTGAGCTTTGAGCCTAGTGAGACCTGTCTTATGCAAAAAAAGGTTTTAGAACAATAATCATGAAGTAGAGAAAGGTGGTACACTGGGGGAATTGATTCCTAATGATTTGGTTAATGATTTGTGTGCAGAGCTCAGTGTTAGCAGCTCAAGT